>NC_141888.1:18217678-18524631 GCF_030686135.1 Camelina sativa
TAATGCACAAGGCACCATCACACCAGAAATCAAGTCTCGCTCCCTACGAACATAGAGATTTGGCTAATAGGCCAGTCTGTTGTGGTCCAATGGTTGACAAAAAGAAAAAAAAAAGTTATAAAGAAATGTGAATCTTTGTCTTTCTTCTCTAAGAATATTATTAGAATATTATAAATTATGTTGTGTTTGTGGAGTTGATGAATCTCATGAGAAGAGAATGAAAATAATGTTTTAAATCTTTGATCTAATTTTTTAGCGTTATGATTTTTATCTATGCATGGTTGAGTTAACTACCAAATATATCTTTAGTATTATCAGTTTCTTAGACCATGGGCAGTGGAGTAACCCATATGGGTTACTCCCAAATAAATTAATCATATAATTATTATTAATATAATCATATCAACCCACTAAGTACTTATCAAAATTTATCCTTCCACTAGAGTAACCTTCATAGGTTCCTCAATCATTCAAATATTTTTTTTTATAACTATTGTTTATTAATTTGCAAATTTAAATAAATTAAAATGAGAAATAAGTTATATTAATTACTAATATTATATTTAAAAGGAAAACAAACATATTTTACAGAATTCGGGAATATTAAACATATTTTACAAAATCGGGGAAAATACACAAATATAAATTGTAATAGAAGAAATGAAATTCGTTCTACTGTTGCATCCCACCAAATTTTTGCCAGATATGCTCAATCAAGTCTTTTTTAAGACGGTCATGCATTATTGGATCCCGAACGTCATTTCGAATGGCCATCATATTATTGAAAATCGTTGTCCTATCTCTAGAAAATGATAAATCCACTTGAGAAGTTCCGCTTCCTTCTCCCTGATAAAACTCTGATGGATCGTAGAAATTGTATTCATGTCGTTCGTCTTCCACTATCATGTTATGCAATATGATACATGCTCTCATTATCTTGCCTATTTTTCCTTTATCCCAAAAAAGTGCAGGATTCTTGACGATTGCAAATCGAGCCTGCAATACTCCAAATGCACGCTCTACATCTTTTCGGCATGCTTCTTGATATTGAGCAAAGAGTTGGTTTTTTTTACCCTGTGGAAGTGTAATTGATTGGATGAAAGTTGCCCATTTGGGATAGATACCGTCAGTGAGGTAGTATGCCATTTTGTATTCCGTCCATTGACAACGTAGTTAACTCTCGGAGCTTGACCCTCTAGTATATCATCAAACACTGGTGATCGATCCAAAACATTGATATCATTTAATGTACCTGGTAGTCCGAAAAGCGTGCCAAATCCATAAATCTTGCAATGCCACAGCCTCTAGTACGATTGTTGGTTTTCCAGATCCACGTGAATACTGTCCTTTCCATGCTGTTGGACAATTCTTCCACTCCCAGTGCATACAGTCTATGCTCCCTATCATTCCGGGGAAACCACGATATTCTCCAATATTCAATAATCGTTGGAGGTCTTCCGCTGTAGGCCTTCTGAGGTACTCATCTCCAAAAAGATTTACAACTCCGCCAACAAATTCTTCAAGGCATTTTTGCGCAATGGTGTCATCGAGTCGTAGATATTCATCCATTTCATCTGCCGCATTTCCGTATGCCATCATACGAATAGCTGCCGTACATTTCTGAAGTGCAGAAAGACCGAGCCTTCCAGTTGCATCTCGTTTTTGTTTGAAGTATGGGATTCCATTTTCAATACTATTAACAATACGCAAGAATAACGGTTTGTTCATTCTGAATCGACGACGATCCATAACTGAATGTGGCCTCCTTCCCGGTCTTTGTCAATGTGCCTTCTTCTTAAAACTGGAGCTGGTGGCTCTTCTGTATGGGTGTACTGGTACTGAATCTCCTCTACTATACTGTCAACTTCCTCCTCCACAATTTCATCAGTTTCTTGATCAGAACTCCAATGTGACATTTTGTTGACAATATTGGGAATATACTTTTCAAAAGGTATTTTGGTTTGGGGTTAAGTCTTTTTTGGGTCTTGGATTTTAGATTGGTTTAGTGTAACCCAATGATGTGTTTGGTTGCAAAGAACGATTGTTGGTGTAGTAGAAAGAAAAAAAATTTGGTGATTAGACTTTGTGACATATATGAAGAACAAGAAAGAAAGAGAAACAAAGTTGCTTGCTACTGATTAGAAGAAAGAACGATTGTTGCTGATTACACTTTGTGACATATATGAAGAACAAGAAAGAAAGAGAAAATAAAATTTTCAAGTTTGCTTGAGGGAAAGATAGGATGAGAATGAGAGGATTAGTACAACAATACTAGATTCGATATATATAGATAGAGTAAGAAAGACATCCTACAACTTGACAATGAAAACAACATTCACGGGTTACTAAATTACAAAGGGCATACTACTAAATTACAAGACATACTTCACGTACTGGCTACACCACATTCACGGGTTAGAAAACCTTCACGGGTTACACAACAAAACACAACAAGCTTGACTAACAGGTCCACCTTCACTAGAGTACAAATAGCTTCACATGTCGCCTGGACCCGAACAACCTGAAACATAACAAAGGCTCCAATCAGAAACTGATCATATGAAAGTCGAACCAAACATATGCCAAATAAAAGAAATCAGAACTAAAACATAACAAAAATCAGAACTAAAACATAACAAAAATCAGAACCAAACATGTCACCTAAGTGTGTGTCAACATTTGATCAGTTAGCTTGTCTCTTAGTGTGACTTGAGCTGGTGTAAGGTCATCCTTGTTAAGGAGACTCTCAAGCAATCTCATTCTGCCTTGCCTATCTTTAGCCTCTTGTTCTTTATCCTTCATGGCTATAATCTTATCTAGCTTAGCCGCAGAAACATCCTCAACATCATTACTCACTACAGGTTTCTTACCTTTCTTCTTCGAAGCTTTAACACCCGGAGGCCTCTGTTTATCACCATCATATGTTGAACTGGGTGAGTATGCTCCGTCTAAATCAAGCTTAGTCCTTTTAGTGCTTGAGTCCTCAGTGTTCCATTTCTGATCATGCTTGAGTTCCCTCCAACAATGCCCTAGAGTAAATGGCTTTTTCTGGTCATTCTTGAAAAGCTGATGAGCCACAGATATCACATCATCTTCAGATTCTCCACTCTTCTTTCTTGCACTAGCTTGTGTGTAACACCCAACAAACTTGTTCACGTCGCGGTTTATCTTGTTCCACCTAGCCTTACATTGCGACGGCTCTCTAGTATTTGTACTCGATGCAGGTGCATTTGCTTGGAAATAGTCGGCAACTCTTTTCCAGAAGCAATCAAGCTTCTGCAAAGTACTAACAACTGGGTCTTTACTGGTATTTAACCAGGCACTTATGAGATTAATATCCTCCTGGGCACTCCACCTTGTCCAAAGTCCTCTACCACCTTCTTCTTCATTCTCATCGACACTAAGGTCAATACATTCTTCGGTGACAGATGGGGTGCTAAAATGGACAGGCTGAGAAGAGAATTGGGGGATATATTCGACAGGCTGAGAAGGGTGTGGTGTGGAATTAGGAAAAAGAGGATTTTCATGAGTAGTAGAGCCTTGTTGAGAATTCAAGAGATCAAGATAAGTAGGCAGAGGAAAATTGAAACGGTTACTAGAACCCATTGTTGGTGTAGTAGCGAATGGCTTATTCAAGTTGAGGATTAAGGTGAGGGTTATGGTAAGGTCAGGGTTTATATTGAGATAAATGTTTGTTAGACCGAGAAAGATACACTCGATGTTTGTAATGAGTGTTTACCAAAGAGATATACACTTTTCAGTATATCTCTAGGAGTAGACACCTCAAAAAGTTTGATTTAATCCTATTCTACTTGGGTTTAAAACTTATACGTATGGGATATTTTACTAGAGATATACAATTTTTTTGATCCAATATAGCTTAATCACAAAACAGACATGTGTATATATAACACTATATTTATACTTTTCAGAAAGCATTTCAGCTTTTAGGTCCATCATATCTTATCATATCTAATAAGATATGATGTCAGTGTTTCAAAAGTATTTCAATAAAGATTGCTTAAAGTCAAGACAATATTCAAATACAATCATGGAGACAAGTTCATTTTCTTTTTAATAGAAACCAAACCAAATTTCAACCAAAAATGCTTCACTCAAAACACAACTAGATTATCCTATGGGACAACAAAAAAAAAAAAAGGAGAATGTACCTGACTAAGGGAAGAAGACCAATAAGGAAGGTACCTCTTAGTAAGACCAAAGCTCAGAAAAGGGGAAGGAGACGATGCTCCAAATTCACAGAGACGACCTGCAACCAAAACCATCAACGGCATCAATGAATAAATAAACAGTCAAGAATTGAACTAAAAGACACGATAAAGAATTTTAGCTACTGTTTACTGGTTTTCCCCTGAGACTTACTCTGTGTTGTAGCTACTGGTTCTAACGGCTCTTTATCCTGAAGATAACAAGAATGGTTAAATTAAATGTAGTTGACCTTAAACAAAACTGATGGATACATCTTATGTGCAGAGATAGATACAGACTTAGAACCTACCTGCCATGTCAACCATGTCGTCCTTGAACCAAAAATTCCAGAGACGTAATTAATATATATAAGTTTACTCAAAATGCAAACTGATTAACGAGTAACTGAAAAAAAAAAAAAAGAGAACTCACCTGCTCAACTGTTTGGCAATGCGCAAATAAGACCACCTTCTCCTGTACTGCATCAAAACAAAATGCATAAGATCCAGTAAAATTTCTTTAAAAAAAAGAGAGAAGATTACATCAAAGAGTTCTATATACCTCTGAACCAGCAGCGAGCAAAAGGATTGAACGCAAGAGCCAACTGTCGTCCTGCAACATAAAAAAAGATGCATAATTAAGATCCACTAAAGTTTCATTCTCTCTCAGTCATTTAAAAGAAAAGGAGCGGTGATTGCAATGCGCAAACAAGATCACCTGGTCTAACAGTTTGGGAATGCGCAAACAAGATCACCTTCTCATGTGGTTGGCTTGATGAGATGACAAATTTTGGTTATGGAAACTTGTCCATTCTTCAAAACCATCTCGGAGGTTAGCAACAAGACGCAACGTGGTTAAACAAATAATTAAACACTAAACTGTAATTGTAAACAAAACAACAAGAAAAATTTAAAAGCAAACTCACGCTTTGGACGAGAGAAGATCCCGTGAAACCCACAACAAAGAACACTGGAGAGATCCTAAAACACAAGAGACATAAAAGTAAGTTAGACCAGAGTCTATCGGTTAATTGCTAACAATAATAAGCAACAACGATGGTGTGAAGTGAGGAATAGAGACCAAATTATATATACATAATGCGAAGATGTACAAAACTCTGTTAAAGATTAATTAAGAGCTCAGATTAATCTTGTTAAAATCCAAGAACGCTACAGAAGAACCAGCAAAGTAAAGACATAAGCTAACCATCTCTATCTTACTAAATCACACACAACAAGAACCAACTCGAATTCAAAACCACCACTCGCTATGTTGAAGCTCTAACCATGATTGAAACATAAAATTTCAATGATAAATAAATCTGATCAGATCCGGAAATTTCGAGATGTGAAAGATACCTTTAACCTTGTTAAACAAAGGGCAAGCCTCGTACTGATACAGAAAAACTTCATTAGCTTGAACTTCCTAACCAAGAGACGATGCGGCGGCGGCATAGAAGAACACAATCCCAGCGAATCCGCCGGCAAAAGAAGGAGTTGAAATCTCCGGAAGACCGCCGAATCTTCGGGTGATATGTTCGGAGGACGAGATCGTTGTAATCGCCATGGATTGAGCGAGCCGTGCATGGATTGCGACGGACGAAGATCTCTCACCGTTTCGTCGAGAGAGAGGAAAGAGAAAGATTGGGGAAAAGAAGAAAATGAGAGAAAAAAATAAAAAAATATGTTATATATTTTAACAAAATTCAATTAGAAATTGACACGTACCGCGTCTTCATTGTGCCTTCCGATACTCCGTATAGCAACGGTTCCTGCATTTTGTGGGCCATTTCTTTTAATTTTTCTTTTCTTTTGGGCTTAGAAATGGTTTGAGTAACCCAAAAAAACTCCACTGGCCATGCTCTTAGTCGTCTATACTGCCTTCGCAGGAGACTAGTGTGATTGATAACTTGATTTTTTGCTTAACTACTTAATGCTCGTTTTGGATAAGTAATAAAATTGGGTTTATAAATAATAATTTTACATCATGTCAAACTAATCATAAAAATAAATTATAATTTTTTAAAAAATACAAAATAAATAAAAATAGACTAGTACACTCATCAAGCAATCAATATCTCATAACATTTATGGGTTAATTGGGTTATTTTTCTTTCCAAAAAAAGGAAAATGTTTTATTTCGTTTTCATTGCCCAAAATCTATACTTTTTTGGGGTTAATAAAACGAATCAAACTCTAGATTTAGGTTGCATGGAAACTCCATACTTTTCCTGTTTTATGAGAACGTTTGGCTACAATATACTCCCTCCGTTTCAAAATATAAGATGTTTTAGAGAAGTTTTGTGTTTCATAATATAGGATGTTTTTAAGTTTCTATGCAACTTTTATATTACTTTAGTATTTTATATTATGTAGTATTGTTTCTGATTGGTTGAACTTACAAAGACTAAAGCTCAAAACGGCAACGTTTTTGTGACAGGCTCACAAGCAATTAAGCCTAGAACAAGCTCAAGCCCATTTCACTCAAAGTCCACCTCTCGTCAACGACAACCTGCAACAAATATAGGATTAGCAGAGAATGCAGAACGTATGAGAGCGACATTACACAACAAGTTTGAGCTTCTGGGATCTTGTATTACAGCTGGCCAAGAATAGAAGGATCTAGACTTTAGGGTTAAAACATTGTCTCCCTATAAAAGCATCTTGCAGTTGTAATATTAAACTTAAGGTTGAAGAAATAAGAAAACAAAGTTATTTCTATTTCTCTCTATCTTCTTCATGGTATCAGAGCCATGGATGGATTCATGGATCTCTATTCCACTCCTTCTCTGCACATTTCAAATTGTGTCACTTTAAAGCTCACTGAGCAAAATCACATCATCTTGAAATCCCAGTTTGAATCTTTTCTCAAAACTCAAGCACTCTTCGGTTTTGTTAACGGTGCTCACAAACCACCAACTGAGACGATACCTATTCGCAACAACAAAGACGGCAAGATTGAAGATGTTCCTAACCCGGACTTTGAGAGTTGGTCCAGATCTGACCAAGTGGTCAAGGCGTGGCTGCTTGGTTCAATGACTGAAAATGTTCTTCGTCTGGTTGTTGGCTCTGCAACAGCTCAGGAGGTATGGGATACTTTGACTTCTCACTTCAACCGTACCTCTTCATCTAGGTTATTTGAACTGCAACGTCGTCTGCAAAACTCTGAAAAGTTAGACAAGAATATGTCTGATTATCTAGGGAGCATTAAAGATATTTGCGATCAGTTAGCCTCTATTGGTGACCCTGTTAGCGAAAAGATGAAGATTTTTGCTGCTTTAAGAGGTCTGAGTCGTGACTATGAGCCGATAATAACTGTTATTGAAGACTCAATGGATGGAAGTCCTCAACCAACATATGAAAATGTGATTTCACGTTTAACTGGTTATGAAGATCGACTTCAAAGCTATTCAAACTCTTCTGACATCTCTCCACATCTTGCTTTTCACACAATGAGGTCATCAAGTTTCTCAGGCAGAGGACGTGGGAACAGAGGCAGAGGTCGTGGAAGCTACTCAACCAGAGGGCGAGGCTTCCACCAACAGTTTTCTGGCTCTCCTCAGTTCTCAGGCTCTCATCAAGGTTTCACCAAAACAGAGTTACCAGTCTGTCAAATATGCAGCAAAAGAGGACATAATGCTCTAGACTGTTGGTATCGATTTAATGAAGAGTATCAGAAACAGGAAGTTGCTGCTGCAGCGTTCTCTGCACTTCGTGTCTCTGACGTCACTGAAGACGATGGGTGGTATCCAGATTAAGGAGCAACCGCTCATATTACAAACAATGCTCAACGTCTGCAGAAAGCTCAGCCTTACACTGGGAATGATACAGTCAAGGCAGGTGATGGGAATTTTCTTCCAATCACACACATAGGTTCAGCAAATCTCCATTCTACTTCAGGTAATCTTCCTTTAAAAGATGTCTTGGTTTGTCTTGCAATAGTGAAATCTTTGTTGTCAGTTTCAAAGCTGACTAAGGATTATCCATGCGCAATCATGTTTGATTCTGATGATGTTCTTATTAAAGACAAGCAAACAAGCAAGGTTCTGACAAAGGGAAAGGAAAATGATGGACTTTACAAACTGGAGGATCGAAAGTATAAGATGTTCTACTCGACCAGACAAATCAAAACCTCTGATGAAGTTTGGCATCACAGACTGGGAGATCCTAATGCTCAAGTCCTCCAATTTCTTTCTGCAAATAAGGCGATTCAAGTTAATAAAAGTACCAGCAACATGTGTGAATCATGTCGGCTAGGGAAGAGTTCGAAGTTGCCATTTGTTTCTTCTGATTTTCATGCTTTTAGACCTTAAGAAAGAGTTCATTGTGATCTCTGGGGTCCTTCACCTGTTTCTTCCATACATGGATTCAGGTTTTATGTAGTCTTTATTGACAACTTTTCAAGATATTGCTGGTTCTATCCTCTTAAGAGAAAGTCAGATATTTGTTCTATATTCTTCCAGTATCAGCTCTTTGTTGAGAATCTTCTACAAAACAAAATTGGGATTTTTAGTCTGATGGTGGAGGTGAATTCACAAGTAAAAGATTCTTAACTCATTTACAAGAGTCTGGCATTCAACATTACATTTCCTGTCCGCATACACCTCAACAAAATGGGCTGGCGGAGAGAAAACACCGACAACTTACAGATATGGGTCTCACTCTTATGTTTCAGAGCAAGACACCTCAAAGTTATTGGGTAGAGGCGTTTTTCACTGCAAACTTTCTCTGCAACCTCTTACCAACAACTTCTCTTGATGATAATCACAGTCCCTTTGAGGTTTTACAAGGCAAAGCTCTAGAATATTCAGCTTTACGCACTTTTGGATGTGCCTGCTACCCAACTCTTCGTCTATATGCTCAAAATAAGTTTGATCCAAGGTCTCTCAAGTCTATTTTCCTTGGTTATACAGAAAAATACAAGGGCTATTGCTGCTATCATCCTCCGACTGGTCGTGTATACTTGAGTAGGCATGTCCTCTTTGATGAAAACTCATTTCCATTTGCAGACACATACACCTCTCTGCAACAATTTGTTCCTACACCGCTGTACACAGCATAGCTTAAAAGTTCCTCTGGTGAACCCACTTCTTCTGTGGTTTCTGATCAACTCTCTTCGAGTGAAATCATAATGCCTGTAGAACCTGCAACTTCTATCGAAGCTCAAGAACCTGCAACTCCTATCGAAGCTCCAGAATCTGCAACTCCTATCAAAGCTCAAGAACCTGCAACTCCTATTGAAGCTGAAAACTCTGTCGACACTGCACCTGTCTTATCACCTCCTGCAATGTCGGTTGTTCATGTTGATTCTCCTACTCCTGACGACGGTTCACCTCATGGTTCAGCTGAAAGTGATGAAGAATGTACTGAGTGTACAACAAGCTTAGACCTTGTTCCTATAGGCAACATCGTTCTCTCATCACCACCTCAGCTGACCACATATGGTGCTACCGATCAACCTGAAACATCAACAGCAGAACTTCAACTTGCTTCCACACACCCTATGATCACACGACTCAAATCAGGCATTAGTAAGCCAAATCAGAGATATGCCTTTTTGTCTCATAAAGTGTCTCACCCTATGCCTCAGACTGTTACTGAAGCCTTGAAGGATGAACGATGGACTGCTGCTATGTGCGACGAAATGGACAACTGTAAAGAAACAAGAACATGGTCTCTTGTTCCTCCCACACCCGATATGCACATTCTCGGTTCTAAGTAGATTTTTCGGGTTAAACTTCATGCTGATGGATCCTTAGACAAATACAAAGCTAGATTAGTAGCTCAAGGCTACAAACAAGAAGAAGGCATCGACTACCTTGAAACGTACAGTCCTGTCGTTCACACTCCCAGTGTTCGCGCAGTTCTGCATATTGCCACTCTGCTCAACTGGGAACTTAAGCAAATGGATGTTAGAAATGCATTTCTTCATGGGGATCTTACAGAAACTGTTTACATGAAGCAACCTGCAGGCTTTGTGGATGCAGAGGACCCTGATCATATCTGCTTGCTGCATAAATCTCTCTATGGGCTTAAACAAGCTCCAAGAGCCTGGTTTGATAAGTTTAGCAGTTTTTTGCTTGACTTTGGCTTCTTTTGTAGCATTCCAGATCCCTCTCTCTTTATTTGTGCTAAAGATGGTGATGTGATCTTCCTGCTTCTATATGTTGATGACATGGTGATAACAGGAAACTCCTCTACTCTCCTAAACAAGCTTCTTGATGAACTCAACAAGCAGTTCAGAATAAAAGATTTGGGTCAGTTACACTACTTTCTGGGAATTCAAGCCCAGTTCCATCATGGCGGTTTGTTTCTCTCTCAGCAAAAGTATGCTGAAGATCTTCTAGTTGTTGTAGCCATGGCAACCTGTTCTGCAGTTGCCACACCACTTCCACAACAACTTAGTAAAGCTCCAAATCAACATAAACTCTTTGAGAACCCTAAATATTTTTTAAGTCTTGCTGGCAAGCTGCATTATCTAACTCTCACAAGGCCAGATATTCAATTATCTGTCAACTATGTGTATCAGAAAATGCATGCTCCTACGGTTTCTGATTTTCAGTTACTTAAACGCATACTTCGTTATATCAAAGGCACCACTACCATGGGTATCTCGTTCAACAATACCACCAATTGTAAACTCCGGTGTTCAGTGATAGTGATTACAGTGGTATGCAACACTACTAGTCGGTCTACTGGTGGTTTCTGCACATTTCTTGGTGAAAACATTATCTCTTGGTCCTCTCGCAAGCAACCTACAGTGTCTAAAAGCTCTACTGAAGCAGAGTATCGTGCTATGTTCGAAGCCACTTCAGAGATCACTTGGCTCGTTAAGTTGCTTCGCAGCCTTGGTGTTCCCCAGTTTGAAAAGCCAGAGTTGTACTGCGACAACCTCTCTGCCGTATACCTAACTGCAAATCCAAGTTTTCATGCTCGAACTAAACATTTTGTCAATCACTATCACTATGTTCGTGAACAAGTGGCCTTTGGCAACCTCATCGTCAATCACATCTCTGCAGACTATCAGATTACAGATGTCTTCACCAAATCGCTTCCGCAAGGTCCCTTTGAAGCTCTGTGACTCAAACTTGGTGTTGTTGTTCCACCTACTCCAAGTTTGCGGGGGAGTATAAAGACTAAAGCTCAAAACGGCAACGTTTTTGTGACAGGCTCACAAGCAATTAAGCCCAGAACAAGCTCAAGCCCATTTCACTCAAAGTCCACCTCTCGTCAACGGCAACCTGCAACAAACAGAGGATTAGCAGAGAATGCAGAACGTACGAGAGTGACATTACACAACAAGTTTGAGCTTCTGGGATCGTGTATTACAGCTGGCCAAGAATATAAGGATCTAGACTTTAGGGTTAAAACATTGTCTCCCTATAAAAGCATCTTGCAGTTGTAATATTAAACTTAAGGTTGAAGAAATAAGAAAACAAAGTTATTTCTATTTCTCTCTATCTTCTTCAGAACTTGTTAAAAGTAAAAACTTCTTAATATACGTTTTTAGTTAAAACATCCTATATTTTGAAACGGAGGGAGTATATATTACCCAAAAGTTTGTTCTTCAGTCGGTTTGAGGAACAAATATTGGAAATAATTAACGGTTGAAACAGACGTCAAAAGATACATTAATTACTCTTTGGAATTTTACAATTTTTACAAACTGTTTAGTCGGAAGTGATATAACACGAAACTTGTCGTCAATTGGCCGTATTCTTAATGGTTTTGCTTTTGAGAAAGTGAACAACTTGACTTGACTTGAGTTTTGAGAAAACAATTATTTGCATATTTTTGGATTTTTTACTCTATAAGTTTCATTAATACTATTACCACCACCATTTACATGTTTTTGTTCCTCCCTTGTACTTATACTTCCCTGCAAATTATGAGATTGTTTGTTTTACTTGCTTTTTTCAGTGCTCTCATGCTACTTGATGAAGCATATCGTTTTACGGATGAAACTGATATGATGGCGTTGCTGGAGTTCAAGTATCAAGTTTCTGAAGAAACAAGAGTTGTCTTGTCCTCTTGGAATAACTCAAATTCTCTCTGCAAATGGAATGGGGTTACATGTGGCCGCAAACACAAGAGAGTAACTGCTTTGGACCTTGGAGGACTGCAATTGGGCGGCGTGATATCACCATCTATTGGTAATCTCTCGTTTCTCATATCACTTAATCTCTCCGACAACTCTTTCAGTGGTATCATCCCTCAAGAAGTTGGAAACTTGTTTAGACTTAAACACTTGGATATGAGCTTTAATTTTTTGGGAGGAGGGATTCAAGTTAGTCTGTCTAACTGCTCTAGACTGCAAGGGCTTGATTTATGTTCAAATCATCTTGGAGAAGGTGTTCCTTCAGAACTAGGGTCATTGACAAAGCTTGTATTTTTATATCTTGGTCGAAACAAGCTGGAAGGGAAGCTCCCTGCATCTCTTGGAAACTTGACATCCCTGAGAAGTCTTACGATTGCACGTAACATTATGAAAGGAGAAATTTCAGAAGATGTAGCTAGATTGACTCACATGGTGGAACTTAATTTAGGAGTGAACGATTTCGTAGGTGTTTTTCCTCCCGCCATCTACAATTTTTCCTCACTTAAGTATTTATACATCTCTGGTAACCATTTCTCGGGTTCCTTGAGGCCTGATTTTGGTAAGCTGCTACCAAACCTACAAGAGTTAAATATGGGAGGTAATAGTCTCACGGGAGTCATTCCAGCAACACTTTCCAATATCTCGACCCTTCAAAAGTTGGGAATCGATGATAACAATCTAGTTGGCAGTATTCCTCCGAGCTTTGGAAAATTACGGAATTTGCAACTGCTATTAATTCAAAGTAATTCGTTAGGAAGTTACTCTGTTGGAGATCTTGAATTTATGGTTTCTCTAACTAACTGCACAAAACTAGAGACCTTAGAGATTGGTCACAATAGGCTCGGGGGTGAATTACCTACCGCCACTGCGAATCTCTCCACGAACCTTTACCATCTAGACCTTGGAATAAATTTCATCTATGGAAGCATTCCTTATGACATTGGGAATCTCATAAGCTTACGAAGCCTTGGCTTGCAAGAAAATATGTTGACAGGTGCGTTTCCAACTTCTCTTAGTAAGCTTTTCAACTTGGAGGGATTAAATCTCATGTTAAATAAATTTTCTGGAGAATTGCCATCTTTTCTAGGCAACCTCACTCGGTTAGACATTCTATATTTGCACAACAATAGTTTTGAAGGAACTATTCCTCTGACTCTCAGTAACTGTACTTGTCTGCGGGAGTTATACATTAGTTCTAATAAGTTGGTTGGGACTATACCTCGGGAAATTATGCAAATCCAGTCCGTTGTTAATCTAGACATGTCAGGTAATTTCTTGACCGGCTTTCTACCACTAGATGTTGGACAACTTGAATATCTTGTTCAACTATCAGTTGGACATAATAAATTATCTGGACAAATCCCACATGCCTTGGGAAATTGTCTCTCGATGGAAATACTTTTGATGCAAGGAAACTATTATGATGGGGCCATTCCAGATATAACAAGGTTAAAAGCTGTTAACAGAGTTGATTTCTCGAACAATAATCTCTCTGGGAGTATACCTGCATATCTTGCTAATTTTTCCTCTTTAGAGTATCTCAATTTATCGGTCAACAACTTGGAGGGAAGTGTGCCAACAGAAGGAATATTTCAGAATGCTACAACAGTTTCAGTATTTGGGAACAAAAATCTTTGTGGAGGCATCAAGGAAATAACACTTAATCCATGCTTTACGGGAGGTCCACTTATGGGATCAAAGCATTCCTCTCACTTAAAGAAGGTTGCGGTTGAAGTAAGCATAGGCATGGGTTTGCTTTTGCTGTTTTTCATAGCTTTACTTTCTCTACGTTGGTTTAGAAAAAGAAAGAAGAACCAGCAGATTAATAATCCATCTACTTCCACACTGGATGTCTTTCATGAGCATATAAGTTATGGAGAGATCCGAAATGCGACTGATGGATTCTCTTCGAGCAATATGGTTGGGTCAGGAGGAAGTTTTGGTACTGTATATAAAGCCTTGCTCCCTGCAAAGAACAAGATTGTTGCAGTGAAAGTTCTAAACATGCAGAGACGTGGAGCAATGAGAAGCTTTATGTCAGAATGTGAATCCCTCAAGGACATAAAGCATCGTAATCTTGTGAAATTATTGACGGCTTGTTCAAGTATTGATTTCCAAGGAAACGAATTTAGAGCTCTCATTTATGAGTTCATGCCTAATGGAAGCTTGGATAACTGGCTGCACACAGAAGAAGTCGAAGAGATCATTCATAGGCCTTCAAGAACATTGACATTTCTTGAAAGGCTCAACATTGCCATAGACCTGGCTTCTGTTTTGGACTATCTTCATTTCCATTGTCATGAACCTATAGCTCATTGCGATCTTAATTAAGCCAAGCAATGTCCTTCTAAACGATGATCTTACAGCTCATGTTAGCGACTTTGGTCTATCCCAGCTTCTCCTAAAATTCGACCAAGAGTCCTTCCTCAACCAACTCAGCTCGACCGACGTCAGAGGAACCGTCGGCTATGTTGCACCGGGTAAAACTGTCACACATCTGATATCTTGTACTTAGAAATCGCATATATATTATGTTTTCATATACAATCTTTTTTTTTTATGGATTATGGTGCAGAGTATGGAATGGGAGGACAGCCATCAACACATGGTGATGTTTATAGCTTTGGGGTTCTCCTTTTGGAAATGTTCACTGGAAAACGACCAACCAGTGAATCCTTTGAAGGAAACTTTACTCTCTACAGTTATACGAAGTTGGCGTTGGCGGAAAGAGTACTGGACATTGCAGACAAATCAATTCTTCACAGCGGTCTAAGAGTCGGTTTTCCTATTGTTGCGTGCTTGACATTGGTTTTGGAGGTGGGACTAAGGTGCTGTGAAGAATCTCCAGCGAACCGGTTGGCAACTAATGAAGCCGCAAAGGAGTTAATATCCATCAGAGAGAGGTTCTTTAAAGCCAGAAGAACAGCTAGACGTTGAAGTGTTACTCGTTTTCCTTCACAAACTTTCAAACCTAGCTACCTAAAGGCTTATTCTGAGGCCTCGAATGAATAATCGTTTTCATAATGTGTGGTTTTCCTCTTTATATATATGTACCATAGTGCTTGTCTGCTTGCGGAGTGTTTTTAATGAAAGACTGTGTTATTTGCATACAAAAGATGAATGATATGTTGTAAGAATAGTAACTAATAAAGAGAAGAAGAAGAAAAACAAATTGTCCTTCTACGGAGAAAAGAATTTTATAAATAATGAAGCAGCATCTCGAAGATACAAAAGCAACAATATTGTGGTTGTTTAATCTTTTTGCAGGGAATTTAACGTATATCGGTTAAACTGTCAAAAAAAAATTGCTTTCGCACTTTCAAACGTTTTGGTTCCACATACCCGCAGCCCGCTTATGATTCTAGGCAACCTAGAGACTGTACGGAGCTAAGAGCGTCCACGACAATCATTTTGTAATCTTGATCCTTCAGGATTAACTGTAATACAATCAACGTTACAATGCATGTGTAGAGTAAAAGAAGATTCTATATTTTATTGATAAAACAATAACCTTGCCACATAATGAAGAAAGATATACAAATAGATAGTTACAAGCTGTAACGTACAACACATCTACATATATTCAAACACAAATCATATCAAAACAGACAAGAATTATACCCCTTTTGATCTATACCTCCTAACTCTAGTTATTTACTTTGATCGATGTGTATCGGTATCCAAAAAACCACCAAGATCAGTCACGCCTTTTTCACAAATCTATCAAACTTTGATGGTAATAAAGAGTCTTCAATGCTTTTACCTTGTGAGAAAAACCGCGACAAACACTCTAAACCGAAGAGGGATAAAGATTCTTCTTCAAATGGCCAGCTTCTGTTCTTGGGCCTTTTTCCCCGAAAAGAGAGAAACTTTCTGCTGGTTTCTCCGGGAGAAGAGAGACATCCTCGAGGGAATGCCTCAAGAAAGGAAAAAGGAACTTTCTCTATGTTGGCCTCTAAGAGAGGAGTGGATAATAAATGTTGTTTGGAGGGAGATTACCCGAAAAATGAGAAGCTTTTACGGTGTTTGGAATGGCGGGAGGAACGAGGGAGTGCTTGGTCAGCGGCAGCAGATCTAGGAGTGCTGGACACCGAGCTATGGACTGTATCATTCTTAGCATCCGAAGCTCGTGGAAGAAGAAACTTACAGCCAAGCTTGACAAGACGAGGCGAGCTCATTGAGCTAGAGGACTTGCTCACTCTCTTCTTCATCTCCTGCTTGATACTCTGAAACTCATCTTCCAATTCTCCAACCCGTGACCTCATTTTCTGCATATCAACTTTTAAAACGTGGTTTTGGCGCACAATGGTCACCCAACCATCTCGCTGAACTATCTCCTGTCCTGTTCTTCCACCAGGGATCGTCACTGCAGGAGCTGTTTCTGTGTTTGTGACATTTAGACCGCCTGCAAGAGCGGTTCTGAGATGCATTTGTTCGAAGAAGAGAACTTGAAGAACAACTCTGAGCGGTAACCTATCGTTATGGGAAGCATGAGCGCAAGCGTCAATGGAGAGTCTTTGGTAGTCCATGATGTTGCAGAGTTGTTCTTTATCTCTATCTGAAAGCCATGGATGCTCCTGACAAGTTCACATTCATATTCAATATTGGATCTTTTTTTTTGAAAAAAACATGAAAAGAACAGATGTTTTGATTATGATCCAACCTTAAAATAGATATCAAATGCTCTGTATAGACCATCATACAAGGGTCTTGAAGATTCTGGAAGTGCTGCTGCAAGAGACCGCATCTTATCCGGTTTCAGATTCACATCAGAAGCAACCTCTGCCATGTAGTTATCTACCAGCTTCGCCACTTTCATTAAAGGCACTGAAGAAGGAGACGTCACTGGATCCAAAGATGGAGGAGAGAACTCAGGTAACTGTGAAGATGACAATGACGATAGAAAATGGCATATTATTCGTTCCACACAATCTACATTGTACAGTGTCTCAGAATCAGAATAGTTAAGAATCAAAAGATTCTCAAGCGTTGCAAGCTCCAACTGCATCCCTATTCTTTTCTCCAACTTCTTTACACAATTCCCATCAACTCCTAAAATGAAAGCAACACGAAGGAGACCTAACAAGAACTTGCAGAATGATCTTCCTCTCTTGTCAGGTAGTAGGCTTAGAATGGTTTCAAGCAAAGCAATCTGATCAACAGGAGATATAGAGGATGGTGAAGAAGCCGTTGCCAAACTAAAACTCACAACTCTTCTTCTACTTTTGCTGCTGTCACCACTTGTTCCGCTCTGCCACCGTCCCAAACCCGGTAAGTACTTTCTCGCATAATACATCATAGCACCAGCTAAACTTTCTGCACGTATACCTTTTGTTTCCATAGTCTTGATGAGCCTTTTAAACAAATCTACACTAAGATAAGAAATATCTTCGTACCACCAATCCGAACCTGCGCTTCTCATTCGCGCTCCCGTGTTTATTCCGTTCCATAAAATGCTTCCACCTGGACTCTGCAATGTACCATACATCATCATAGGCCATCCAAACAAACTAGGGTCAGTACACACCATAGTGGACACAGCGTTCATGAGTTTTGGTATTGTCTGAAGCTTGTCTGCACTCTTCAACACCGGGTTGCAGCTTTGTAAGGCCAAGATACAGTCTTTCCAACTGTGAAGCACGTGTTTGTGCAGAAATGTTTCGACTTGGGAAATCAAGTTATCTTCCCCGTACTCATTTGTCATTTCGAGGTACTCAGCTGCACAATGTGTGGAGACTATGTTTTTCGAGGTGATATCTACTCGTGTCCCATAACAGAATTTAGCAACTATCAGGAAATTGTCTGCGCCACCAGGGAACTCTTCAAGCACTGTAGTCCAGAGTGATTCCTTATCAGTGATTTTAGAATCTTCATACATCCGTGCTAGCTTTCCACATTTTGAAACCAATGGAAACTGCAAATACACACATACATAACTCTTGTAGTTCTTTCAAAACAGTTGCTACTAATACTCATAGATACACACTCACAAGCAGACAGATTCATATAACATAGATACATATATTTCAATAAACATAACCATACATGTCGTTACATGCTTACAGAGCCATAACTAGTAGCTGAATCTATGTAATTGTTACCACAAGTAGACTAATGCGAACAAGTAAGCACCAACTACACTTATTTTTTATTAAGGCTACACAGCAGCAGAGCATTTATGTTCCTAATCTTAATACTAAATACCACCTAGCTAATCCTGCTTAACGGTAAAACACAAACTTACAGTAGAAGACAAATGCGATACCAAACTCATGAAGCAAGCAAAAGCATCAAAGAATAATCAAAACTAAATTTACCTTATGAAGATGGAACTTCACATCATCAACAACAACAGTGATATCACTTGACAGTCCTGTTTTGCAAAACCTGCATATTTAAAATCCAGCTCTCTTTATGATTTCCAAGTACAAATTTCATCTTATGTACTATCTATTCAATCCAATGTTTGAGATATGAGCATGGATCCAAAATTGTTTATTAACAAGCCAAATTGTGTAAAGTTAGTCTATCTCTCTGAGCATCTTTAAAATGATATGGCAAGTGAAGAATTGTAAGAAAAAGCTGCAAACTTTAAGGTCTCTGAGCAACCGACATCATAAATTTGAACAATTGAATGAAGTTTAGACCGAACCCATGAACTTAATTTGCATACACAAGCACACATACATGCAATTTAAGAGGGAGAAAGAGGTATGTACCAGTCATTTCCTTCTCTGTGAAACTCAGAGACTTTAGCAACAGGTGACATCTCACAAGAGAGAAGCAAACCAAATTCCAACCCAGAAAGATGATCAAAAAATTGAAAATTTCACATCTCACAAGGAAATATCAAAAAACAAAATCCTACCAAACCCAGATAATAATTATAAAATTGAATAAGAAACAAAAAAAAAAAAAAAAGAAGAGAAAACCACTAAACCACCATTAAAACTTTCAAACAAAAAGCAAATTTTAAGAAGAAGAAGAAGAAAAAGAAACAATTTTTATTGATCATTTTATAACCAAAAGTCACATAAGAGAGAAGACGTCAAGAAAGGGGTCAGTTTCGTGGGCAATGGTGTGGTGTGGTGTGTGTTGTAGACCTTTACAGCTAAATTCAACCAAAGACAGAAGAAAACACAATTTTAAAAATATAAATACTTTCTTTTCTTTTTTTCACTAAAATTGAAAACAAACAATTTCTTTAGTTTTGGTAGGTAATAAGAAAGAAAAAAAGAATGAGATTATTTTAGAGTGAATTCAGGGAAAAAGTTTTATAGATCCCAGAAAGAAAAGGATTTATTTCCTCTTTACGTTATGTAATGATATTTTGAGATGAAGTTAGAAAATACTAAAAAGTAATAAATCTGAAGGAAGAAGCGAGGGAATTAAGGAGACAAACAGACAAAAAGTAACTGTGTGTATGTGTCAAAGTGTTTCAGACCATTTTTTATAAGGACTACTAAGAGAGAGTCAAAATAAATAGACTCTACAGAGAGGTGGTAGAGTCAGAGGCTTCCGTTAGGTTCGGAGAAATTCAGGTTTGAACATGTAGAAAAAAAATAGAATTTTCGTACAGTGATTCATTTACTAGATTTACTGATCTTGTTAACTATTTATTCTTGGTAGAGATTAACTAATTATTCCGGGTAGAGATTTTGCTTATGGTTTTACACCTATAACCCCTAAATATTTTGTGTTAATGTAAATCTTTCTCTTTCAATTCAAAAATCTCAACTCTCTTTTTTTTTTTTGAATGAATGTAAAATTATATTCAAATAAAAAAAGAGTCTTTTTTACAATAGATGCATCCTTAAACCAAAAGGTTTGTCAAAAGAGTTTAAGAAAGTAGCTAAAAAAAGTGGTAAAAAAGAACTAGGTACGAGTAGCCAACCAAAGCTGCAAACCATCCCCCCACTTTGATGTTTGCGTCTGCAACGAAAGAAGCTTGTTACGAACCAGCCGATCAAGGAACTGGATTAGTTGATATGAGGAGCATGGTGTGTCCCCATGCGGACGCTTGTTACGTTCCAGCCAGATAGAATGAACCGAGGCCTGAAAAACAAGATGCAGGAGGAAACAGAGGGTACCCTTGATTGTTCCACAGGATAGCAAAGTCAAAATTTGAGTGAAGCTGGTTGAGACATGGCTAGGCAGAAGTTTCCGAGACAAAGCCTGCCACACCCGAGATGTGAATGGACAAGTGAAGAAAATGTGAGACAACGTCTCCATTGGTGCGCGACAAAAAACACAGGAGGGATCAACCCCTCTGTTCCATGAAACCATACGGTCCCCTGTTGCAAGTCTGTTCCGAGCTGCTAGCCAAAGCAAAAAAGAATGCTTAGGTACTGAGAAAGGAAACCAAACGCCCCTGTACCAGTTTACCTCTAATCCAGGCCGACGTAACTGCAACCAAGTCTCAGAAGTTGAAAAATGAGGCACATACTGATTAACTGAATTTTGCCAGAGAGCAGTGTCAGTAGGACTGGTGTGAACACCGTGAGGACATTGAGAAGAAAAGGCCATCGCTCAGCTCTATTTCCAGTTCAATCTGGTTGAGCAGAGCTGAGCGATGACGGCAATTGGTGTGTGACTGTAAAACAGTCAAGACCGAGGAAGCAGACGGAATACCAAGAGCAATAAAGCCGCTATCTCCAACAAGATCATAGAGGCACCCCATGGGAGACCAGTGATCATGCCAAAACGAGGTAGAAGCACCATCCCCCACCACCATCTGATGGAAAACTTTCGCATGTGGTCTATATTTGAGGAGCTTCAGCCACATCCAAGACCCTTTTGCAGGGGATTCTTTTACATACCAAAAAGAAGCTGATCGGAGTAACTCCCTCTGTATCCAATTCACCCAAAGTGAGTTAGTGGCCGAGACAATACGCCAGATCAACTTAAAGCAGCTAACCTTATTCACCTCTACAAGGGATTTCAGCCCAAGTCCACCTTCCATTTTAGGCAAGCACACATCCTTCCAGGCCAATTTATTTTTGGATGCATCGAGGTCAGGACCTGACTAAAGAAACGCTGCACAGATTCGCTCAATCTCCTGAACACAAGCACTCGGTAACCGAAAGGCAGAAATCCAAAATTTTGTGAGGCTTGCAATAACCGAGCTCAGAAGCTGCAGTCTCCCAGCAAAGGAGAGAAAACGGTGCTTCCATGAACCAATGTGAGAACGTATTCGTTCTATAAGAGGGAGGCAATCATGAATCGTCATTCTCTTCGTAAGGAGACGCAGACCCAAGTAACGAACTGGGAGGGTGCCAGCAGCAAAAGGAAACTGAGTGAGTAACGCCTCCCGTGAACGACTAGAAACTCCGGCAAGGAATAGTGTCGACTTCTCCAAGTTAATACACAAACTAGAGTATGCAGCAAAGTCCTTAAACATGTGGAGTATACCTTCCATAGAAGAGGCCCGACCATCCGAGAACACCATAATATCATCAGCAAAGCAGAGGTGAGTAAGTTGCAGACCTTTACAACGAGGATGGTAACCAAAGTGTCGTGCAGCAGCTGCCCTATCCAGCATAACCGATAAAACATTCATACATATCACAAAGAGGTATGGAGAGAGAGAGAGCAACCTTGGCGGAGACCCTTTGCACTTCTGAAAAACCCTGCAAGTTCTCCATTGACTTGAACAGAAAAGAGGCCATGGAGATGCACAATTGAATCCAATGCACAAACTTAGTTGGGAGGTTTAACGCCGTGAGGACATTGAGAAGAAAAGGCCACTGCACCGAATCAAATGCCTTTGAAATGTCAATTTTCATTGCACATTTAGGCGAGATGCCCTCTTTGTGATAATCCTTCACAATTTCCGTTGCAAGTAAGATATTCTCCATCAAAAGCCTATCCTTTATAAATGCAGACTGGTTTGGTGCAATAAAATTAGGAAGGATTGCTTTTAGACGGTTTGCCAATAGCTTTGAAATGATCTTATAAAGAACATTGCAACAAGAAATTGGGCGATAGTCCTTCATTTCCTTTGATGTCGTTGTTTTGGGAATGAGAGCAAGAATTGTAGTGTTCACACCTTTAGGCAGAAAACCAAACTGAAAAAAAGACTGAACAGCCTTTGTAAGATCAGGACCAAGTACAGACCAAGCACTCTTGAAGAACTCCACCTGGAGATTTATTTGATGGCATCGAAAAAGAACTTGTTTCACCTCCACCCCCGAAACCTCCAAGAGAAGTGCGTCCTGCTGTGACAGGGAACACCAAACCGGTAACAGGTCCTGCAATGTTTCTGTAGAAAGTCCTGTGAAGGCAGGTGGCTGATGAGTGAGCAAATGCGAAAAGAACCGCACCCCCTCAGCTTTAATATCATCCATAGTCGTGAGACAGCGACCACTAGGATCAATAACCTCATTGATAAAGTTCAGAGATTGCCTCTCCTTGATGGCATTATAGAAAGCCCAATTATTTTTATCACCCACATGCAACCAATGCAATTTGGATCTTTGTTTCAAGAATGTCTCCTCCAAACCAGCAACGTGCTCCCAGCGAGCATTAGCAGAGGCCTCCTCTGCAAGGTTATGAAGCGTTGGATGTGCATGAACAGCTAACTTCTTAGCACAAAGATCCTCATAAGCAGCAGTAGCCCTACGGGAAATGTCAGACAGCTTGTTACAACTTAACTCTCTCAATAGCGGCTTTAACTGCTTCAGCTTCCTACTCAAACGAAAGAGAGCAGAAGTTGAAGGATACAGTGCTTGAGTTTCTCGCCAGAAATCTGCAACAGTGGGTAAAAACTCTGGCTGAGCGTCTATAAGATTTGTAAATTTGAAAGGCCCCTTTTTTCGCTACAACCCCGCATCTAAATAAATCTTTCCCCTCAAATGATCAGAACAGCCTCCAGCCTCCATCAAAAAGTATGAATTAGGGAAGAAACTATCCCAAGCCACACTGTGAAGAATTCTGTCCAGCTTCTTGCAGATAGGCCCATTCTCCTGATTATTACACCAAGTGAACAGAGGACCTATTGCCCGTAAATCCACTAAAGAACAGTATATCTGAGTGTCATGGAAATCACGCATCCCCAAAGTGACCATTGGCGTAACCAAAGAGTTTGAGTGTTCGTCAATATCAAGCGTTTCATTGAAATCACCCATCAAAATCCATGGTTTACCACGAAGAGAAGCTAAATCGTGTTGTTGCTGAATGTCACGCCAACGCTCTTTGCGTTCCTCTACTGTATTACATGCATAAATAAAAGAACACCAAAACTCCTCAGTTCCTCCTCCAAGCTTTACAGAACACGTTATCAACTGTCCACTCTTGAATACAACCTGAAGTGTTGTTTGACGGCTCCCAAGAACCCAGACTCTGCCAAGCCTACTGAATTCATAATTTGACACCAAATTCCAGTCACCAAATGTTCTCCCCAACACCCGACTAACATTTGTCTCCTGAACTTTGGTTTCTAACAAACAACCAAAATGAAAATTGTTTATTCGGACCCAATCTCGAATTATATCCAGCTTACTTGTCTTATTCAAACCTCGAATATTCCAGAAGAAACCAGACATTAAGGTTTGTTAGGAGGTGCCTTCTTGTTGATAGTGCTAGAGCCATTGCCCGTAGCTTGTTGAGAAGAATCAGAGAGGAATTTATGAGCATTCTTGGAATTGCGAGGCTGTTGTACACAAAGAGCAACCTGGTCCTTTGAATTCAATGGCTTTCGGACAGTCGCTAGAACCGTCTCTTTCCCAGTCTCTGTAACAGTAGGGATGTCAAATTTTTCAACCTCCACACGATCAGTACTGGCACAAACTCCCCCTCTTCAGAGTCCCGTAAGGCATCAAAACGTGTTGGAGAAGCAATACGAACTTGACCAAACACCAGTTGCTTCTGCAAATTTTTTGAATTCTTTCCTCCCGAATGTGTAACTGCAGTCCAATCCCCTTCATTGGAGGTTCCCCCTGTTCCCTCATAGACAACAGGAGGATTCACAGCAGCAGTCTCCGCCACCGGTAAATTAGAAAGGGTCGTAGTTGCCGACGCAGGTGTAGGCACTGTTGCAGCAGGTGAAACTACCTGAGCAGAGGGAAGAGCTGGCATGCCCGTTGACTGCGAGCTAAAGAGGACATTTGATTTGACTAACATCACTAAACAACCATCATCAGAGTGCCCCCACCGTTTGCAGAAGCTACAGCGATGAGGCAACCAAGGGTATTCATACTGCACACAAACTTCTTCCCCACGAACTGTAAAGAAGTACGTTTTTGGAAGCTCTTGCATTAGATTAACCTCTATAAAGATTTTTGCCTCCCCAAAATTAGTCACCAATTCCGTATCCGGATGCAAACGCTTAGGTTCACCCACTGGACTCGCAAGAAAGCTGAGACCTGCCCACGTGAACATAGAGTGCGGGACATGTTTAAATCTCAACTCTCTTTATTGGATTCATTGTACTAACGGGTTGTATATGAAATATGATATCACATTCACACAACAAACATATTACCCAAATTTGGCTACATATCTTATATATTTACCCAAATTTGACTCTAAAATCACTAAAAAGACTATATAGATAAGACTTATATCATGGCTAAAACACCTAAAAACCATGATATATCAATTCCCCCATACTTAGCTTTTGCATGCCCTTAAGCAAATCAAGAACTTCATCTGTGGAAAAGGTTTGAAAACGCGGAAAGTCCTTTTCTTTTTAAAGTAATGCCATGATCATCCACACCATAATCCATATGCTTAGCAGACAAATCCAAATCGAACCACCATGTACTTCTCCGTTGGCATTTGTAACATCCCAAATTCCAGAACATCCTCCATTAAGCCTTCATCGATGGGTTTCATCAATTTGATCAATGTCAAGAACCTTCTAGACTCATTCCCGTACAATACCATAACAAGCAAGACAATATCTTTAACACATGTGGTACTCTTTCTCTGCCCCAGGCTTATTCTATTTATTATTCCTTTGAGCTTTGCTTCATTTTTTTTTTCTTATTATTTTTTTTTCTTTTTATCAAAGTTGTAGGCGAATAATAGGGTCATCGGTAATTTACCTACCCCTCGCTTCCAAGCTTTCTGTGATCATTTGACTCAAGAGTAGAATAATGGGGTCACATGTAATTTACCTATCCCTCTAAACTGATCAAAATCATCTCATATTTTATTCTTTTTTTTTAAACAAAGCTCTCAAGAAAAATATATAAAACTTAAATAAGGGAGGGGAGTACCAATTTTTTCTTTTCTGAAATCTTACTTGTCAGGTATGAACAAGGAGTCAAGCCCTATGAACATCATTCTCCTTGATGAGGTAAAAAGAAAAGCGCAGAAATTACCTCAGGCTCTTGTGGATTCTGTTGGAAATTTGAATGTCTCTGGTTCACTGGTCAGCCTTTAGATTTTTCATTAGTCGGATTCTGGATTCAATCTGCAGTATTAATCAACCAAGGCAGTACTCTAAAACGAAAAATCAAAGTTCCCAACAAAAATTTTGACTCAATAAATTTTTTTTTTTTTCGACTGACTCTCAAAAACATAAACGTAGTTAGTAACTGCCTCCCCCAGACTTAAACAACACTGTCCCCAGTGTTATCAAGTAAGAGATTGGCGAATAAAATAAAAATAAATCAAAATCAAAAGAAAAATGAAAATGAAAAACCTACCAGTGGGTTGCCTCCCACTAAGCGCTTGTTTTCAGTCATTAGCTTGACTGTGTCGGATCTCAGGCATCCGGTGGATCAGAACGTGGCATTGAATGCTTTTGAGAGAATGTCCTCTTCATCCAAGGTGGTGTATAAGCTTTAGCTGCATGAGGTTTGCAAAGGATGTGAGGAGCAGGACCAGTGTGGGATTTAGGGACGGGTTTGCTTCTTTTTTTTTCCTGCAAAATCATCAACAGAAGAAAGAAGCGCTCTATGATAATCTCGTGGCTTGGTTAACTGCACAACAGTTTTTGTACCTTTCAAATTCTTATTGATGAATGGAGAGGGTTTGGGTGAAGAAGATGCATACCTTTGACTTACCTGTGGGTTCTTGACTGTGGAATGGTGAGATTTCAGCTTTACAACTGGTCTAGGAATTGCAGCTAAGGAATCAACTCGAGAATCTTCGGTTTTAGACAAGTCCAAACTGGCTCTGGAAGGTGTGTCGATCGATGCTACATCTGCATCGATCGATGCTGAGCCTGCAACTCGTGTTTCTTCAATGATTCTGCAACCTTTCTCAGCAATCCGTGTTTCCATCACAAAAACATCATCTACCAGCGACTTTTCATGGATCAGAACCACATCATGGTATCTAGTACTGATTAGATGATCTCCACTCCAATCTTCAAGCTTAGCAGCTTGCTTGCTCACTTTCTCAGCAGTATCCAACTCTTTGACATACCCAGCAGTAATATCTTCATGAGGCTCTATGAGTGGATCATCATCAGAAGCAATCTCCACAGAAAATGTCAGACCATCAATAGTGAGAGCTCTTCTCAGCTTGTCCATCTCAAAGTTCATGACCAAATCATCCACATTCAGAGATATGTGCCCCTTCTTAACATCAATGATGGCACCAGCTGTAGCCAAGAATGAGCGTCCTAAGATGAGAGGATCACTAGGCTCTTTGTCATATTCCAGCACCACAAAGTCAGTGGGAATCATGCATTCTCCAATCTTACTCGGAACATCTTCTAAGACACCTTCAAGAATCCTTCTGGATCGATCAGCTAAGATAAGAGAGATCCTAGTTGGCTCGAAATTTGTCATCCCAAGTCTCACAGCAACAAAATGTGGCATTAAATTGATACTAGAGCCAAGATCGCAAACAGAGTGACGAAACCTTCCTGTGGAGATAGAGCAATCTAACACATTAACTTCTCTGCAACCCTACTCGGAATCATTGCACTCACTTTCTTAGAGACAACCACTTTCTCTTTCCTCTCTTTCTTCCTTTGAGCAGGCTGGTTCAAAAGAATTGCACTGACATCCTTGGTTAGCAAAGCTCCTTCCTCAGGGCTCAAACCATTAGTGACCATCCTCTTCACATATCTCTTAATCCCAGGAGAAAACTTGACAGCATGAATCAAAGGCATCTCTATCATCACCTTATCCATCATATCCTTGCATCTAGCTTCCTCAAGCTCCTGCTTAGACCTCCTAGGCTTAGGAAAAGGAACCTTAATTAGGCTTATATGCTTTTTCTTAATCGGATGGTGGAACTGGAACAGAAACCGAAGCTGTCTGTGGGTCGTGTCGATCGATGCTGGCATTGTGTCGATCGACGCTTGATTGAGTTTGCATCGATCGATGCTCTTCTGTAGTGTCGATCGATACTGGATCAACTAACGTATCTTTGTCTCCTTCCTTCACCAAAATTGCATTACAAGCATGCTTGGGATTCGACTATGTTCTTCTAGAAAGAAGTTCCTCTTGTCTTTTAACAGACCCAACAGTCTGAATCACTTGATTCTCCAGCTTTTTGACATGAGTGTTTAATGCATTAAACTTCCCGTTCAGCTCGGTGTAGACATTGTCAATCTTCCCATTGATTGTTACTGTCAACTGTTCTTGACCCTGAAGAATCTGCTCAAGCATAGCCTCCATTCGACTCTCAGAAGTCTGTGGAGGTGGAGATTGATAAGAAGAGTTCCCATAGGTTCTTGTAAAACCGCTGTTTTGTTGCTCCTTCTGGTAATCCGGCTTAGGAGTATAGCATGAAGAGTTCCCACTGTAAGGCCTATTGCTTTGTTGATTTCCAAACTTCTGACCCTGACATCTTCTGTAATCTCTGGCTTTGGCTCAAAAATCTCAACATCTTTAACAAAATGGACTGACTTCTTTCCAACAAGAAGATTGTGCACTGAATCGAGTTTGGCATTAACTGAAGCTAGCTGATTTGAATCATAACCCTCATGTGCTCTTTTCCGCTCTAAGTCTGCGTTCTTGGTACTGTTGCTTGATGCTAGCCTTTCTATCAACTTTTCAGCATCATCTGGGTACCTTGTCTTGAAGTTCCCATCACTAGCAGCATCCAAAGCCAACTGATACCTCCAGTCAATCCCGCTAAAGAAGATACTGATCAACTGCACCTCTGAGAAACCATGATGTGGACAGTCCCTCTGGTATGCTTTGAATCTTACCCAAGCAGCTTTGTAAGATTCAGCAGGACCTTGTCTAAAAGTGGAGAGCTTAATCCTCAGCTCATCAGACATCGCATCATCGTATAAATAGTTCAAGAATGCCACCTTGATGTCATGCTAGGTTGTCAGAGATCCTGGTTTGAGTTGTCTTAGCCAATGAGAAGCTTCCCCAGCAAGAGAGTAGGGGAAAAGCTTGCAATAGAGATAGTCCTCTGTGACTCCATTAGCTTTAATACTTGTGACTATATCCTCAATAAGCTCAATATGGTCTAGAGGCTTCTCATGTGGAAGGTTCTGGAATGGCCTTTGTCCAACAAGAGCAAAGTAGGCAGGCTTCAACTCAAAATCATTTCTTGGGAATGGAGGAGGGACAATTGCGGAGCGGTTCTCATAGAATAAGTTTGGTTTGTTGAAGTCCGCAAGATTCTTGACAAGCTCTCCATTGTTGTCCCGTCGCCTCTGAACATTCTCAGCATCGGCTCTGGCATTGCATCGATCGACACCAACGTTTCGTCGGTCGATGCCTTCTTGGTTGCATCGATTGATGCCATCATTGCGTCGGTCAACGCCACCTGCATTCTCATTCACCACGACGAGTTCTTCCTGAATAACCCGTCCATCAGCATCAAGTTTTGGCGTCGTTGTAGTATAGTGGTAAGTATTCCCGCTTGTCACATGGGTGACCCGGGTTCGATCCCCGGCAACGGCGCCAAAATTTGATATGCTCAAATTACCCTAGAGTTACTCTCTCAAATTAAGAGATCAATTGTAGTACTTAGAGATCGAATCCACAAGAACTCTTGATTTACAAAATAGATTTAATAATCTTTTAATTATGCTAAACAGAAATTGTAATTTAAATAGCAATGCAAAACAGAAAATAAAAGAGTTGTAAAATTCAGAAGGATTAAACGCTAGGCCTAGGGAAATTCTCAGAAAATCATGGAAAATCAGATCAATTAATTAAGCAAGCATGATTCAATAATTAAGCAGCGTTCTTGAACTCTAAACACAATTATAAAATAAATCAGTTCTCACTGCAAATATTATCTAAATTTAAAACCAGAAGATCCAAATCTCTTTGTAAAATTCTAGGTTAAAAATCAGCAATAAAATCAAGTTTAGATAAGTTCACAAAATCACTAATTCAAATATCTTTGCAAAAAGTAATTTTGCTCACCAAAGGTTTTTGTCAGGAAAATCAATTATATTCTCATATCAATCAATAATCCTAAGATCTAAATCAAGATGACTAATCAAAGATCTAGCATTAAAAACAACCTATGGTGAAGAACAAGAAAGATAATGAATCCAAAATAAATAGATCTATTAATCCATGAAATCCCTAATGAGAAACCCTAAACCTAACAATCAGATCTACTCAGACATAATCAATGAAACACAAAACATCTTCTGAATAAATTGCATTAAGAAAGAGATTAAAGTATAAGTAAAGGAGTTTTGAATCTTCTCTAAAGGAGTCTTGATTCTTCTCTCCAAAAGCTCTCTAAAAATCTCTCAGGGTTTTGCTCTCAAAAATTGCAGGGAAAAAATAAAGCTTAGGTCTAAACAATGATCCAAAAATCGTATTTATATTTTTAAAAACATCCAGGGACTAATGATGCAAATATGGAAAACTTTGGGGCAGCTTTGTAAATCTTTATAACTTGTAGGAAAACTTCCAATTTCTTCTTTTGGCTCTGCATCGATCGAAACCATATCTTGCATCGACCGATGCTGATCTCTGAATTCGTCTCCCAACTCTACAGCTCAGCCTTAATGCTTGATTATGCTCCAAATCCTCCTATTTAGCTCCATTAAGCTCCCATCCATGCTAAATCCTATAAAGACTCAAAAAGACTCTAAAAACACTAAAAAGACTATATAGATAAGACTTATATCATGGCTAAAACACCTAAAAACCATGATATATCAGTGGCGTGACGTGCTGATGTGGAGAAAGATTGTGGAACGCGGTGACAAAGATGCGTGAGAAGAAAGAAAGAAGATATCAAGATATACTCGAAGATATTGAGAGTATATTTGATTAGAAGAGATAAGGAAGAATATTTTCTTAGGGATAAGGAATATTTTCTTTTAGGTACGATACACAAAGATCTAGGTTAGAGATTGTTTGTGTGGGTATAAGTAGACGAGGGTTAACTGCAAAAAGAGCTAGCACTCGTGGGGATAAAGTTGTGAGTTTTGTAACCTTCAAGCATTCTTAAAAAGGCTTAGAAGGGGAGTGTGTTTTGAACTCTTTAGATCTACACAGGATGTTGTGTTAGATAGATAGGAGAGTGAGCTTAGTTTCAAGTCTTGTAAGAAATGAGAGTTTTTATAAGATTGAATAAAAGCGTTTGCTAGGCGCGGTTGCAGGCGGGTTATTTGAATTGTGTGTTCTCTATACCTTTACAATTGGTATTAGAGCAGACACGTGATAAAAAGTTCTGGTATCCTTTTTCAACTGGTGAGATCTTGCGACAAGGGTATGGAGAAATCACTAGATTTTGTTGCGGTTCAAACACCATTGAAACTCAATCCTGAGTGCTTTGGTTTTTGGAAAGTTTCAGTCAAGCAGGCCATCTCAAGCATCGACATGGAAGCTTGGTTTGCGGTGGAAGATGGTTGGTAACATCCTACGGAGAAGAAAGAGGAAGGAGAACTAGTTCCTAAACACAGGAAGAAATGGACAGCAGAAGAAAAAGCGGAGTCCAGACATAACTCACAGGCACTGTCAGTTATCTTCAAGTCTCTGCCTAGGGACATCTTCAACCAAGTTCAAGGATGTGTAGCAGCCAAGGAATCATGGGATATTCTGGTCGTCACTTTTGAGGGTACATGTAGGGTCAAACGCACAAGGCTGGACAATCTTGCATCAGATTTCGAAAACTTGCACATGTCTGAAACCGAGTCAGTGGCTGATTACAGCAGCCGGTTGAGTGGTATTGTGCAAGAAGCTGTAGTCTTGGGTAAACGGTATAAGGACAAGAAGCTGGTGAAAAAAATCATCAGAAGTCTGCCTGACAAGTTTCAACCACACAGGTCTGCTATAGATGTGTCACTGAATTCTGATGAGGTCAAGTACAATCAGGTGGTTGGGATGATGCAGGCGTTTGAGATACAGCTAAAGAAGAAAGAAAAGATGAATGAGAAGTCTTTTGCCCTCAAAGCTATAGAGGAACATAAGCTTGCGGAATCTCAGGAGGTTGCTGATGAGGAAAAGTGGGCTTGTTGGTTAAGAAGTACTTTCGCAAGATGGAAAGAGGTCAGCGGAAGGGAACCACATCGCTCATGAAATCTGATACTGATAAGGAGATCAGGAAGAGTGACAAGCAGGAGCGATAATGTGCTGAGTGTGAGGGATATGGACACTACAAGTCTGAGTGTCCAAACAACAAACGTAATAGTTCTCTGCAGTGCTATGGGTATAAGGGTTATGGCCATACTAAGTTTGATTGTCTTTCACGTGAGAACAAGCAGAAATCTTACATTACTTGGAGTGAAAGTGACTCAGATGAAGAAGACAGCAAAGGTGAGATTCTGAACAGGTTTGTGGCACTGCTGGGTGTCATTGAGGAAGACGAAGAAGACGAGGTGTTGGTGAAAAATAAAGGTATAGATGAGAAGGTTGAATCTGACTCAGATGGAGAGGAGGCTAATTTGTCGATAGAAGATCAGATAGAGCTTCTTATCAGACAATGTTGAAAAAGACCCAAGACAACACCCAGTTGACTTCCGAAAGGGATACTCTACAGCTGAATATTGCAATGCTCACTAAAGAACTAAGTGAAGAGAAGGCTAAGACTCTGCGTCTTGAGAAGCAGTTAGAGGAACATTTGAAGAGCATCAGGATGCTGAGTAAGGGAACTAAAGATTTGGATACATTGCTTAGTACTGGAAGATCAAGCAACTTGAAGTGGGGTCTGGGTTATCAAGGAACAAACACTGACACGACTACCCAATTTGTCAAAGGGATGGAGTCTGAGCCTAAGCTGAAAGAGAAGAAATTCCCTACAACCATCAGTCCGTATGGTCAGCATTCTGTGAAACAGAATCCGAAAATCCAAAGGATGAGGATGCAGACTAGGTTGCCTACAAGACAACCATATGCCCCAAATGGTTTTCAGCAGACGGCTGAGAGACCTGTCCAGCTTAGCAGAAGAAGAGGATGTTGGTATTGTGGACATCTAACTCATTATAAAGCCCAGTACTTCCAATTTCAGAATCGTGTGTGAAGCCTGATGCAACATGGTGTGTTTTATCCAGCTGTAAGAAGAAACACTCAGAGATATGTCATGAAAGATGATCTCTACTGTCAGGTGGCATACACAGCCGAAAGAGCAGAGGTTGATCAGGCCAAGTGGTACTTTGACAGTGGATGCTCCAGGCATATGATTGGTGCCCTAGACAATCTTTCTCATATAGAAGATGTTGCTGAGGGAGAGTTACTTTTAGTGATGGAGGAAAAGGAACAATCCGAGGAAAGGGTACAACTAGTGGTGAATCTCAACCACATCTAAAGGATGTTTTCTTGGTCGATGGGTTGAAGGCAAATCTAATAAGTATTAGTCAGCTGTGTGATGAAGGTCTGGATGTCACATTTACCAAGAAGGGGTGCAAGGCCAACAAGGATCTGTTAGGCTTAGAGGAAGGAGATCTGGTAATAACTGTTACATGTGGAAATCATCAATGCAGTGCTTCAACACGACCACTGAGTTGGACACAGAGCTGTGGCATCAGAAACTTGGTCACTTGAATATTCGCACAATGCTGAGATTGGCTAATCAAGAAGTTGTGCGTGGAATTCCTAAGCTGAAGGGTAACCCACATTTCATATGTGGTCCTTGCAACAAGGGCAAGCAAGTCAAGGCATCTCATGGGCCAGTGGCAGACATTCGAACTAGCCATGCACTTCAACTGGTTCATATGGATCTGATGGGTCCTATACAAGTTCAAAACATATATGGGCGACAGTTCATTTTTGTCATGGTTGACGACTACACTCGCTAGACCTAGGTGCGATTTCTGCGTGAAAAATTGGACACTCTCAAATGTTTCCGCATACTTGCCTTGCAGATTAAGAGTGAAAAGTGATATATCCAAACTATTCATAGTGATCATGGAGGTGAAATTCATAATGACAAGTTTGATCAATTCAGCGGTCATCAGGGCATTATTCATCAGTACTCTACTCCAAGAACACCATAGCATAATGAAGTTGTAGAGCGGAAGAACAGAACGCTGCAGGAAATGGCATGAGCTATGCTGCATGGAAATCAGGTTCCTCATCAGTTCCTCTACAGGTGCCTGTTACATCATCAACCGAGTGTATGTCCAACCAAGGACCAACAAGACTCCCTATGAGCTGTGGAAAGAGAAGTCTCCAACAGTAAGCTATTTTCATGTGTTTGGTTGTCTCTGCTACATTCTGAATGACAAGGATCAGTTGGGTAAATTTCACTCCAAGAGTGATGAAGGGATCTTCCTTGGTTATTCTGGACATAGCACTGCATTCCGTGTCTACAACAAACACACACGATCGGTTCAAGAAACTGTAAATGTTGTTTTTGATGATACCTTGTTTCAACGGGTTGCTATGGTGCATGTTATCTCAGACAAGGACCTGGTAACTGATGATGAGAAGCACGAGCAAGGACCTGAAAGCCATGGTGACTCTGTCAGCCCTGTGTTATCATCGGATGCTCTTCCTCCATCTTCTCAGGTTCATCGGAATCACTCCTCTGGTGATGTTATCGGTGCGATTCAGGGGGGTAGAGTTACCAGAGGAAAACATATTGATTTTGCTCAACTGGCTGGAAAGAAACAGAAGGTTGTTGTTCCTGACACTGTTTCTCAGGACTCTGATTTTGTTCAATTTGCCTGCTTTGTTTCAACTATGGAGCCAAAGAATCACAAAGAGGCACTTCCTGATGAGTTATGGGTTGTTGTAATGCAAGATGAGCTGGAACAGTTTGAGCGAAGTAATGTGTGGGAGCTCACTAAACGTCCTGCTAATGTCAATGTAGTGGGAACAAAGTGGATTTTCAAGAATAAGAGTGATACCAGTGGGTGCATTATGAGAAACAAAGCAAGGTTGGTGGCCCAAGGTTACTGTCAAGTTGAAGGAGATGATTTTGATGAGAATTTTGCTCCAATAGCAAGGTTAGAATCAATCAGATTCATGTTTGGTATGCCGTGTGCTTTCAAGTTCACATTACATCAGATGGATGTTAAAAGTGTCTTTCTGAATGGAATACTACAAGAAGAGGTCTTTGTTGAGCAACCAAAAGGCTTTGAGAACCCACAACATCCTGAGCATGTGTACCGGCTGAAGAAAGCGTTGTATGGTCTCAAGCAGGCTCCGAGAGCATAGTATGAGAGGTTGACTACATTCCTTCTGGATCAAGGCTACAGTCGCAGGAGTGTAGACAAAACACTGTTTGTTCTTAACAGTAACAACGCGCTGATGTTTGTTCAGATCTATGTCGATGACATCATCTTTGGTTCTACTTGTCAACCTTTGGTAAAACAGTTTATGGAAAGCATGTCACAAGAATTTGAGATGAGTATAGTGGGAGAGCTAAAATATTTTCTGGGGTTGCAAGCGGAACAATCTGCTGATGGGATTTTCGTGTCTCAAAGCACCTATGCCAAAGAGTTCGTACAACGGTTTGGATTAGGGAAGAGTAAAGAAGAAAAGGTTCCTATGGGTGTCAATGACAAGCTTTCAAAAGATGAAGGAGGCGAGGATGTGGATGAGCGACTATACAGAGGTATGATTGGAAGCCTGCTATATCTGGCAGCGAGTCATCCAGACATATGTTTTTAGTGGGATATACGCACAGTACCAAGCCAAGCCTAATATGTCACACTTACTAGCGGTTAAGAAGATCATCAAGTACATCAAAGGGACAATGAACTTTGGTATTTTCTACACCAAGGATACCAACACCAGTCTAAGTGGATACTGCAATGCTGATTGGACAAGATCTGTGGATGATCGTCGAAGTACAAGTGGGGGATGCTTCTTCATGGGCAACAACCTGATATCGTGGCACAGCAAGAAGCAGAACAGTGTCTCCCTATCAACCGCTGAGGCTGAATACATTGCTTTGGGCAGCTGTTGTACACAGCTTCTGTGGATGCGTCAAATGTCCTCCGACTATGGTATGGACTCTCATACTTTGTTGATTCATTGTGATAATTTGAGTGCAATAAACATCTCTAAGAATCCTGTTCAGCATTCTAGAACCAAACACATAGATATTAGACACCACTTTGTTCGTGAACTAGTTGAGGCGAAACTGATCGAGATTGACCATGTGAGCACTGATTTTCAGTTGGCTGATTTGTTTACTAAACCTTTGGACTTTAACAGATTCACAAATCTAAGAAAATCAATTGGTGTATGTGAACTCTAACCTATTTCTGAGTTGTGTTGATCTAAGACAGGAACATGAGTTAGGACAGATCATGGAAATCCTGGAATATATAGAAGATCAACATTCTGAAAAAAAAATAGCTGTGGGAAATAGCTGCCTGTCATGCCGGTCTGTCCATCCTGTTAAACGTTGTCATGATTTAAGGAGGTCAAAGAGCTGTGAAGAGACATGCACATTTATTCTCAGGATCAATGACATGTTGAATGATAAGCCTAGAATTAGTGACTGACAAAATCAAGTGATGTCACTGAAGCTCAAGCTGATGAAGCAGCCATCAAGAGGCTGAGTTGAATAATAAAAATGGAAAAGAAAAAAAAATGTTGTGCTCGTCAGCTGCCTTAACATGTTGGGATGGACTGAAGACTGAAGGCATGCTAGTGTGAAAGACTACCCACATGCAACAGTGCTCTGATCTTCGACAATTCAAGAGATTGTGATAGTTCCTAGTGAAGGTTCTGAACAAGTGGTTGACACGACACAGGTATGGCTAGTGTTCTAATTTAAAAAAAAAAAAAAAAAAATTTTTTTTGCTCATGTGTGTTTAATTCTCGATCTTAGTCCCTTAGGCTTTATCATTAGTGGCTGTGTGTATCAGTGTTTGATTCATGAATCTGATAAATTGGGTCATAAAAGGGAAAGAATGTGATTTATTAGTGCACCGTCATTAATTGTGACTAAATAAATTGACAAGAGAATGTAGTCGTAAAAGGTAATAGATGCAGTGTACATTGATGGTTAATTGAGTGTTTTCAAGATTGCCTTTTATTTTTGGGCCGAGACCGAGCGGCCCATTGAGCCACATGAGCGTGTATAAAAGGAACAGCTAGGGTTTTTGGATTTTCCTCATCACCTTTGTGATCTCAATCCTGTGTCTCTTAAGCTTCTAATTCATATATTCTCTCTTCTCGTGTTTCAACACTCTAATCGTCAAGAAGTCTGTCTTTAGTGGTTTTCACTATGATAACAGCTTGGATGAGGAGCTTCACACTCCACCGTCTTCATTGCCTCCACCGACTCCTCATGTTTCGATCAATCCTACAACGGCGATGGTTGTCTATGAGCCCCGCAACGAGTCCACCACTGCAATTCTGGCTCTGGTGGATCCAATCCTTCACCCTCCTACTTCGAGGGAAACCACGAGACTTGTGACTCTTCGTCATCTCTGCCTAGAGAATTGTCGCCTCGGTTTTCGGTTGTAGATCTTACCGGTGATGTGCCAATGCCTGCTCTGTCATCTCAGGGAGTCTCCTCGCGTCTGCGCAAAAGACAACCGCCTGCTGATCTCAACAGCCGTGACTCGAAGCGTCCGTCTCTTCCCAGGGATAAGGGCACCTCCACAACCTCTCGCCGTGCCGCTTTGAAGGAGTTTGACTCCAAACGGTTCACGTCCTCCGAAGCTGCTCGACGGTATGGGTTCTTTGCCTCTCGAACACTTGCCCCAGAAGTAAGTTACTCTCTAGGAGTCACTGATCAGGCTAGGGAGTTCATAGATAGAGCTGGACTGCTTAAAACAGTCACACAAGTTGGGTCCTTTGATTCGGATGTGATCTATGAGTTCTGGGCAAATCTACCAACGGTCAAGGTTGAGGGGGAGTCTCTTGAGGTGTTTGTTCGCGACTAGGTCTACGAGTTTTCTCCGAGCCGCATCAATGCTCTGTTTGGTCTACAGTCTGTGGATGTGCGTCAACAGCGGTTGCAGACGGCTGCAATTTTGGAGGAGGATCTTGCACTTTTCCTCTCTGATGGTAAGGTAAAGTCCTGCAAGAAGCTGGTGTCCACTGCGATCAAGAACCCTGTCATCAAGGATCTGCATGGGATATGTTGTAGCAACTGGTCTCCAACTGTGAACACGGGGTACATCACAACGAACAGGGCTCTGGTGATCTACATGATTATGCATGGGATTTTGTTCGACTTTGGACGAATGAACTATGAACAGATCATACAGTTGGGGCTATAAGCTCAGTCAGGCTTTCATTTGCCGTTTCCCAGCCTTATCCACCAGTTGCTGACTGCTTAGTGACCTGTTCCAAGTCTTTGGTCCCAAAACGCCAAGAAGACCAAGGGGAAGAAGAATGCATCAGTTCTAGTTGGGCATGCTCCTCGGAGTGGTTCATCTGCAGAGCGCAACGCCATCCGGTTGGCTATCAAGATCCTGCAAGAAGCCTTTGACGCTGTTAAGTAGTCTCTCACCTTGTTTATATTTTGACTTGTGGCTTGTCCTATTGATATTTTTAACTAAACTTTGCCAAAAAAGCAAGGGGAGATGAGTCTGATTCAGAGGCTTGAGGGGGAGATTGAGCTGTGGGGGAGCTGTTTATTTTTGTTGTTTTATTTTTGTTCCTTTCAAACTTTGCTTTGCTGGAGTTTGAGGCTTGATGGTTTGTATTGGTGGGATGACTTTTTGCTCGCCTTAACAAGCGTTTGTTTGCTTAGATCATTGTCCGTTGCACTTGTTTGCGGGCATGGTTGTGTTTTTTTGTTGGCTGTGGTTGTGTTTTTTAGGTTTTATGCTTTGGATGCTTGTGTGGCAAGATTCAATCAAAAAGGGGGAGATTGAAAGTGCGTCAGAGCTCTGATAGTAATAGGAGGCTGTGAAGTGTCTCAGAGGTCTGATATGCTGATGTGGCGTGACGTGCTGATGTGGAGAAAGATTGTGGAACGCGGTGACAAGATGCGTGAGAAGAAAGGAAGAAGAGATCAAGATATACTCGAAGATATTGGGAGTATATTTGATTATAAGAGATAAGGAAGGATATTTTCTTAGGGATAAGGAATATTTCCTTTTAGGTAAGATACACAAAGATCTAGGTTAGAGATTGTTTGTGTGGGTATAAGTAGACGAGGGTTAGCTGCAAAAAGAGCTAGCACTCGTGGGGATAAAGTTGTGAGGTTTGTAACCTTCAAGCATTCTTAAAAAGGCTTAGAAGGTGAGTGTGTTTTGAACGCTTTTAGATCTACACAGGGTGTTGTTTTAGATAGATAGGAGAGTGAGTTTAGTTTCAAGTCTTGTAAGAAACGAGAGTTTTTATAAGAGTGAATAAAAGCGTTTGCTTGGCGCGTTTCCAAGCGGGTTATTTGAATTGTGTGTTCTCTATACCTTTACAATATACTATACATATATATATATATATATATATATATATATATATATATATATATGGGCAGATCTACGTGTGCACTAGGTGGGGCACGTGCCCCATACACCTTTATAAAAATCGTTTAAGTGATAAGTTATTGTCTTATTGATATGAGTTTCTTAGCTCATTTGGGAAGAGTGCCCCATATTTATTGGAAGGTTAAGGGTTCAAATCCCTCAACATGTACTTATTGTTAAAAAATTTATCCTTTTCAATGTTATTTATTACTGGATTTTTCAAAAAAAGTAAATATAATTTTTGTGCCCTATATTATTTTTCTCCCTAGATCCGTCACTGTATATATATATATATATATATACAAAAGAAATCGTCGAATGATTTAAGATTTATAAAAAGGTTCCATAATCAATATTCCCTTTGTATGAATTCAAAAAAAAACTAATTTTAGTTATATATCCATGCACATTTATAAATGTTATTGAATAAATTATATCTTATGTTTCTAAATAAGAAGTTCAAAGTAGTGTACTGGTTTTGTGTATATATATATATATATATATATACTAGAAAAGGATCCGCCCGATGTGCGGGTTTAAAGTTTTGTAAATAAAATTTAATAAAAATATTTTAAAATTTATTGTACATTATTTAGTAAAAAAATTCTATAATATACTGATTTATATCTATATACAAATCTTTTATGTATGTTACCATTAGAAGTGTATTTTTTATACATAGATATATTGTATGTTACAAATATATTATTTACCACCACCTAAAAAATGTCTTATGAACAAATTAAACCAACTATTATATGTCTCTTTACTTTCACTTTTGCATAGTTTCTTTAGTTACTAAGATTGTTGACTCAAAAAACATTTTGAATAAAAAATAAATTACATCACAAAAGTGTATGACTAAGACCATCTCCAATGTATATCTCTATTTTTCCTCTAAAATAAAGTAACTCAAAAATAGAGCATTGTTTTCCTCCAATGTATTACTCTATTTTCAACTCTAAAATAGAGTTAGTGTAAAAAAATTGAGTTGAGAATAGAGTTGCTCTATATATAGAGCAATCCTATCATTTTCTCTATTTTAGAGTAAAATATAGAGTAGGGTTGGAGCAAATATTGCTCTATAATAGAGAGTTGACTCTAAAATAGAGTGGGGTTGGAGATGGCCTAACCATACAGAGAATATCGGTTCTGCCCTCCTCCCTTATGGAGAGAACCTTGCGTCCAACCTCCTCCACCATGGAGAGAACTTTCGCTCCGCTTTCCTCCCTTGGGAAGATAATCTTGCGTCCAACCTCCTCCACTGATGCGAGCCAAAATAGGGGTGAGTCGATAGCTGGTCTAAAGGACCTCTCTAACTAACTCGGATAGGATGGAGATGAATGATGGATCGAAGTTCGCCACACAAAGTTGTGGAATGACTTTATGATAAGAACACAAATCAATATCTAAGTGAATCACACACAAAGATAAAGATTCAACTTGTTTTCTAAAGGAATCACACACAATAGAAAAGACAAGTAAAGCAAAAGCCTAAGCTTTCAAAGTGAGAAAACTCTCTCTTTATTTTTCCAAAAATCTATTTATTTACAATAAAGGGAAACATGAGCTTATATAGGCTCAATTTACAAATCAATAACATAAATACAGAATAAATCAAATTAATTACATAAATAAATCAAGAATAAATTTGAGAGATTTTATCAATCATCATTGATGGAGATTGGTTCTTTGTATCTAGACACTTTCTTGATGTAGCCATAAAATGATTGTCTTCTAGAATCTTCTTCATAATTTGATCCTGATTTTCCTTGAACAAATTCTTGATGAATTATGGATATTTCTAGGATTGCATCACTCTCTCCTTCTTGAAAAGGTTTTGTCCTCAAAACTAAAACCAAAGTTTGCATTTTTTTTTTGTTTTTTTTTTATATTGAAAAAAAGAATGAAATTAATACAAATCAAATTTTTTTTTCCTTTTCAAATCAAACTGAAATTCAACAAATCAAAAGAAAATTATTTTGTATTTTTTTCTACGAATTAAATAAAATAAAAATAATTTTTTTTTTCTTTTTTTTTTTCAAATAAAACTGAAATTCAGCAAATAAAAACTAACTTTTTTGTACTATTTTCTTTAAAGCGATTTAAATAAAACAAAAATGATTTTTTTTCTTTTTTTCTCCAAATTAAATGAAATGCAGCAAATCAAAACAAATTTTTTGTTTTATTTATTTAATTTTTTTTTCAAATAAAGCTAAAATGAAACAATAAGAGATAGGAGCTTTTAGCTCTGATACCAAAATGATGCGAGCCAAAATAGGGGTGAGTCGATAGCTGGTCTAAAGGACCTCTCTAACTAACTCGGATAGGATGGAGATGAATGATGGATTGAAGTTCGCCACACAAAGTTGTGGAATGACTTTGTGATAAGAACACAAATCAATATCTAAGTGAATCACACACAAAGATAAAGATTCAACTTGTTTTCTAAAGGAATCACACACCTATGCTGCACCGAGACGGGGACGGGAACGGGAAACGGGTACGGGGACGGGGACGGGAAACGGCGACCTAAATATTTAGGGGTACGGGTACGGCAGGGGTATGTCAGTTTTATACTATATAAAATATAAAAATATCCATATATTAGTAAAAAAAAAAATAAAGTCACTTATAAAGAATTTTCATGAAACAAAACATGACTATAGTATATTAAATAATAGTTAAATTATTATTTGACTTATAAACATGACTATAAACACTGATTAAACAAAGATTTGACTTATATTAAATTATTAAGAAGCTTGAGAGTTGAGACATACCTTTTGCAGAGCTAAACGAAAAACAGAGACCAAAACGAAAAACAGAGAGTCTTCACCAAAAATAAAAAACATAGAAGTTTGTGTGTTTTGGTTTTGCGATGAACGACGACGTGAAGTAAGAATGCAAAAAGATGAGATATATATAGCATTGATATTTGTAAACCCTAATTAGACAATATTTAAAAGGTTAATTTTTCCTTTTCTTTTTTGGACAATGGAAGAAAAAAAGTTAAATTTCCTATTTTACAATAGAAACGTTTCAGAAACGTTTTTGATTAGAACCGTTGCCGTCCCCATAAACTGTTGCCGTCCCCACCGTGTGCGAAACGTCCCGGAGACGTTTCCATGCCGTTTCTTCGCCGTCCCCGTACCTGAAACATTTCCGAGACGGGAGACGTCATGGAACTGCCGTCCCCGTGCTTCGTAGTCACACACAATAGAAAAGACAAGTAAAACAAAAGCCTAAGCTTTCAAAGTGAGGAAACTCTCTCTTTATTTTTCCAAAAATCTATATATTTACAATAAAGGGAAACATGAGCTTATATAGGCTCAATTTACAAATCAATAACATAAATACAGAATAAATCAAATTAATTACATAAATAAATCAAGAATAAATTTGAGAGATTTTATCAATCATCATTGATGGAGATTGGTTCTTTGTATCTAGACATTTTCTTTCTGAACAATACTTAGGTTCACCCCTAGGGGTGAACCTAATCCTTCACCCCCTCTAGTGTTAACCAATAACAACATGACATGTAAGACTAAATTTAAACCAAATATTGAATTAAAACAAAAATCAAAAATAAACAAAAAAAAGTCAATATGTGTTTGCTGTCGTTAACGTCGTTGACGTCAATAGACATCCACATTTTTTATTTATTAACCCTCCCCATCTTTAATTGTTTTAATTCTATAAAGTACCTATGTTTATTTAATTTTCTAAGAAAGCTATGATGCTAAACGGAAGGTTTAAAACCATTTGTTTTGTTCGACGAGTAATATGCCAATATATATATATATATATATATATATATATATATATTTTGTCAACAGCATAAAAATATATTTGTTTTTGATGCAGAAAAACACAGTAGTTAATGATTAAGAATTTATATTATATCATTAATTTTGAGCTTTTTTTTTTCTTGTCAGTGTAAACATGTATGCCTAAGTCAAACAAATGTGAACTTAGAAGAAAATAAAAAGAAATAATAATAAAAAAAAAAAGAAATCAATCTAGAATAAAAATAATACTAATGTACTTTTGTAAACATGTGATTTCATAAAAAAAAATGAAAAATAATCTAGCTTTAACACTTTTCTTGCTAAGAATATGATTATGGAAAAAATAAAAATAAATAATAAATAAAAAAGTAATAATAGAGCATTACGATGAACCACCATAACTCTTTTCGTATTCCTACAAATATAAAACTTCAAATTAATAAAAAAAAATGACAAATAACTCAAATAGAAATAGTAAGAATGAAATGTTTACCTTGAACACTTGTGAGATAAATGACTCATTATGTAAGGTCGGATTAGTGGTAGTAACAGATAATTGGGTATCTGGAGTAAGAGTAGAGTCCTATAGCATTTATCATTTTATTAAAAAAAATTAATATATACACACACATATATATATATATATATTAATTCACATGTTAATGAAAATTAGACATAAACTAAGAAGAAAAATGTACCTGAAATGATAACTTTTTCTTTGCCGTAGCATTACTTGATTTTGATGTACGCTGATTTTTTTTTTCAAGAATATTCAAAAATCGACCATGGGGTCCAACTTTTTTGTTCCTTGGTCGTCCAACAGAAGCTTTTCTTTTTATTCCACGTGCATTGGGAACTTCCTTGTCTTCTTCTTCTTCTTCTTCTTCTTGTTCTTCTTCTTCTTCTTCTTCTACTTCTTCTTCCACAAGTTCAACATCTGAGGTTTGGGGTATCCATGCATTAGCTTTTACAAGTTCTTTTTTCTTTTCCTCCAATTTTTTTTTGACAACAGCATACAAGGGTAAAACAATTGTAAATTAAATTTTAAACTAAGAAAATCTTTTAAATAATTATTACTTTCCAAAAAAAATATTCAATTTCTCTCAATTAATTATGGACGAAAATAACAAATTAATTTTTAAAAAAATTGTTTACTAATCATACTTGAAAACTAAGATTTGATATTATACCATATTATTTCTTTCTAATTATTATATATAGAAGATTTTGTTAAGATTTAATTTTATGATTCTCCATTCACTTTGTTTGATGTTATTTTACAAATTATTTTAAATGATATTATAATACAATAAATATGTATTTTTAAAAATAAATATATGTTACTCAATCTATTTCTTTTAAGGGTTAATAAATTAATAATTTTTATTTCTTTACCGTTTTTAATAAATTTACAAACAAAAACTGTCTCAAAAAAAAATACAACTAAAACATTTAATACTATAATTTAATTTTTAGAAGAAAAAAACGTCTAGGTTTTGATATCTCCTAGTAAATATACTTAGAAAAAATATCGTTAAATTGATGCTTGCATCTTACCTTGCAGTAGGTATTTATACGTCTCTGTTAACTTCCACCGAATCCAGACTTCAATATATCCAGATCAATACACAACAGAGAAATAGATGATCTGAAAAACATAATCCATAGATATTTTTAATACAGAAACTCATACATATGTATCAATTACAGTACCCAAATAAGAAAAAAAACAGAATTTGTAGGTTTACCTGACAAGTTGACGTTTGTGAAACAATGAATCTTCCTCTGTAAATTTGTGAAAAACTTCTTATTAGGGGTGTTACGAGATAGCCCAACAATCTATCGATGAAGTAAAGCTATCGACGTCAATATGACAAAACCCTAATCACTAATAATAATAGTCTAAAACTATTGTGAAATAATAAATATATATATAAGAAAAGATGGGGAGGGTTAATAAATAAAAGATGCGGACGTCTATTGACGTCAACGACGTTAACGACAGCAAACACGTATTGACCTTTTTTTGTTTATTTTTGATTTTTGTTTTAATTCAATATTTAGTTTAAATTTAGTCTTACATGTCATGTTTTTATTGGTTAACATTAGAGGAGGTGAAGGATTAGGTTCACCCCTAGGGGTGAACCTAAGTATTGTTCTTTCTTGATGTAGCCATAAAATGATTGTCTTCTAGAATCTTCTTCATCTGATTTTCCTTGAACAAATTCTTGATGAATTATGGATATTTCTAGGATTGCATCGAGAATCTCGGCTCTGCCCTCCTCCTGAGTGGAGAGAACATGTTCACGTCTTTTAGCTATTTCAAAGTGGCTTGCTCCAGCAACTAATGAAACTAAAGACTATTTTTCCAATGTCACAAAATCTTTTGATAGTAACTAATGTTAAATTTCCCAATGTATTCATGAAAGTTTCTTTGACACACCATGATGTAGCCTCTGTCTTCAAGCTCCTATGGATTTATCAACAACGATTTATGTTTTTCCAATCTATCTATGTTTATTGTAGGTTTGTGTTTGATTAGCCTATTTTATCTAACCATTAGATTGATGACCTTCTCCTCTTTATCTCCTTTTGAGATTGAACGAATGGTAACAATTATGTTAGCATAAAAAAAAGGTCTATGACCAACCAATCAAGGTTGAGAAATTAGAATAAAATTAATTTGACATAATTAATAAAATAATAAAAAATTATAAGCACGGTAATATATGAATCTCAAACAATTCAAAGATAATATAAATTAAATAAAACAATCTAAAGTTACAGCAATAAATTTTAAAATACAGTATTAGAAAAAGAAGATGCATATATTAATCTTCCACTGTTTTGGATCAACATTTTAATCTTACCTATTCCAAACCGGAAAAAAAAGTAGAAAGTAGGAGTAGATTTTAGTTTAACAAAATAAGAAAAATTTGTCTTCCCATTAAAAAAGTACCAATAGAACAAAGTTGAAAGCAATATTTTTGAATAAATTATTTTGTTAGATGAATAATATGAGACGATCTATGTTTATATAGAAGTGAGTATTTACATTACATTTTTTAGAATTAATAATTTTCTGCATATTTTCCTTAATCTCTTTTCTATTTTATGAGAAAATTTATTCCAATGAGCTCATTATTTTTTAAAAATTTCTTGCTTCCCACTTTCTTGTAAGACGTACTATCGTTCAACGATAAGAATGCTTTATGTTTAGTTGATCTAGTGTTATATAATCTATGTTGTTATCTTGCATTTGTGTATTCATTTATGCTACCTGTCCTGCAAATTAATAGAAATAATAATAACACCGTGAGAATTTTGTTAATCCCAAAAACCAAAGTTATTATGCATAAGAAACTTTGTTAACACTTCAAAGTCAAAGATTGTGTAGTATGCATTATGAAATTGAGAAACGAAACAAAATTCAAAAAAACGACGACGAAAACACGTGGTAATATCTAGGAATCTTTTTATATAGTTGCTTCGATTAGACAACAAACAAATTCCCTTCGAGACTTGTTCAAGAACAATGATGTGTCAAACAAAAGGTTAATTTACCAAGAAAAACAAATTTAATCGAAATTATTTTGTTTGGTGAAAAATATGTCATCATCTCTTTGCTTATTTAGAGAGGTGTATTTACAATTATTTTCCTTTTATGATTAACAAAGTCTTTTTAATATAATAAGATTACAATTATCTTATGCATCGTTTTATCAAACTTGAAAACTGTGATTTCTGATCGTTAAAATTGACATGTGTCACGATCTGATGAGTTACTAACTTTGATATGTGATTTCTGATGATTTATGATCGTTAAAATTGATATGTGTCACGATCTGATGAGTTACTAACTTTGATATGTGATTTCTAATCGTTAAAATTGACACGTGTCATGATCTGATGAGTTACTAACTTGGATATTTAATCATTAAAACTGATACATGTCACGATCTGGAGATTTTTTAACTTTGACCTTTGATCGTTAAAACTAACACGTGTCACGATCTGGTGAGTTACTAACTTTGAGAACCAAGCTTTATATAATAAGATATATATATATATATATATATATATTGATATGATTGTGTTGTAGTTTAATGATTGATTAAATATATTCTAACGAGTGTGTTGTGTACTTAAAAGATAATACAACTGTTATAGTTGTGATTGTGTTGTAGTTTTTCAGCTGTGAGTTTTCTGTAGTTTCTAATGGATATTAGTGTTTATGTTATCACATTGTTATGTGTACTCTTAACAATGCATATGAAGAATGAGAAATATATATGTTTGATTTGAGACAATTTGGTAATCTTAATTTGAAATATATATCTCAACTTGTTAAGAACAGAGAGAAGGGAATGTACATGACAATCCGGGACCACTTGTTATTCTTCAATCTTCTAGAACCCAAAGTCTGTATTTCTCATTAGTCTGAAGAAGAGAGACCTCAACTTTCCCTTATAAATCCAATAAACCAAGCATAAATTTCAAATTGTGATTTGATGAGAAGCTTTATGTCATGAGGCTAAATTAGATCAGTGTAAGGAAAAGTTACTTCAATGCATATAGATTTTGGTTCATGGTGCATGAATGTGGAAATAATCATGGAAGTGTCTCTACCTCCAAGACGAAACCAAGTATCTTCTATTTTCTTTTCTTAATTCTTTCACTTGTTTAAAAATGATGCCATATTTTTCTTTAGAAAAAGAGGGAGAAAAAAAATACTAAGCACTAAATTTGACTGAATTTGCCGATTTCTACAAATTTATTAAGTCTTAGCCTTTATATAAAGATTAAAATATCAAAGACAAGTTATATGACATGAAGGTTTGCAGTCGCATTAATATAAATTTGAAATATCAATATATGAGTGTTACAATACGAGTAAATCATCATTTTGTAATTTTGTATTCATCACCAATATATTATAATATTAGACATATCAAATTACTTTGACTAAATTATGTTTGTGGAAAAAAAATATGCTCTGTAACAAGGATTATTTAAATCCTAATTGCTTTTAAAACAACAATTTTAAAATGATATTTTACTCAACATATATACGTAAAATGGACTGCCTACATTGGTCGACAATGTAACTTTAGTTTTTTCTTCTAAAGTCCTGGAACCAACTCTCTTACAGTCTTACGTACATTAAATGAAAATAATTTTTACTTTGTCAATTCTACTGGGCTTACTTTGTTCAGTCATAACAACCAGTCATATAGTGTACCAGATTACACAGTATTTATGTTAGATCGGTTGGTAAACAACTCACGACTCCAACAAGTAGATCGGCTTTGTTTCACAATTTTCTTGAAGAAAGTTAAAAACTGAATGGAATAAGATGAAAAACAAAATAGGTACGTTCACATAGTCATGGCCGAAACTAGCAACCACTCCTGTTTTTTTATATTTTGATTGTTAATGCACTGGAGGGTTATGAAAGCTTTTGATTCCCTAAATTTTGTTGTATCGAAGAACTCGGTAAATTTTTCATAGCTGTTGGTGAACCGTTGTTCCCTAAAATTATAATCCAATCGGTGGTGAACAATAATATCAAATTCATATATAGCTACAAATGATTTGTACAATGATGAAATGTTAAAAACAAAAATAGTTGTCTATCACATAATAATGCTTTAACTTTGCTTAAAAAACGGACGGTGTGGTTAGGAATGCATGTCTGCATGCATAATGTAAATAGGATAATCGGCGTTGCCTCGATTTTTCTTAAGCATTGATCTTGGCTCCCCACCACACATAGATTTGTTGGTTAAATCTTCCTGGAACATTAGTAAACCATTCACACTAATTCGTTTGACTATATGTTGTTCCATAAAGATCGGTCTATGTAGCCTCCGACTAATTAAATTTAGACATGACAACTAACCGGGACAATTGTCCATTTCGATAAGGCATAGCTTGTGCAATGTGAAGTAGTAAAGGTCATTGTCTGAAATAGTCCAGTGGCGAATGGGGATCTCTTCTTACAAGAAGCTTTGTCCAAAGATTTTTACATTGATTTCCAAATACAAGGTATAGAAAAGTGAGCTTCTTTTCTCCGTTTTATGGTTGATAAAAATCCTATCAAACGAGCATATCCCTCTTCCTCCTAAACAATTAACACTATCTTTATAGTCTCTACTCTACCAAATTGGAAAATCACTGAACTAAATGTTTTAAATTTATCAAGAAAAATATAGTTAGCAAGAAACCGTATTTAAGACTCCTTCATAAAACGTATACATTACATGCATAAACGAGTGTATCATAATAAATATATCTTCTTGTAGTATGTGATGTGCCCCAACGGTTGAGTAATATATCTTCTTTTCGATGATCTAATTTTTGGTCTTTGGATTCTCTGACTATGAAAACAAAATTGTTTAAACTTCTGCAGCACCTCTTTGTATCACTAAGGACAAATTTAACAAAAGCAAAAAAAAAAAATAAGGCCAAAATATAGGGGAAAAAAGACATACGAAAATGATGGCAGGAATAAAGAAACCTGATGATTTAGATGGAACGGTCAGTAAAAGAAAAAGGTGGAGAAGTTTTGGTGGCATGTGATCTGCGAAAATGGGTTTACGTGTTTGATTCAGTTTCTCATTTCGTCTACGTGCTCTACTTACTCTTCACGTGTCTTCGTGCCTTCACGATCGATGCCAATCTACAGTTTGACGGCAAAAAGAGAATCTCTTGATATATATTAAATTTAAAATATCAATCAATGCAATTTAATGCACAAAAATGTTATGATCCATTGAGATAATTGCTGCATTTCTAGTATAGTTGTATTACAGATCTTTGACCCCAAAAAAAAAAAACGAGTTGTATTACAGAAATGAATCAATGATATAACTTTTACATGCACGGATTTATTTTAGCTAGTCCCTGGATGTTCCATTCTTGGGGCCATTTCTTTCGGTTTTCGGGTAATTTGAGTATGAAATATTGATAATCACATATGAACCGAATAAAATTTGGTTCGGCTCGATATAGATACTAAAAGTTGGAACCGAATAAGACTCGAAGACATTTGGTTCCAACGAGCTTTTCGGTTCCGACTTATATAAAATCATAAAACATGGTTAAAACCACTTGAATCCGAACCAAATCAAAAACCGTAGATTTATTGTATTAGTTTCAGATTTTTTGGGTACCATCTGGTTCAAATAATTCTAATTGTTCGGTTTTTATATAGTACACGAGACCAAACTTAATTCCAAATTTTTTTTAGCTTCGGTTTTGTTGTTTAATTCCGGTTAATATTCTCAAGCTTATCAATATGCATAACAAAAGGTGGCCATTAAACATGTGACTCACAGATGCTCCAGGAAGTGTCCCCATTAATCACATATAGTATGAATAGGGCGCTAACCAGGGAGATTACTGAATTAGAGGTTCGCAAAGCTTTATTTGCTATGCAGCTTGAGAAAACACCAGGACCTGATGGGATGACGGTTTTGTTTTTTCAAAGGTTCTGGTCTTCAATAAAGGGCGATTTGGTGGCTTTGGTTAAAAATTTTTTCCGTACAGACCGTTTTGATCCGCGGTTAAATGAAACGAATATTTGCCTAATTTCTAAAAATGAAAGGCCCCAACGGATGACAGAATTTAGGCCGACTAGCCTTTGCAATGTGAGTTATAAGATTATTTCTAAAGTGTTGTGTTTCTGGCTTAAGCGGTTTCTCCCATCTCTTGTTTCAGAAACTCAATCGGCTTTTGTTTCTGGTCGATTAATCATGGATAATATTCTTGTGCCCAGGAAATGTTCCATGGATTAAATACAAATCCACGATGTAAATCGGAGTTTTTGGCCTTCAAGACGGATATGAGTAAAGCATACGACCGTGTTGAGTGGGATTTTCTAGAAGCGGTTATGGCTAAGTTGGGGTTTGATAGAAAATGGATTTTCTGGATTATGTGGTGTGTATCCTCGGTTTCGTATCAAGTCCTTCTAAATGGACAGACCCGGGGCTCTATTAAGCCACAGAGAGGTTTACGTCAGGGGGATCCTTTATCTCCTTATTTGTTTATAATCTGCACAGAGGTTTTAATTGCCAATATTAAGAAGGCTGAAAGAGAAAATAGAATCACGGGTATCAAGTTAGCTCGGGATTGTCCCACTATTTCGCATTTGTTGTATGCTGATGATAGCTTGTTCTTTTGTAAAGCAGAGGCGGCTGAATGTACTACGGTAATAGAAATTATAGGAGATTACGGGATAGCGTCGGGGCAAGAGGTAAATTTGGAAAAATCATCCATCATGTTTGGTAAGAAAGTCCCGCCTGAAATAAGGATTCAATTAAAATCAGTTATGGGTATTTCCAAAGAAGGTGGTATGGGATCGTATTTGGGTATTACTGAGAACCTTCAGGGTTCGAGAACTAAGGTTTTTAGTTACGTCAATGAGCGGTTGGATGATCGCGTGAATGGCTGGTCTGCAAAGTATTTATCGAAAGGTGGAAAGGAAGTTATGATCAAATCGGTAGCTTTGGCTCTTCCAACTCACGTTATGTCTTGTTATAAATTACCACAGGAGCTAACGTCTAAATTAACGAGTGCTATCTCAAAACTCTAGTGGAAATCTAATGATAAGGCAAGAGGTATGCACTGGGTAGCTTGGGATAACCTTTGCAAGGACAAGTGCGAAGGCGGTTTGGGTTTCCGCGGTTTGGAAAAATTCAATGACACAATGCTGGCTAAGCAGTATTGGCGGTTAATTCACTATCCAACATCACTGATGGCTCGGGTTTTGCGAGGTAGATACTTTCGGAATAAACATCCCTTAAAGGCCAAGAAGCCATATTCCCCTTCGTTTGCTTGGAGGAGTATTTACTCAACTAAGGGTTTGGTGGAACATGGATCACGGTGGGCGATAGGTTCGGGCTGTAATGTTTCGGTATGGCGTGATCCTTGGATACCAGATACTCAGCCAAGACCAGCTAATGGTCGAGGGAGATTGTTACATCCCAATTTAATGGTGAATCATTTGATTAATCAAAATACTAAGGAATGGCATATGCCAATTCTTGAGGAGTTCATGGATCCGGCGGATATCCAAATTATTCAATCAATGGAGATCAGTAAATTCTTTAAACCAGATAAACTGATCTGGCACTATACTAAATCAGGGAAATATTTGGTCAAATCGGGTTATCGGCTCGCACGTGAATTAATTAAAGAGATTGAATTTGGACCGACGTGCATGGCCCTTAGGGCACAGACTTGGAAACTTGAGGTTCCTCCGAAGGTTCAACATTTTTTCTGGCAGATCGCCTCCGGCTCCCTCCCTGTGATGGAACGTCTGGCTTCTCGGGATGTTCGGTGCGATACTGTTTGTAAACGATGTGGTTTGGCGGTGGAGACTATAAACCATGCACTTTTTGAGTGCCCTCGATCGCGTCGGATTTGGGATTTGTCCCCAGTTGACATAAGTTCTGGTGGTTTCCCCTATGGCTCAGTTTATTCGAATTTAGATTTTCTATTTTGGCGGGCACCGTCCCAGTCGGACGTTTTGGATATAAGTTTCCGTGTACCATGGTTTGTCTGGTCAATCTGGAAAGATAGAAATAAAAAAGTTCTTTAGGGTACTGAGGCAGAGCCGATTGATGTTATTAATCAGGCGACTAATGATAAATTGTTATGGGAGGAGGCCAAGTCCTTCTCCTCAGATGCCCTAGATCCTTTGGAATTGGAGGTTCGGGATCCTTCTCCTCGGTGTCAGGTTGATGGATCCTGAAAGGCTTCAGATCCCTTTGTAGGGTTAGGCTGGTGGTTTTGCAATAGTGAGGATACAACGATGCTAATGGGAGCACGAAGTCAGCGATGCAGCTCTTCACCCCTACATTTGGAGCTTCAGGCGTTGATTTGGGCGATGGAATCTCTTTTGGCTGCGGGTGTCGACTGTCAGAATTTTGAGACGGACTGTGCAGAATTAATGGCGATGGTGCAGTGTCCTGATGAATGTCCCGCTTTCTCCAATCTGTTGGATGACTTTTGTTTACTTTGATCATCCTTTCCATCCTTCATGCTTTCGAGGATCCCGCGCACGTCTAATATATGGGCAGATTGTCTTGCTTGCTTTTCGAGATTTTTATTTTTTGAAACTTTTTTTGTAAACTCTTACCCTCCGCTTTGGACAACCAACCTTGGAATTATTTTCTAATTTAATGTTTGGTTGACAAAAAAAAAAATAGGTGACTCTATAAAGTTCTTAAGCGATGTCACTTAAGTGAGTAATGATGAATAATAGCAACTAACTATGTGATTACACTGATTAGTATATATGCCAAAAAAAAAGAAGAAGCAAAACTGCATGTAAAAAGGAAGACAAGTGTACTAAAGTGTAACAATATCTTCATGCTTTTCACATCTATTTCTACTAGCTTACAAGTCGTCACCTCGAATATTCCTCCCATCAAACTCAACAAATGTTGAAATTTCCATTATTAGTAAAGTAGTAATACTGTAATAGTAATATATATAGAAAAATGGCGGCGTAATTATATAAGTAGAAACAAATATTAATTCTTCTTCTTCACATTCTCATCTTGGAAATGTCGTGAAGCTTTTGAAGACCCCAATTTTATTTTTTCCTTCTCTGCATTTTACAATATTTGCCATTTATTGCAAAACCAATTTTTTCTCCTAATGAAACGAGATCTTTATTGAGTTAAATGATTTTGGTTTAGCTCATAAAAATAAAACACTTTGTTCGATGCCTCCACTTCTCCGGTTCAGAAAACTATCTTTCTCCGAAGACACCGTCAACCATACAGCCAAACAACAAACCACCACCGAGAAACCAAAACGTCGTCGTGCTGGGAGATGTAGCTGTGTCGACTCATGTTGCTGGGCGATTGGTTATCTCTGTACGGCTTGGTGGCTTCTTCTCTTCCTCTACCACTCAGTTCCTGTCCCGGCTATGCTTCAAGCTCCGGAGTCTCCAGGGACTAGGTTGAGTCGTGACGGTGTTAAGGCGCTTCATCCGGTGGTTCTTGTTCCGGGGATTGTAACCGGCGGGCTTGAGCTTTGGGAAGGCCGTCCTTGTGCCGAAGGGCTCTTCCGTAAACGTCTTTGGGGTGCTAGCTTCACCGAGATTCTTAGAAGGTGACAATTTAGTCCGTTAGGTTATGCGTCACTCGGTTTGGTTCGATAAACTTAGAGAACCGGGTTGATATTGGTTTTGTTTTTCCGGTTGATATTGGTTTTGTTTTTCCGGTTTAGGGGGTTTACAATCTTGGTTATGGGTGGAGATGGTTCTTTCTATGTGTTCTCTGATTATTTAGCTAGCATCTATAATTTTGGATGATTAATTTATGAATAATTTATTCAATTCTAGATTTGAGAAGGAAATTAATGTCAATGGAAATGGAAACCGTAAGATTTTATTTCTTACAGTAAGTAGAAAATTGTCATAGATCTACAGAATATATTATGTTTCTAAAACATGCAATGACGATAGATTTTGTATTTGTAAAATTACTAATTTTTGAATATCAGTTTCTAACATAGCATTTTAGTTTTCTTTTTATAACATTTCAGATATTTTCGTTTATGGTTTTGATGAATTTTGGAAATAAGATGGATTGTTAAAGTATATATATATATTTTTTTTTAAAAAAAATTAAATGACTTTTAGGATTAGCATTTCGATTTTCTAAATTCTGACTTAACCCAGTTTGAAGAGTTGACTTGCTCGTTTAATTGTTGTGATTTGATTTTATAGGCCATTGTGCTGGTTGGAGCACTTATCTCTGGACAGTGAGACTGGTCTCGACCCACCCGGAATCCGGGTCCGAGCAGTCCCAGGACTGGTGGCTGCAGACTATTTTGTACCGTGCTACTTTGCTTGGGCAGTTCTCATAGAGAATTTGGCGAAAATTGGATATGAAGGCAAGAACCTTCATATGGCCTCTTATGATTGGAGACTCTCTTTCCATAACACCGAGGTGTGCTCACATTAATTAGCGGACTTGGTAGTATTGATTCCTATATGTCACATTGACACACTAGTATCAATGATAATGATTATAATATAAGACATCACGATGATTACTATATTAGCTACTTTTGTATATGTAATGTTTTTTTTTTTTTTTTTTTTTTTGATAATAAAAAAATTGAACTGAAGATATATACTATATTACATATACATATATGTAATGTTAGGTTTGTATATGGATTAATCTATAGTTTTTTTGGATTGGAACCGAGCAGGTACGTGACCAATCTTTAAGTAGACTGAAGAGTAAAATCGAGCTAATGTATGCTACCAACGGGTATAAGAAAGTGGTGGTGGTTCTGCATTCAATGGGGGCTATCTATTTCCTTCACTTCCTTAAATGGGTTGAAACACCTCTTCCTGATGGAGGCGGTGGTGGCGGTCCAGGTTGGTGCGCCAAACACGTCAAAGCCGTTGTCAACATTGGACCCGCCTTTTTGGGTGTCCCTAAAGCCGTTAGCAATTTGCTTTCTGCTGAGGGCAAAGACATCGCTAACGCCAGGTTAGGTCCATCGACATTTTAAAGTTACTTTCACTTGTTTTTTTTATTTTGAATTTAAGTTACTTTAACTTGTTATGTTAGGATCATAAGAAATGTTAAGTTCTTTTCAATATCTGAATTAGCTTAATGCTTTTTTAACGGTTATGCTTATGGTTCAGATCTTTGGCTCCCGGTCTCTTGGACTCGGAACTTCTCAAGCTGCAAACACTCGAACACCTTATGCGGATGTCACATAGCTGGGATTCAATAGTTTCTTTATTACCAAAAGGAGGTGAGGCAATCTGGGGCGATCTAGACTCGCATACTAAAGAAGGCTACAGTTGTATTGACTCCAAGAGAAAATTATCACAAAGTAATCTCCATAGACAAAACGACAGCGTTAGATCGGAGTCTTGGGTGAAAGAACCGGCAAAGTACGGAAGAATAATAGCTTTTGGAAAACGAGCATCTGAAGTGCCATCCTCACAACTAAATACTCTTAACATCAAGGTTATATTAATAATTTTTGCCATCGTCTCTCCTGCCTTTTCTGAGGTCAATGGACTCTTAACTGCGTTTTAATCTTTCTTTGTCTATGCTTAAACAGGAACTGTCGAGAGGAGGCGACTCTTTAAATGACAGCACATCATGTGGAGAGTTTTGGTCAGAGTACAGTGAAATAAGCCGAGAAAGCATAGTTGAAGTAGCAGAAAACACAGCTTACACAGCCACCACTGTTCTTGATCTTCTCCGTTTTATAGCCCCTAAGATGATGAAACGAGCTGAGGCTCATTTCTCACACGGTATTGCTGAGGATCTTGACGATCCTAAGTATGGACACTATAAGTACTGGTCCAATCCACTCGAGACCAAGTAAGTATAAAAACATTTTCCCATTGTCCTTTCTTTATATAGCAAGTAGGCATACATCAAACAAAAAAAAATATATATATATATATATATATATTATTGGTGCCTTGGCGGGCAAGAAAGGGCTAGGTCGTCACAAAATCTCTTATTGATAGTAAACTTAAGTACTGAGAGAAACACAAATGGGTGGAATTTGAATACCTTGTTTTATTCCAATAACAGATTACCGGATGCACCAGAGATGGAGATGTACTGTCTTTACGGAGTAGGGATTCCGACAGAGAGATCTTACATATACAAGCTCACAACCCCTTCGAGTAAATGCAAGAGCAGCATTCCTTTCCGGATAGATGGATCAGTGGATGGAGATAATGACATTTATCTAAAAGGAGGAACTCGGTTTGCGGACGGAGACGAGAGTGTACCGGTGATAAGTGCAGGGTTTATGTGCGCAAAGGGATGGAGAGGGAAAACAAGGTTTAACCCGTCCGGGATGGAGACGTTCGTGCGGGAATATAAACACAAGCCGCCCGGAAGTCTACTGGAAAGTCGAGGAACGGAAAGCGGATCTCATGTAGACATAATGGGTAATGTTGGACTCATTGAAGATGTTTTGAGGATCGCTTCTGGAGCTTCAGGTCAGGAGGAGATTGGTGGCGATAGAGTTTACTCTAATGTGATGAAGATGTCAGAGAGGGTTAGCATCAAGTTGTGATATATATAACATAATTAGGAATTTAACCCATTTTTTTGGTCATTTTAAAAAAATATGTAAATAAATGTAAGTTCGTTGTTTCTGCTCAGTGCTCATATTTGTTTTGTCCTGGTTAATAAATGTAACGAAAACCTTGGGCGTAAAATAGTAAGTTTAAAAACTAGGTGGTCTTTTCTGTAAATTAATTATATTCCGAAGGACTTTTAAGTTAAAAACCAAAATTGATCATAAACCGGTTCAAATATTTTGGATTTGATTCGAGCGATCAAATCACTCAAATTAGCCTTCGTCTCCTTCACCGTCGTCGCCACGAGCCACTCGCCGTCTACATCAATACATCACCGTGATATGGGAATTTAGTAGCAGTGTATGAGGAACATGTGGAGCTGGGTGATTGGTGGAAATAAGGAAAAATACGTGGAGAGATGCGATTGGTGTGAGCTGAAGTTGCTAAAGCTTTAAGATCAAGCTGTTCATCGTTTTCTTCATTATGCAACAAATCTGAAACTTGAAAAACTTGTAAAACTCTAAAAATAGCTCTGTTTGTTTGCTAGGTTTCTCTCATCTCGAGAGCTAGCGTTTGATCAATTCTGTGTTTCATGAACATTGAATTTATGGTTACGTTTACAAATTGTTGATTGTGAAGTTTGCTGTATCAAAGGTATCAGAGCCATATCTTTCCTCGGCTTCAATGGCGGAAACTAGATCACGATTTCGTTTTGAACAAATGATGGCGAGACAAAAGCAAGAGATGGACGAGATGATGGCTAAACTGAAGGAAGAGATTCGACTGATTGTTTACCGATCGGAGAACGTGGAGGAGGAGACTCTACAATTCGATGCTTGCCCAGCCTTGCCGCAGCGGTCGGAGTCACCGGAGTTCTCTCGTCCTCTGCCGAAACCAATCTATATAGGCAACGGTATTCCAGATGTACCTAAAATTTCATCGCCAATGTCTAATTTCACATACAAGCTTCATCGACAAATTCCTTTGGAGGAGATGAATGAGAAAAGGTTGAAGGGATTATGTCTATTTTGTGAAGAACCAGAAACACCCAATCATCACCTGCAACATAAGAACTTAGGTATTTGCATGATAGATGATGATCCAGATGATTTTGTTAGTGAGTCAGACTTGGTAGAGAATGATATTGAGAAGGATTTTGTAGAAATTGAGGTTGATGTTGAAGAGAAAGGTTCGTTCTCAGATTCTGTTATCAAACAGCAGGTATCATCAATCTCTCACTTGGAACTTAGCCATAGGTCTCCCATAGAATCTCAGGATGTTGATGATGATTTGCCAATTAAATTTGTGGATGTTGATAATGATTTGCCACCTGAAATTGTGAGAACACATCGATCTAAGTCAGATTTTGATCTTGCGTATGCTGCTACTATGGCACGCAAAGTGTTTGATTCAAAGCCACTAAGAACGAATCTGTTGCAAATTTTGAGAAAGAAAAGGTTTTCAAAGACTTGGTGGTTCAAGTTCAAAGTGGCCAGGGCGGTTAACCTGAGATGTTGTTTGCTTGGTAAAATGCTTGGGGTAATAGACAGTGATCCAGGACATGCAGAACAGACTGTTTATGAGAAGATAATAATGGTGAATGAGTGGCTAATTCAAATCAGAATTGGTCTTCAAAGAATAATGAGTAGCAAAAAGAACAAGTTGTCCAAGAGGTGGTGGTTCATGTATAAAGCTGTGGAAGAAGGATTGTTGCAGGATTTAAGTAATGATGGGGCAGCAGAAGAACCACTCTTATGGTTGCAGAACATCTCTAAGAAGATGCACACCTATAACCACTTGTTTGGTAACCTTGTGTCTGATATGGGAAAACGTGTTAAGATGTTTGTATGATGAGCTTATTCTCTCTGTTGCATGGAATGGAACATTCATTCTGTGATAACGATTTGCTCCAACAGCTGATATAGGGAGATGGTGCAGAGAATTTGACTCAAGAAGTGTCTATTATCGAATGTTTTATCATGAGGAGACATTTACACTTGAGTTTGATTGTCAAGAACAAGCATCAGCTAGACGAAAGAAGAACCATGGTCTTTTTCTTGGATTGCAGAGTGAGCAGAAGCAACGAAAACGTCCCAAGTCTTGGATGTTCAAGTACAATGCATCACTCAAGAAGGGACTGTTTCTGAATTCTTTTGGTATGGCGGTTCGCTCATATAGTGTACAGTTTCCTGCTGCTCACATTCAAGCTAGAGACACACTGCTTTTGTCAAATTCAACTGAATATTGTTCCTCACATTATGCTTCAACATGGACTGTACAGATGGATGTGGGAAAAGAGGTTTGTAATGTTGATGTCACTGAAGCAAAGAAACAGCTCCAGAGGATTAAAATCTGGCAAAAATGGCAAAAATGGCGATACAAACTCTGGGAACAGAGTAAAACCTTTGACCCTGGAATCAGACTTGCATCACTCGTGACTTTAAGAAGTCATATTCCAAGCAGAGATGTTACAATGGTTTCAATCAAATGGACTCTTAAGAATGTGGAGGAGGCGTCATGGGAGGTAGTCAATGAGCAAAGGAAGTTTACATGAACCTTGAGGCAAGGTTCTGCTAACAGGGGAGATTTGATATGGGAATTTAGTAGCAGTGTATGAGGAACACGTGGAGCTGGGTGATTGGTGGAAATAAGGGAAAATACGTGGAGAGATGCGATTGGTGTGAGCTGAAGTTGCTAAATCTTTAAGATCAAGCTGTTCATCGTTTTCTTCATTATGCAAAAAATATGAAACTTGAAAAACTTGTAAAACTCTAAAAATAGCTCTGTTCGTTTGCTAGGTTTCTCTCATCTCGAGAGCTAGCGTTTGATCAATTTTGTGTTTCATGAACATTGAATTGATGGTTACGGTTACAAATTGTTGATTGTGAAGTGTGCTGTATCACACTGACGTTCAACATCGCTGTAAGATTCTATAAAGTTGAATGCTTTGTTTAATAGCGTTTCGTTTAGAACCATCATATTTTAAGTATAAATTTTAGTGATTTTTGTTCTCTCTTGGGTGTTCAGTGTTCACCACATGTTCGATGAAATGCTTCTAAGTATTAGTTCAATGCAATTCCTGTATAGTTTCATTGCCCTCTTGGCTTGTATTTAGATTTTGGAATACGAACAATTTCAAGACTCTAGGTCCATTAAACAAACAAAGCAATGTTTTGTTGAGCCTTAAGATTGATGTGTTTTGGTTGTGTTGCAGTAATGGACGAGGGACGCCAAAAGAACTTGCAGTTGTTGGAGGAGATTATTGATAAAGGTTTAAAACAGAAGCTTGTACACGCAACTGCTTCACGGTATCTCCTTTGCAGATGAAAATTATAATTTGAGTAAATGTATGTAGGATTAGGTTAAGTCATTGTGGTCTCTGTATTTGTTGGTTTTGCAGGGACAAGATCTTTGAAGAACAAAAAGTACTGTATCTTTTTTTTTTGTATAGGGAAGAATCTTGCTTCTTGGATTGTGTATCTCATTAAGGTGTTTCTTAATGTTTTGTCAGTTTCTCCCATGTCTTGGCCCTGTCAAAATGACAGATTCAATTACCAATCAGTTTTTTCTTTACTTGGTTTTGTGTTTTTTGAAATCCAGAAGAACTATTCTTGGTGTTGTTGTTCACTGTACTTTGTTGTCCATTGAGCTTTAACTTGGGTATTCTTGTTTCCTTAACGGTGTTTACTCCCACTCTAGCTCTGACTTGCGAATAAGCCTAGAAACTCTGGAGAAAAATGGTGTGAATAGTCTCAAAACAATGGTCAACCTTGGTTCAGAAGTTTACATGCAAGCTGAAGTGTACGTCACTTTATATCTTTTGATTCTTTCGTTTAATATTAGTCAACTCATTATCTGGGAAATGTCATACACTGTCTCCATGCGCAGCTTAATGCATTTTGGCAAGAGCACAATCTCTTCTGCCTTTAATGACCATTTTAAGTAGTGAACTTTCGGTGTGTTCTATATGTTAGATGCTAGAAAATGTTGAGATTATTGCGAATTAAAACTGGATAGGATTCCTACCAGGTTTGCTTTCTGATTCGTTTACACCTTATGTGAGTGTCTATTTGAATTCAGGCTAGGTTCGCGGCACATATTCATGGATATAGGACTCGGCTTTTATGTGGAATTCACCAGGCAAGAAGCTCTTGACCATATTTCACAAAGGGAGGAAAGGATTAAAAAGTTTGATATACCTGTTTTTTCTCTCTCTTCAAATGCTGCTTGTTTTCAAAGTTCTGTTTGTTGCCTTATATTTCTGTTTGCTTCTGGGTGAATCCAAGAAACACATGGTTGTATTATCGTTACGTATCGTGTATGATGAAATGAGTTGAAGTGGATTTACTATATAAATGGTGGTTTTTGTTTTTCACAGGCAACTAGAAGAGTTTACTCGTGTTATTACGCAGATCAGAGGTTGTATCAAACTGGTAAGTTCAAGTTCTTATCATGTTTTCTAATTTGTAGTTCATTTGTCTTATGAGGTTGGGATTTGACTAGAAACCTACTGCGTAGTCACCATTCGGGTAGTGATTATGCTAACGGCTGTGTATCATGTAATATTTGCAGGCTCATTACCAGATTCAGCAAATACTCAATTGTCAAGAAAACATAATTTGGAAAAATTTTTCTTGTTTATTATCAATGGCCATAAGGCTTCATATATACACAAAGATATTTCCTTAAATGGTAGATGTAAATCTTCCTAAATATATGCAATCAAAATTATATATTAAGTGATTAAGATTTCTCCTTGATTACCAAGTTAAGAGATATGATCATATCATACAATATCCTAACACCCTCCCTCAAGTTGGAGCATGCCGCTTGCAATACTCCACCGTTGATTCATCTCGTTTTTTTTTTCTTGTCGGTTCGTCGTTGTAACAAGAGTACTACCAACTTCCAAGCTTACCCTTTTCTCTCCAATGGAGACAGACACATTAATTTAAGCAATTAAAATGAGATGATTGTTGTCGTATAGTGGACCAATTGTTAGATCAGTCATCTATTCGAGATGATCAGGTGTAGATTATATTGAATCAAAATGTTATGAGCGAGAGATCATTAATCCAAATAGAGATCTTCCGCTTCCTCCTCTAACTTCGGTCTCTCTCAGATTCCATTGTAAAACACCAAATCATCTTCTTGGTAGCAATCTTATTAATCTCTACATCATGAAAAACAAAATATAATAAGAAAACATCCACTTGCACATAACTAACAATGGGGATAATTTTGAATCAAATTTTTTGAGGGAAGAAGAAGCGAATGTTATACCAACATTGGTAAAAGGGCATGAAGGAAGGAGATTAGCTTTCTGTTTGAGTTTGAGACCCGCTTCGAAGTAATCGTGTAGGTCAAGCTCAGACTCAGCGCATGCGCCATGTGTCTCCCACTCGTGTGTCCAAAAAAACTTCATATCACTAATGAATGTTTCAGACATTTGAACTCCATTTTGCAGAAGTGATATTAAATTCTATTCCATTAAGTAGAATGTGTTTTGTTCTTTTGAATTTTTGATGAAGTAGAGAATGTGAGTTAGTTAACTGCGTTGATCCTCACTGAATCCACAATTTGTGTCTCCATATACTCACCACATTCAAGCTTTAACTGTTCTGAGCAACAAAATTTTGAATCTTCCTCTCAACCAGCAAAACAAAACACACAAGTCTCAATCTTCTATTCGGAAAAGAGCCAAATCTCAAACAAGAAACCCAAGACAAGCCGAACAAATAACTTTGGGGGCAGTTTTATCATTTTAATGTGCGAATATCCCGACCACATTGACGTCCTTCTCTTGTTGTCACCTTCTGTTCAGAGCCATCAATGGCGATATTACCTACACCAGCCTCCATTGCTTCCCTTTCGTCCTTTTCCTTTTCTCTGTTCTCATTTACTGTGTCTTCTTCTTTTCCTTTCGATTCTTGCGGTTTCAATGCCGGTTCCAGTAATCTTGGGCCTGGACTGAACCATGGGTGTGTTAGGCATTGGGCGGCTGTCGGTCTCTTCTCAGGCACAAATTCAAGAACTGGGATTAAGAAATCTGCCATTGCTTTTGCGTCCTGCTCGCTGAAATCATACTTCTCCTTTAAGACTTTGCTGATTGGCCAAAACCGCAACCGCCGGATGTGCCTTAGTTCACCTAGTCGGTTGAAGTAATCCCGCGAGTATCGACCGCCTAATGCAATCTACAATTGAAAACAACATAACTCATCAAAAGATATTTGGCTCTACTGTTTATCCGAGTTCCAACCATCAGTATTTGCAGGTCAAATGCAACCAAAAAAACTAAAATCCAACTTTAGAAAGGATTCGATACTAGATACATATACATGCGATCTTATACGGTCACAACACTACTTAAATTTAGAAAGGATTCAATAGTAGATATATATATTTGTTCATGCTTATGTGGTCACAACACTACAACTATATTTATCAGCTTTACCTTTCGTGGCATCATCCCGAGAAGCTCCATCATCAATGCCAGGTGATCCTGAAAGAAAAGCAACCAGTTTAAGACTGCACATAAGAATAATACAGCTTAGCTTCATACAAAACCGGCTAAGAAAGTGAATATATAAGAAGATACCTCATCCCGGTCATAGTTTTCACCACTGTGAGGATCAAATAGGACATCTCCAGTGGCCAGCTCGAAACAAATACAAGCAAAGGACCACATGTCTGCTGAGGTTGAGTATTTTGATCCAAGAACAACCTCTGGACATCGGTACTGTCTTGTCTGAATATCGCTTGTGAACTGTTTATACGTCCAACAAGCATTCCCAAAATCTACTAATTTGCATTTGCACTCTATATGACTCAGTAATTTATGCCTTGTGGATCGGCTTCCTCTCATATTACCCTGACTATTCTTTTTGTTAGCCTTCTCTCTGGCTTCTTCATCTTCCATTAATCTTGTGGAACTTCCTTCAGACCTCTCCTCGGTGGAATTGCCATTCGTTCTTGCTTCAGAGTTAGAATTTCTTTCATTTTCTTCTGAAGCTTCCTCTAGACCACAATCCTGAACTACCACCTTCTTAGCCTTCTTACGGATCTTCTTTTTCTGATTCTTTGTCAAATCGCCATCGTATGTATAACTCTTAGTTTCAGGTTTAGCAGCTGACTCAGAAACCTTATTTTCCTTGGTGGTTGGCAGAACAGGTGGTGGAACACCTGATCTCCGAGCATCTCTTGATGGATCAATAGTGGACAACAGCAAAACGTTCTCGGGCTTTAAATCAGTATGAATAATAGAGAGCTCACGGTGAAGATAATCCAACCCAACCAAAATATGAAAACAGAGCTCTTTAACCTTGTGGAGAGGGACCCCTCGGTAATCACTGTACTTAATAACAGACAACAAGTTATCTCCCAAGTACTCAAAGACCATACAAACATGTTTCCCATTAGGACCCGAATGCTTGAAATGATCCAGTAGCTTTACAACACATTTCTTATCACCAGGGTCACTTTCAGCAATCTGTTTCAAGATCTTGATCTCATCCATGGCTGCCTCTGTGTAGTGCTGAGCGCTCTTCTGGACTTTCAAAGCTACATAACGCTACAAACAATAAATTTTCTTGCGTGGTCAACGCTTTGAAATGAAATTAAAGCAAGGTCCTCCAGCTCAAAACCAAATAAATATAGGATACACAGAAAAGAAAGCAAAAGAGGTTAACCAAAGGCTAAAACGATATTCTCAGGGATCTGAAACTAACACTTAAGAACTCAATCTGACAAGCTGGCTCATGCACATTATAGGTAAACCATAACCTCACTAAACCACATTACCGAAACAGAGCATACCTAGTCGATAAGAAACACAACAAGCAATCATTTTTTCTTCCTAAAATTGGTTCCTTAGCAGAAGAGGGTAAAAAGAGAAACATACCGAACCATGAGTGTCCCAAGCAAGCCAAACAGTAGAGAAATGTCCCCAACCAAGCTTACTCTGAATCACATAAACTCCATTCTTAAAAGTATCACCAACTCTCACCGCATGGTACCCTCCTTTCCTGTAATCCTCCGTTCCTTCGTCCTCCGACGAATACTCACTCTCTTCACCCACACGTCCGCCGTTTTTATCCTCTGCCGCCATTCCCGAAACTTCACAAATATGGGCAATCCCGGAGACCCAGAACCACCTCGATTCTAGGAAAAAGTTTCGAAATTGGCAGAAACCCAATTGACAAGACCAAGCGATTTCGAAGCTTAACCCTAGAAAATTGATGATTCAATACAAAATCAGACTGAAACGAAAGATGATGATTCTGGAATCTGATTTGGTGAATCAATCGAATTTGTTCAATGTGATGATTGGGAATTTTCAAAAGTCTCGAGAGACAGAAAGAGTGAGAGAGAGAGAGAGAGATCGGTTGGGTGGTGTGTTTCGTTGGTTGGTTTGGTAGTTACAAATTAGGGTTTTCTACTCACTTTAGATTCATTTAAAGAGATAACCCGGTTTTAATTGGACCGGTTTTACGATAAAATCAGAAAAACGATTTGTCAAAATAACTGGGAAATGGGAAGTACATTTGTCAAAATAATTTTAATTATGTCAAAATCCAATTTTTAATTGGGAAGTAGTTGACAAAAAAAAAAATTGGGAAGTACATTTGTCAAAATAACTTTTATTTTTATTTACATAATTATACCTTTGTCATTTGTATAAATATCATAACTTGAAGTTATTATTTATAATATAACCATATTTTAAATTAGTATCTAAAACACATAGTTTAGTGGGGTTATTAGTTTAAGATTTGAATAGAGTTTTAAAGATTTTAAATGTTATGTAGAATCTGTTGTTATTAGATCAAGATTTTGTTAAACTATGTTAAAGTTTAGTGTTATTAGTTTGTGATTTATAAAAAATCATTTAAAATCTTAACAAATCTGGGTTATTGGATTCAGACTTTTATAAAGTCATTAAAAGTTTTGTGTTATTCAATTAAAACAAAAGAATCTAGGATTGTTAATGATTTCAATTATTATGTTATTGGTTCATGATTTTAGATACTTTCTTTACAAAATAAAGTCATGGAAAATATCATAAAAATATAGGGATTGTTTGGAGGACTTTACAAGATTTTAGAAAACTAATCAACAAAACTCTCTAGCAATCTTTAACAATCTTTCACTTATTCATTTTTTATGATTTTGTTGAACTCTTCAAAAATTTTCATAAATCTCAAACCAATACCACCCCCTTAAATAATTGTAAAAGAAATTAGTATTCCATAATTAAATATTCTAAATATTTTAACTTGCTAAAAAAGAAGTTCTACGGACACGTTATTGAGCGAACTAAAGTTACATAAATATAATCCCTACTATTAATCGTAAAACATTGCCTGAAAAAAACCTTAGTTTTGTAAGAATTTACAATACAATGCCATTGCAATTATGACCATTTTAATATTTTTCGTGCAGGATAAAATTGTCATTAAACCCTTACTGAAAAACGGATAAACACGCGGGTCATTTAACCCGGTAATTTGACCCGTTTCATGTTATAATCTCAGCCATTCATTCTCTAAGTTTTTTAAAATCCTGACCGTATATTTTGAGATCCTTTTAATCTCTTACAAAAAAACAAAACCCTTACTCGATTCTTCTTTTTCTCTCGCCTCTCTCTCTCTCTTTTTAGCAAAAGCATAGAGGAAGAGGTTCTGGATTGCTGCAGTACATAGAGATATGCACTATTAGAACCAGTAGGGAACTGTTAACCCATGGTTTGTGCCATAGTATTATGGATCATCATCTCTCTTATGCAAGGTAGACACTTACTTTGAGTGTTCAAAGTTTCGAATACATGTTAATAGAGTTGATGTTTTGGTTCGCTTATGTAATTTGTGTCTTGCGTAGGTTGCTCCGTACCAAAAAGAAAAAGATGAGTCGCTTTCTAAAGATCCTGCTTGCAAGATTCTGCGTCGGGAGCTTACTAAAATTGTTGTGGATGGTGTTGTGTCTAAGCTTTGACATAACCAGTCCTTTTTTTTCTTTCCCTGTGTTTGGTCTGATCAGCTTCTTCCTCATATGTCTTTTCAGATGAGTTTCTTTTGCTTAAGCATTTTTCTCCAGGTTCTGGCCTCTTCTTCAGCACCAGCAATGTGTTTCCGAAGGTCAATAACATATGACACAGAGAAAGATGAGAAAGAAGTGTTCTTCACTATTACCTCATGTACTCGGTCTGCTTTTGTTGCTTTGCGTCTTCCCGGCTCCATTTTCAGTCACAGGTTAGTGTTTCAATTTGCAACACACATTAACAGTTTAACACTAATATCTACATAAAAACATACAACATATTTTTATCAAACAGTTCCGAGGAGCTTTCCAATCTGTTTGAAGAGAAAGAGCCAAGCTTGGAGTTGGAGGAAGTGAAGCAAGCTTTTGATGTCATTGATGAAAACAGAGATTGGTTTATCGATCCAATAGATTTTCAAAGAGATTTGACTGCTGTTATTCAATTATGTATTTGATTAATACAATCCTCTCTTATTCTGTTGGAATGGATTTTAAGATATTTTTTCCGTCTAAAGCATGAGTTAAACAAATACCAGCTTTTTATCTCTAACTTTGATGAACTTCATTGAAAAAATTATAAGCAAATAAATTTTCTAAAATTACAGACTTTTTTAATATACAAGCAGTCATAATAATTCATTATATTAATTTTAATAGTAGGGATATGTTTGGAGAACATATATCATTTGGATTTTATTTTAGATAACTTTATTTATTAACAAAATATTCAAAAAAACATTAAATAATATCATTTGGATTTTATTTTAGACTTAGAAGATAACTGAAATTGAATCAAAAGATGGAATGAAAATCTTTAGTCATAAGATTAATTTTATATATAAATATACTCTTAATATCATCAGAAATATATTACTATTTATGCACATAATTTCATATCAGAACATGTAAATTAAATTATGATTAAAATTCCAATCTATTAATAATATTAAGATGAAAAATAGTGGACGTGAGACAGAAATGGATAATTTGTATAATAAAAAACAGTGTACTTAGAGAAATACTTAGGTTCACTCCTAGGGGTGAACCTCTCCATTCACCCCTCTTCTTTCAGCCAATCAGAATCTTCCATCTAATATTTTATTTAAAAAATAAATCAAAAATAAATTAAAAAGCAAACCAAATTAAAGAAACAAATTCTGTATACTTTTAATTAAGGAAAGTTAAATATTGGCTTGGTTTAGATTTTTAAAATTAGAATAAAATTATATGTCGGTTTGGATTTACAAATGAAGTGGTTAGGGTTTAGATTTTACAATTATAGCGAAACTATATGTCAGTTTGGGTTTACAAATGAGGTGGTTAAGGTTTAGATTTTACAATTAGAACAAAATTATATGTCATTTTGGGCTTACAAATGAGATGGTTAGGGTTTAGATTTTACAAGTGGAACGAAATTATATGTCGGTTTGGGTTCACAAACGAGATGGTTAGAGTTTAGATTTTACAAGTAGAACAAAATTATATGTCGGTTTGGGTTAACAAATTAGATGGTTAGGGTTTAGATTTTACAAGTAGAACGAAGTTATATATTGGTTTGGGTTCACAAATGAGATGGTTAGGGTTTAGATTTTATATATGTCGGTTTGGGTTTATTAAAGAGCGGTTTAAATTTTAAATTTTATAATAGTTTATACAGATTTTATTTCCTTATTGTATAAGGGGGTGAATGGAGCCCAAGTATTATTCGTGTACTTACATCTTATACAGTTTTAACCAAAATTGAATCAAAAGTTGGATTCTAAAATATGCTATTAATATCATGGAAACTGGAAAGTACATTAATGATTATGCAAGTATTAATTGATACAATTATTTCTCATATAACGTGATTTATTATGCTTAAATGTATGAATTACATTTTTGCCATATATTAAATATTTTTGTAACTAAAACAAAACGAAAATTATGGAAATGTAATTAAGTAGAGATACATGGTCAATAATTTTCACAATTTAAAATAAAATTCTTCTAAAACATATTTGAAAACAAAAATTTCAGCCCAAACGGAATTGTAACTATATATATATTAAACACTCATATGGAGAATACATGTATTTTGCCTAATATTTTTAGTCAAAATTTATTAATAAATTATTATATGAGTAATTATTTAAAAAGAAATGGTTATGGGACATAAAATTTCTAACAGGATGGATAGGATGGGACGGAAAGCGATGCGACAGGATGAGATTTAACACCACATAACAAAATTACTTTAACATTTTTAACAAACACGGTTTGTGCTTGATTATTATGGATGGATTGCAAAAAATGTATATTTTCCAGCAGATGAAGATGATGATCATATTTATTTTCTATACGGGTTGGAGAATTCTACATATACACCAAAATATTAACAAAACACCTTAAAAGAATGGCAACCTAATTTTTGTGAAAAAATATTAATATTAGATAATTAAAGTTTTACAACCTAAAAATGTTAATTATTTGACAAAATATATGTTTTATCAGTGTTTTCAAGTAATTTAATTTACTAATTAAGTACATATACTGAAATAGTATAAGTAAACTGAAATAGGTAATACGAATAATGAAAAAAAATATTTTGATCAACATTTTTAGAAAAAGAGAGACATAAATTTTAGATAAAAGTACAAATCAGAAAATATAGATAAATAAATTCAATTGTCAAATTTTCACTAATTTAGGTAAGGATTGACTATGTGACAGGTAATTCACCACTTTGGAATGGGCACTTTGAAAATTTTGCTAATTTTGAAAACAATTATCTTTTTGAAAAATTATAAATTTGGATAATTTCAACTAACTAAATAAAAAAATATTCAATGGAGAACTCTGCTATCCCAATTTCTTACCCAAACTGTTTAGTAAAATTGTCTACGGAGTAGTTATTTAAAGGAGAAAGAACATCAGACAAAAAATTCTGATGGATACGGGACAAGACGAGACTGGATGAGACGAGACGATATGAAACAGATGAGACGGAACGAGAGAGATGGGTTGGAACATGAGGGGACAGGACATGATAGGATGTATTTTACTAGGTTTTTTTTTTTTTAATTTACATAAAAAATAACGTTTATAAAAATATTTTGTTCCGTGCTGTAGCACGGGTTTTTCTTTTATTGTATTGGAATCTTAATTTTGATGTTACTTCCCGTAATTCTACAGCTAATTTAGTTCTAATCAAAACAATTAGATGTTTTTCAGAATTATAATTTGTTTTTGGATAATTTTACTACCTAACTAAAAATTAAATATACAATGGAGAATTCGAGTATCATGTCTAAATTTCTTACCGAATACATACTAATAAACATTGCTTAATGAGTATTTATTGAAAGAGAACGATCATAGGACAAAAAAAGTTATGATGGATAAAGAGAGAAAGATAAGACGGGACAGGATGGGACGGGATGGGATGGAACGAGACGGGAAATGTTTCCTATTACAAAGTAGATATGTTTGGATTTATATGAACAATAATTCAAACTAAAACCAAATTGAAATCCAAAATTTATATTTATTATCAATATTTTACAAATAGTTTTATATATTTAAAATAATAAGATTCTAACTCATTTTTTCAAATTTAAAATTTATATGAGAAAATTTAATACTAACTTAATATATATGAAAGATTTAAGTAAAAAAAAAACACAACATCATGTTATTAATGTTTGTCAAAAATTTGAAAGAAGAAAAAAAAAACCATAAAAAAATATGAGAATAAGGTGGCTGGATGGCTTCAATTGTAGAGACTTTCATAAGGTGGCTGTTCCGGCGAATAAAGTGACGATTGTTATCGCGAGTAGTGTCACGAGAAATGGTAGATTTTAGTCATATTTAGCACTGTGGGCCATCTTGGCTTCATGATCAAGTGCATGTTGATGAATAATGTTGTTGGTGTTTATTATTGTTCTTGGTTACTTTCGATTCTCAAACTATTTTTGGTTATATCTGATGACCAAAAAAAATGACAAATAAGTCTCTTATTTTTCCACAATCAGCAGTCCATGATTAAAAACTGTTTGATTCATCATCACTGTCTTTGTTGAAAGCCACTGTCTTTTTGGATATGCAATGGAAATGGGTAATTCGTATAATAGAAAAGATTGCACTTAAACGATTTTCTTAAAAAAATTCACTATGTGACATATAAAGAACTAATATGAGATGGATATTTTGAAATTTTGGTTGAAAATATTCAAATGGAGATTTTATATATTTCGTGAAGTAATTCTCCACTTTGGAACGGGTAACTTCAATATTTTAGTATTTTTTTAAAACAGTTAGATAGTTTGTTAATATTAATATTGTATTTTTTGATAGTAAAAACTAACTAAATAAATAAAAAATGTATTTAAGAAGAATATGGGTATCCCATCTAAATTTCTTACCTAATCTCTATTAAAAATATTGTCTACCAAGTAATTATGTAAAAGAGAATGATCATAATTGTGACATCCTGGTTTGCGGAGAGGTTTAAAAAAATTGATTTGGTCACCTATGTCACCAAAGTGCAGTTTTCTTTTCGGTCAAAGGTCCTGAGAGAACTCTAGAGTTAAGCATGTTTGAGCTGGAGTAGTTTCAGGATGGGTGACCATCCGGAAAGTGATTGTCGGAACTGTGCGAGTGGAGACAAAACACATGGAAAGATCATGTGGTAATTTGTAGGGATGGTAAATAAATCTTTCAAGCCTCCTGGACGTAACAAATCGACTGTTGGATATGGATGGGCCCACTGGCCGGGAATGGATGTGGGCCCACTAAGCGAGGTGGGCCTATGGATCGGGAATGGATATGAGTGGGCCCACTAAAATGATGATCGGAGCGTTACAATAAGACAAAAAATTATGATGGATATGGGAAGATAGGAGATGGAACGGGACATGATAAAACGGGACAAGGACGTGTTTCCTGTTCCTCTAGGTTATATAGTATATACGTGTAATAATCCAAAGTAAAACCAAACTTAAATTAGATATTTAAAATAATACAATTATATAAAATATTTTGTCCGTGCTATAGCACGAGTTACTACCTAGTTCTCTAATTATTTACGGATTGGTTTACTAAAATACACAAAATATTTTAGTCTGCTACCAAACACAAAAAAAATATAATATAATCAATACAATAAAACTAGAATGTGTTGCTCTCCTCTTTTGACACATCAGCTTCAACATTGAAGCAGATGTTGACACCTCGGTAAAAATCTCTAACCAATCAAATTATAACATTAATACATATCAGCTGGTTTTACTCTTATGTGGACAAAGGAAAAGAAAAACGAGAGCGTTTAATCAATTGCTCGATTTCTTCTTCTTCTTCGCCGGTCCGACTCCTGTTTGAAAGCTCGATTTTCTCGATTTAATCAATTGCTCGACTTTGTTTCTACAAGAAGTCTGATTTTGGGAAGAACTTTTGTTGGATATAGGCCGGTGAACTCATGAAAATCCAGTACTATAAAAAGGTTGCTAATTTAAATCGGGTGAAGAAAGGAGGCGGTCACTCGGATTCATTAGAGAGAGCCAAAGCAGCGGTTAGTCATTTGCATACAAGATACATAGTTGATATCCAATCCGTGGACTCCACAGTTTCATAAATCAATCGTCTTCTAATGAGTTATATGCATAGGAATCTAAAAGGTTGAAACTATTCTATATTCCGTGTGATAAATGTTGAAACTTTTTACCTTGACAATGAAGATGTTACAAGCACTAAGCTCTTCGATGTTTCTACTTGTTGCCGCATCCAGGAACAGGACATCAGAGAACCCCGATGACTTTGCTTCAAGCAACGATTTCACAACCTTTCAAAAATTTACACAAGAAGAAATCAGAGAACTACATATTTCATTAACCTGTTTCTATGGAAGATGTGAGGTGTCTCTTTACTTACTGGAAAATAGTTTGGGCAGCTCTTGACACCACCTGTTCCACCTGAATGGGCTCGGTGATGCTTATGCTCAACTTTGAGGTTCAAGTCTGAGCTCACCTACAAAATAGACAAAACCAGTTAATTGTTTCAGCTTGAAAAGACTCTTTAGTAAGAGTATACTCCACGGAGAATTTGAAACAAACTCACCTTATGGTAATCTCCTACTGGAGGCACATATATGAGAAATGTGTTTTCAGGTGCTGGAGCTACTCCAAGGGTAGCACCGCTCCCAATTAGCAGAGGCCTTATATACAAAGTTCATTTACCCGGAGGAGGAACTTATAAAAGCGAATGTGAATTAATTGTGATAAAGAATCACATCAAATGGAAGTAGAGACACATTGGTCCATTAGTAGTCCATACCCACTTCTTGTTGGCAAACACAGTTTGCTTAACTGCATCAACGAATAGCTCTAGAGAAGGGGATGTCGTACTGACTCATACAAAGCCTCTCAGCACCAGCTTGCATGCGAAGAGCGTTTTGGTCAGGCCTGAAAATCATAATCCGGTCGTCTTCTGTCCTGTAAGCTTTGAGACCTTCAAATAGTCCCTACTAAGAGCCAAACCAATAATCAAAACGTATATGGAGACGCTAAAGTTATAAACTTTTGCTGGCTATCTATCACACTCAGTTCAAACAACTCTACACAATCTATGACTCTGCAGATCATTTTCTCCCTCATTTAGAGATTAAAGGCTTCATATCTCTTAATCCTGTATTCTAATAAAACCCAAAGTTCCTACAATCAGTGAGATTTAGCCACAAGTGGTAAGAAAAGAAAACCTACCTGGCCATAATTGAGAGAATAGGAGAACAAGGGCTGATTGAAATATCCCCATAAGGAAGGATCTTTCCTTGTGAAAAGCTCTCACCTTGTCTGCATTTGGCTACATACATGTAATATGTTGGAGTCGGAGCAAATCCAAGCTCTTCCCATTTCACATTCGCATACTTCTCATCCGCTTCACTGTTTTCATCTCAGTGCATGCCACCAAAAAAGAATTGAGTAAAATAAATTTTAAAATAAATAGACACCATATATACACCCAGATCAGGATGATTCTAATAACCAAAATCATTTCGTTTTTCCATTTTCTATCATTTATCAGAAGAAAAAAATTGAGACTTTGTATTAGTACCTTGTAGTATGAAGAGGTGATGAAGAAGGAGCCATAGCTAGCGGAGAGAAATAGAGAAGTGATGTGAAAGGCAGAGAGGCGTGGAGCGGTCACGTTGTTTTAGGAGCCTTCTTTTATAGTGACAACAAACAAACCCTTTTGATTCCTTTCCATCTTAATTATTTTTTTTAGTAAATATTTAGAGCTCCTTAGAGCATCATTACTCCAGCAATCCTCTCAAGTTACTCAAGGATTAATTAATCATATAATTAATACAAAAATAATTAAAGCAACCCACTTAAAACTTAAACAAAATCATCCCTCCACTAGAGTACCCCAAAGAAGATTACTCATCATTTAAATAATATATTTTTAAAAATTTGTTAATTAATTATCAAATTTTACTAATCTATCATAAATAAAACAATTATTTATATTACATTAAATAGAAAACAATAAAAGTTTACAGAATTTGAAATATTAAACATAAGATACAAAATTCGGAAGATTAAACATATTTTACAAAATTCGGAATAAGTTTTATTATTGAGTTGCTCAATCAAATCTTTTTTCAAACTATCATGCATTTGTATATCAAGCAAAACTGAATCTAGCAAGACAATCAAGTTTTTTGAATTGTATCAACCACCTAAATAGAGAGAGCGATAGAAGTAATTTGTTGCAGTTTACTGCAGCTTAGATCATTGGCCCATTTTTTTAAAAGATTTTCAACGTAATAACAAGACCACATGTACAAAAGTAAACGCGATAGATTTACAGGGAAAGTATCTTTGCTTAGGAATCACCACCGACTTTGGCAACAATTACTGAAGCATAGTGAGCAATGTTATCCTCGGGGGATTGTTTAAGCCTTGCGATGACCGGGAACAACTCTGATGACTGCACGAACTGTCTGCAAATCTGGTGGTTTGAACACATTTTAGCCAATGAGAAGAGTGCAATCTTAAGCGGTGACTCACTTGCTGTCTCTTTCTTGCTCGGGTTCAGGGCAAGAGCTGAGCAATCTGCAACCAGCCTCAGTAACGTCTGCACATCGATCAATGAGGAGGCCGATGATTTGATGTTCAGCCTGCACATAATAAATATGCACACAGTGTAAGAAGGAACGTTCTTTGAAACATTGAGATCTCAAAGTCAAAGTAAAAGAATCCCAGTGCTGTAAGTTACAGCCTGTAACTTACCAGAGAGCTGTAGAAATATCCATTGTGTCTGCACATGTTACCAAGAGCACTACAAGCTTTTGCGCGTATATTTTGATCTGAATGAGTAAGAAATTCTTTTAAAGGCTGCAGCAGAACAGAAGCCTCGCCGATGTATTTATAGAAACCCTGTAAGGTTGAGAGCAATAAGAATTAGATAACATCGTTTACTTCACTATCCTGTGTCTAAGCAAAGGTAAGAAATAGAATGCATCATGTGTTTATCCAGTGTCTGACCTTATCCATCCTCGATAGATCAGATACGATCATCAAAATATCAAGTATGACTTCTCTTGGACTCGAAAGGTTGAGTAATTTATTCATTCTGTTAGGCTCCAACAAACCTTTGCTAACAAGCTCTACTGCAAAACAAAGCCATCACTGATTGATCTTGTAATATGTCTATAACGAGATTTCAGCTCATGAATCATGAATAACAACAAATCAACATTTAAACAAAAGTATGTAAAATCAAGATATCAGACCCGTAAACCCTCCAAACAAATCTCAAAACCAATTGAACATCAAACATTAACAACTCTCACAATCATATCGAATTTAATCCTAAACCCTAACATTAACATAAGTAAGAGATGAGAAGACAAACCTTCTCTGTCCGATTCGTCTCCCAGTGGATCTCGCCGTCCGCTTTACGCCATCAGAAGACTAAGCCGCCGTCGTTGTCGCAGAAGGAGGTTGATCGTCGTGAGAACAAAATCGTCAAGTCTTCCGGTTTAAGTCGATCGGAGTGGACATCGTCTTCCTCAACCAAAACCTTCCAGTTTTAGCCGGAAAAATCTGATGGTTCGCGGTGAATCCACTGATTTTCCGGTTGTCAATGGCGTCTGTCGTTTGTGTCGCCGACTCTCTTGAGAGATAAGAGAGAGAGAGACAGAGTCGGGAAACAATAGAAGAAGAAAATAGAGAAATAAAAAAAATTATGTTTTATATTTATGAATCATCCAATCATATTAAGCCACGTATCATTTCTCTTGTGTTGCTCCAAACTAAATGGACTAAAATATAGATTTTTAATACAGTTTTGGGGCCCAATTGCAAGAGTACCACTGAGAGTACCTTCCAGTGGAGATGGTCTAAGATGAACAACTATACTTAGAGAAGAAAGGTCAACGGAGAAGAAAAGTCAAGAGGAAGGAGAAGATTTAGGGGGTGTATTAAACTGAAAATTTTAAGAGATTTTGGGATATTCTTAAATCCCCTGTTATTTAATTGATGATTTTTTAAAATCATCTGAAATTCTATGTTATTGAATGTGAAATTTATAAAAATCATTTAAAATCTCTGGTTATTCAATCAATAGTTTATAAATCTCACTTCAAATCTACTGTTATTCAAAAAATCACAAATTTTCTTTAAAAACCTATTGGATGTGATTTTAAGAGACTTTTCAAACATTTTTAATTGAAAATAATAATGTCTTACAAAATCACACTTTTTAAGGTGAAATTTTAAAATATTTTAAAAACACTTCTTCGATCTACAAAAGAAAAGGAATCTTTTGCAAACTCTCCTCTCTCGTTCTCTCGTTCTCTCGTTCTCTCGTTCTCTCTTCTCTCTTCTCTCTTTATAAATCCTAGAAATATTTGTTGATGTGTAATCGAGTGAATCAATCCTAAATCCCATTATTAGTTACCGATTCACTATGAAAAACAACTCCATATTCTCAATTTCACTCAATTTCAAGTCAGATTCGTGATGGAGAAAGAAGATAGATTAGGGGGAGTTGTAGAACAGAATAAAAAAAAGATGAGTTTCAGGGATAATGGGTTCTTCTTCGGCTTCAAATTCGATGCCACCAATTATTGAACCAATCGAATTCTGATAATCTTGTTCTTGGTCGAACCCATCCATGGCAATCCTCGGGGAAACTGAAAGAGAGATAGAGAGACGAAGGAGAAAGCGGGAAAGAATTGGCTCCATCTCTGTTCTTGCTTGTGTCTTGCCCATCCATGGCAATCCTTGGAACGCAAACTCCCTCCTCTGCTTCCACTGTCTTGCTGTGTCCTCCTATCAGGAGAGCGACGCGTTTTGGCACTCCTTGTACTACATCCATCATCATCACGAGAAGTGCGGTAACTTTCTTTGGATACATCCTTGTTTTTCCTTCTGGAAAACTAGCCAAATAAATATATAATCAGCCAACAAGATTGAACCTAAAAGAGAGCATAGGCTAAAAGAAAAGATGGAATTTATATCATACCGTTGCGTGATCCTTGCTCCAATCTATGTTTTGTGATTGTTCAATAGGTGTATATCCAGTGTCCATAACAATAAATAAGTGTCACTGTCTTTGAACTAATCTAATCCTTAACAAACATGCAAACTATTAAATAATTTTCTGATTTTGTTTCTTAAACCTCTTATGTTTTTCGAATATGATCAGTGTGGTTATTCATCTCCAACAGTTTGGTCAGACCATTCTCTGTCTAGAGTGGGGATTTAAACTTGTTGGTTGACCTTAACTCTCTACATCATTATGGTTTTGTAGGATACTTCCTTTCTTTACATGGGGAGACTTTTAGAAGGCTTTGGCGTTGGAATCATCTCTTACACTGTAATTCTGAACTCGTCTGGTCACCATCATCTAACATCGACTTTATCCAATCCTCTCTACACAGGCAAACAAACCACACCGATTCAACCTCACGTGAAGATCACACTTTCATTGTAATAACAAGATACACATTGTAATTTATTTTATGTTAACCAAAGTGTGATCGAGTGAAGATCACGTGAGGTTGAATCAAGCTGTTTTTTTTTTTTTCCTTTCTATATTCTAAAATCACCTAAAATTTATAATCAAATCTCACCGAATCCCAAAACCCAAATCTCAAAAAATCTGCCAAAATATCAAAATTTCCCAAAATTACACTTAAATCTCCCAAAATTCCAAAATATTAAAATCTCAGCAAATCTCCTAAAATATCAGATTCAATACACCCTCCTTAGTTGTTGTGGACTAATGGGCTGGAGTTAAGCTCACATAAAGTTTGTGTCTTTAGTGTTCAGTGGACTATTAGTGGTATTAGGCCTAAATAAGAGTTTGTGGTGTTTATTTAGTTTTAACCCTAAGGAAGTTGTTGAAAACCTTTAGTTAGACTAGAGTAGATAATAGTTGTTGGAGTTGTTATTGGCTACTGGCTAAGGTAAGGTTTTGTAAGGTTGCTTGTGTCCATAAGTCTAATGTCTAGAGGTAAGTGAATGGGTGTAAAAAAAATTTACTATAAGTATGTAATGTGTGTGAAGTTGTAATGTACAAAAAAATGAAAGATTAAGAGTGTTGAGAAATTACTTTATTGTTCCGAGATTGAGAGACCAAACTTGAGATTGTGAGAATGTCAACAGGTTTGTATAATAAATCAACAATAGACTTAAATTGTTAATTGAACTTTGTTTTCGTGTTGGATTCTAATTATGGTGTTTTTTTTTCTAGGATGATAGAGACGGAGACCATCTTGATTTTATGAGAAGCTAGTAGCTATGGACAACACAACCGCTGAGAAACGCTGCTGGAATTATGTTTAGTCTTGGTATTGACAAGGAAATGCAAGCTAAGAAAACCAAAGATAAAAAGCTAGCAGTTATCTGTAGAAACTATACAAAATACACATGTATTTCCTATCAACAAATAAATGCAAGTATAAATCAAACAAATATTAAATGCAAGTAAAGTTAATCAAGAAATAGAAGAAAACGGCCATGAACAAAGATAATGTGTAATATTTTCTTCTGAAACTATTTTTAATTTTTAACTTTGATAATTCGTGTTCTGAGACAAATATTATACTCTAGAAATCACAAAAGGGTTGTTTATGGAATTTCAGTACAATGCATTCACCTCATGTATGGTGTTCTTAAAAAATGAGAGGCACATCTGTTTCATTTGATTATAGTTTCAAACAAATATTTGTATTATTACTTATATGTATATTAAATAAAACAAAATTTAATGAAAATCCCGCGGCGTAGCGCGAGTGTCAACCTAGTCAATACAATAAAAATAGAATGTGTTTCTCTCCAGTGTTGACACCTCAGCTTTTTAGTTGAAGGAGGAGTTGACACATCAGTTAAAATATGTAACCAATAAAATTATAACATTAATACACATCAGTTTTTTGTTTGCCTACATGGACACATAATTGTCTACTCTTTACTGTCATAATCAATTTCTCAATGTTAAAAACTTAAAATCGATTTCTTCTACTTCCAATATCGCTATCTCACCCCCTCTTTAGTGTGGTGGTTCTGATGGTCCCAAGGTTCAGACTTATATATAAACCCTAATTTCACTCCCATTTGGGGATTGATACTAGGTTTTTTGTGTGTCTATCCTAGCAGGTTCAATTAATCTTATGCAGTTGTAATACTTAAGGTGTCAATCCAATTGGGAATCCTTACTATCACTCAAGATGCAATAAAGAAGTCACAAGTTAAGCCAATTCAAAAAGAGTGTTTTTCAAAAAATCCTAGAATGGTCAAAATACAAAACGGAAACGAGTCACAGAATCATAAACGAAAATGTATGACAAGAACCGAACAAGAATAAGTGAAACTGAAAACGATTCTAAGCATGAACAAATGAAACAGTTCCAGAAATGTAATAAAAATCAGAAAGAAAGAAGTCCTAAGGATGAGGTAATTGATGTCGGTGGAGTATCCTAGTCTACAGAGTGTTTAACATACCACAAGCAAACAATCCCTAAACAATGAACATCACAACTTAGCTAATCCAATCTCTTGGCAAAAGCTACTCAGACTCAACCACTTCCATACCTAGCTCTCGCTAGAGAAACGTGGTCGAGCAGGCATGACAAACAAGTTCATTCACGTCAACAAACATCCTAGACAACTAATCTCTTAGGCTAGGAATGTAAGTCTCTGGCACTAGTTGGTCAGACATTTCATCAAACACCTTTTGGGTGTGGAAATGTCTCGAATCTAGTTCCAGTTGATCAGAGAGAAACTAGTAATTCTAACTCTAGTCCAGAAGGGAATCATACAAATCAAGCTTAAACACCCTACATCCTAAGATCCTCCACCTAATATATCCCATCCTCAAGAACTACCACACTACTCATATCCGAAAATCATAGTCAAGGATGCAAACCCAGAAAACATTGAAACAAGCATTCTTAGATAGATTAAAATGTGAAGAACAACTTTGTAGAAGAAATCAAATCAAAATACTGAATAAATTCAAAGATATCGGAATACAAAGTGTAAGAGCATTTTAGGTGGCTAGGTAAAACCTTAAGAACAAAACGAGATAAAAGATAAGATGTCCAAAACAAGACTTAACAAAATGTATATATAGTAAAAACATGTGAATCCCTCAAAACATAAAACGATAAGGTAGAGCGTCGGTTTGGGAACCCTTCTCGGACGCGTCTTCAGAACAAAACCATGACGTCGGTTTAAGAGAGTCGATCGAGTCGCATCGTGAAAGTGTCGGTCGAGTCGTATCGTGAGAGTGTTGATCGAGTCGCATCGTGAGAGTGTCGATCGAGTCGGATTCTAGGAAGTTTGATCGAATGGCGGCTTGAGAAGGTGTCGAGTGGCAGCTTGAAAAGTGTCGTTTGAGAGCTGATGATCGAGTCGCGTCTTGAGGGTGCTCAGGAGCCATCCTGGGACGTCTTGGTCGAGTCGCTGCTAACATCTGATCGAGTAGGAGCTCTCCTTTGCGTGCGGGTCGAGTCGGATTTCAGAACGTACGTGCATCCACTAAAACAGAGATAACTCATGAACCACGACTCCGATTGGCTTGAAATAAACTGCATTGGAAATATGACTCAATTACCTACAACTTTGATGAAGACGTCGAAAAATGAATCCCAAATTAAAATCTTCACTCGACTCGATCAAAGACGTGGAAGGTTGCATTGCTGGGTAGTGTAGATCGAGTCGTTTAACTGCATTCCGATCCTTGTTTGCATTTGATGGTTTAGACATCCCCTAAAACACCTGAAACAACTTCAATATGCAAGATGCATGCAAGACAAATGCAAAGACTACCTAGATATGCATGTTATGCAAAAGAGACCTAAAACAATGCAAAACAATGAATTAAGAGAACAAAATGAATGACAAATGCATGATGAAAGAGTGTAAAATATATACATATCAGGGATATATCGTTTTTGATATGGTCTCTAATCTATATGTTTTTGTTCTATGTAGTACACAACACATGTGGGATCAGAAACATAAATAAGAGAAACGGAACAGCGGTTGATGATAAGAAACTGAAAAAATCAAGTTTCGGCGGCGCACGGGGAAACCCTAAATTTGGTGATTCGTTAAAACAAATGTTGATTGATTTGGTGATGGAGAAGAGTTGATCAACGTTGGAGAAGCAACGACGGAAGCACGACAAAGAAGAAGAACAAGAAGAACTCATGGCTCTCTCTTATTGCTCTGTGTATGCTTAAGTCTTTTTGTTGCAGGCTTGTTAGAGGTACCAGATTGGTCTTCGTAATGGGCTATGTTTCATTTCGAATATTCTTCATTTGGGCTCTCTTATCCTTTGGTCCAATAACGGTTTTGATTGACATCAGAACTTCTGTTTCGATTGGAGTATTCTTAATCGCAAAAACAACTATACATGGAAAACAAATAAATTTTTTCTTAATCGCAATTATGTTTTTTACATTATTACATTACCAACACGGCTATACAAATTGTTTTAGCTAATAGTATGTAGCCCAATCACTAGAATGCATCGAAGTTGCTAAAATAGATTTATAGATTTTAAAAAATCATATAACTCACAAGAAGTCACTTATTCAATAAAGAATGCAAACAAAGTCAATGTTATCAAAACCTGCATCCTAATGATTCATTTAACAAGTTGATTAACATGTAAAATCTAAAAAAAATACCAGTTAACATTTATCATTTCATTTGTAACTTGTATAATCTTAAAATAGACAGCCAATTAAATTAAATAATACAATTAAGCATTTCATGTCCAGTAAAAATCCTTATATGTTCCACATTACTTTATCATTAGTCAATAGTATTGATTTGTGATATTAACAAGTTACGATTAGTTACGTTATTCATTTCTTTTGTTTGTTTTTGTCAACGCTTTGGTATTTTAAATTTGAGAACAAACCATACAATTGCTTCTCGACCAAAAAGAAAAAAAAAATCATACAATTGCTTAATCTACACTTCATTCTAAGAGTGAGCTACGTAAATCTCTCAAGCCTGTGTGGAGGATAAACATCAGTTATTGGATTCTTGGAGCAACATACATAATCTTTACGTACTATCAAACAAAAATGATCATATGTCTACCTTATAGCATGCATTTACTACGAATATAGATGTGATTTCTTTTATTGTGATGATTGAAGTGTTTGAATTTTTGTTAAGCCAATTATACAATTAAATTTATCCGACTTAAAAATGTAAACGCATTACAAATACAGGCCCGGCTCAATTTCATTGAGGTCTCTGAGCTGGAAAAATAAAAAAGGTCTTTTTCCCCATGCTTTTTTGAAAAAAAAAAAGTTTTGGACCCTATTTTATAAAGAAAAAGATAAAAATTGGATAGACCCGGTCTTATAGCATTGCTTGCACATGTCTAGAGCCGGGGCTGTACAAATACTACGACGTTACAAACCATTGTAGGTTTTTTCCAGTACATTTCTATATTTTATCATTGTGCAAATCATAATTTTTATGATTAATATAATTTCAGAAAATTAAAAATTATATATTTAACATCAAATATATTTAAAATGTATTAAAAACATCATGCGGCATCGCGCGGGTCTAACCTAGTTTATCTAAAATTATAGAATCTCAATATTAATCAAAACATATCAAACAATTGAAAAAATACAACATACATATTTTCTTAATAATTTAAACAATTAAATAACTACAACATACAATTTTTTTAGTAATTTAAAAAACTGTTTCGTGGTATACCACATGTTAAAATCTAGTACTATTATATAATATACCTCATTGTGTTTCAAATTTTTTAATTTCAACATAAATCTTTGAAACGAGATAGTTTTTGGCTCGAATAAAATAAAATATGTGATCATTTAATTAACCTTTAATATTCATTTCTAAATATTAGTTAACAGGGGCGGATCCAAAGAGGGACTAGGTGGGGCACGTGGCCCATGCTAATTATTAAAAAAAAGAAATGACTATTGTTTGTTATAGCTTATTAGATCAAATGACTATTAGTGCCCGAGTAGATGTTAGGGATGATGTGTTTCATATTTCTAATATCATTTGTTTTTCATTTATTTATTATGCCATGTTTTGTCATTTCATTTTGTATGCTCAATTTTATTTTATTTACATTTTTTTAACTGGTTGTCAATTACCTTTTTTTCTTTTTCTTTTTTACTTATATATCAAAATGCATTTGTTTATTTCTTTATTTGATTTTCTACATTCTAATTTTTCTAATAAATATATCATGTAAATTCAGTAGATTACAATTTTTGATTCAATTTATATTTCAACAAAGTAAAAAATCAATGAAAATGATATTCCTCATAAAAAAATTTGATTTTTTAAAGTTCTTAAGAAACTTAAATTTTAAAAATATGAAATAAAAATATATAACTATTATATATATAAAAAGTTATATATGCCCCATGTTAATTTTAGTTCTGGATCCGCCACTGTTAGTTAAAATAAATGTTTATTCGTTTAATGATTTATTGTTGGATTTCTAAATAGATTTGAAAGTAAAACTTAAAAGAATTCAAATCCGTATATATACCATGTTATGTCAAGATACATATGTTTTTATTTTCGAAATCAATAAAAATTTATGAATCATATGTAAATTAGATTTACAAATCAATGAGCTAATAATATTTTTAATTTGGATGAGAATGACCGTTGTCACTAATAAGTGACTCACTACTCATGCTTATTTTTCAACCTAGTCCATAACGGGTCGGAAACTTCACGTTGACCCGATCTGTCAACTACTAAACCTTGTAACGTTGATAATTAATTAGTTAATTAGTGATACAGTCTAGGGCTTTACATTCTATTAATCTAAAACTTTGAATATAATTAGCACAAGAAGACATTAGGTGGGATGAGACATATTATACTTAACAAATAGAAAACACTAATAGGCACGTTTTCAGGATGCAAAAGTTGGAAAACAATTCAACACCAATCGGCTGCTTCCACAAAAGCTACGGGTCAATAATTTGTTCTCCTAAAGTGTTTGAATATTTTATAACCACACAAATATAATTATATACACATCTATATAAATAATATCCAGTGAGAGATATTGTATATACTGCCAGTAAGCATGGCCAGTTTCTACTAATATTATTTAAAAATACATTTAAATTTGTGCTTCAGAAATTTTCATGTGATGCCATTGTAAAAGATGTCATATATCTAAAAGATAACTTTTTTTTTTTACACAAAAGGATCGTTTTATTCATAAGTCGAACCAATCTTACAACATACACCACTGAAACTGAAACACAATAAGCTAAAAGTTGAACCTAAAGCTTAACATGAGAATACTAAAAAGAGGTACATAGTGAAGATGACATTACATCACAACCAAAAAAAGGGAGAGAGATCGTAGTCATCTTGACTATCATTACAACCCAAGGCCATCATGCCGATTGAAGTTAAGCTATTCACATCAAAAAGGTTATCCTTGACAGAATTAAAGAGAGTGATCAGGGATGGTTAGGAGAGTGATGGTTAACCTCCCTTTCATAGACTGGTGAACTTGATCTTTTCTTCATTGGAAGGTCCTTGGTGGAAGTGACATTCCGTTTCCTTTTAGAACATTCTCCTATTTCTTTTTTAGACTGCTTCTTAGAGAGATCCCCACAGTCTTCGTTTGACCCTGTAGATTCTTCTTTGCCCGATAGATCAAAGTGTGGAAATACTAAAGCAAAGTAAGGACCTGATTTCTGCTTAAGATGATGTTCTCGATTCTGCTGAATAGGTTCTTTGAGAACAGGTACTTGAGCAACAGGGCTTGAAGGTTGTGAAATGGGATCCGGCTCTAGCTCTTCTAACTCTTCATTTCGCCTTTGTTGAGCTTGGTTATCTTGGTTATTGTAGCGATTAGTGTTTGTAGGTTCAAAGAGGCACCTAGAGGAAGGATGCATGATTCTGCAGCAATTAGTGCATATATTTTCCATCTTCTCATACTCAAATCCTAGCATAGCTCTTTCACCCGTTTGAAACCTTGCCCTGCGAAAAAACCTGAAGCGATCGGTTATGGAAACCCGAATTTTTGCTCTGATAAAGGAAACTTGATTTGTGACTGAGTCTTCAAAATCAATCTTCACAACGTCACCCAGGGATCTAGCTATCCTACGGATAGATTTTGCAGTGATGTAAGGCAAAGGCAATCCCCTGATTTGGACCCAAAGGGCCAAGGAAGTTAAGAAGTCTAAGCGGGGTAGGTCAGTCCATCTTTGAAGTGCTACAAACCATCTGTTGAAGCTCCATGGTTCACGCTGTAGGACTGATCTCAGGTCGCCTTCCGATTGAAAACGAAATTGGATGAAACGGTCATCTAGTACTCTGCCATGAACCGAGGATGAAAGACCCCAAGCCAAAGGAAGATTGTCAGCCACTTCAAACAAGTTCTGGTCCGTAGGGTTAAGAGGTCTGGCGATCAAACTTAAACGATTACTTGCTAAGACTTCTTCATAGTCAGAGTTTGGGATTAAAAGCTTTGGGTCGTCTCGCCCTAAAGCCAAATACTGAATCTCCTCCCAAAGTTCCTTCTCCATTTAGACTCTCTAAGAAGGAAAGACGATGAGGTTTGAAAAGCTTGGGAGGGATTATTTATAAGAGAAGGATAAAGGTTTTAAGAAGTCTCGAGAAGATTCATAAAAGCTTTAAAGAACTGTAAGGTTATCTCAACAGTAGAGTTGAAGAAAGATTTCAACTGCGGTAGAAACAAAAAGTGGGAAAAAACGAGGTAAGATGTAGGAGGATAAGGAAGGGAAGGTCAACTGAGAGTAAAAGATCTAAGGAAGAGACAAGGAAACGTCTATCACCGCTTCCTTTTTTTTTTAAAAAGACTTGCGATTTAAAATATCAGCTGTTGACTAACCAGGTAAATCTAACAAAGACTTAAGTCAAACCTGATAAGCTTATCCCAACCTAATTTTGAGATCTTCCTTCTAGTTCAAAAATTGAATTAATCCATCTTGGTGCTCCTCGTGCCACGTACGACTGGAAGAGATTATGGTTTATTACACTATTTACAATTAGGGAAGCTCCTCTATTCGAATGAGTGGGTGCCTTCTCCATTTGCCAATCAGTGAAAAGTTGGAGACTCCTTCTTAGTTCTGAAGCATAGAACTGAAATGAAGGCCATTCTTGAGGATTATTTACTGCATTGACCAATTCAAAAGCATCAGATGAGAAGATCACTTGTGTGAATTTGTGGCTAACCATGCTGTTAATAGCCCACAAAATACTCCGATATTTTGCCTCTACCAAGCTTGAAATATGGGCTTCTGAGCCCCTACTATGCAACCAAACTTTGCCTTTCCAATCTCTTAGAACCCAAGAAAAACCACAAATTTTAGTAGAATTGCACCAAGCCATGCCTACATTACATTTCAACCAGTTTTTAGGAGGATTAATCCAATCAAACCAATCTTTTCCTCTGTCAAACACTTTAGAGCTAGCAAAGCATGAATCAAAATCCTGAGCTTTAGACCATAACTCTGATTCCTCTCTAATTTTGAGAATTAAAGCCCTAAGGTCTTTTGATTTGCCTTCAAAAAAGTGATCGTTCCTGTGTTTCCAAAGATACCAAAGTATCCATGGAAAGCTTCTTCTAATATAAAGGGAAAAATTGTGGTTCTTTTCTATAGAGAGTAAATAGGAAAAGTTAGCATATTCAGAAGAGATATCAAACCCGCCTTCAGGAGTTGGGAAATCAGATAGAGCCCAGGTTTGTCTTGCTACAGAGCAAGAGAAAAGAACGTGATTGATTGTTTCTTTTTCTAGACCACAGAATTGGCATCTCATGTCTTTGCTCAGTCCTCTATTTTCCAAATTGTTCGCCACCGCAATTGCTCCGCTCAAAGCTCTCCAAATGAAATTTTTGATTTTTGGTGAAGTATGTAAGGCCCATACTTGAATCTTTAACTCATTTAGAGAGGGTTTGATCTCAGCTGCATAGATCAGATCCTGATTATTTAAACGGCTTGCTAGAGAATAGCCGGTATGGACTGAGTAGTTTCCACTCCTTGTGTGACTCCAACTCCAAAAATCAGGCTTAGATATCACTGGCTTGTTTGTTGAAATTATCTCCACGTCTCTTGGATAGAATAAGTCTTCTAATGAAACTCGATTCCAATTCCTGTTGGGGAGATCAATTAAATCTGAAACCTTCATATCCAAATTAATAAATATATTTTTCATTAGAGGTGGTCTTCTTCTGACATCATAAAGCCAAGAGTCTACCCAAACATAAGTATTATGTCCATTACCAATCATCCTCTTGATCCCTTTTAGTAGTAATTCACGTCCATGGAGAATGCTTCTCCAAATGTAAGAAGGACGATAGCCCATAACTGCAGTTAGAATCTCATTGTTGTCAAAATATCTACTTTTCATAACCTTAGCATAAAGGCAATCCGGATGTTGTAGGATTCTCCATGCTTGCTTGGCTAGTAAGGCTTGATTAAAATCTTGCAAATCTTTAAATCCTATTCCTCCTTGATCTTTTGTTAAGCAAAGCTTATCCCAACTTAGCTAGTGAATTTTCCTCTTATGTTCTAAAGAGTTCCACCAAAAGCTAGACATCGCCGAGGTGAGTCTTTGACAGGTTGTAATGGGTAATTTGTAACACGTCATTGCATAAACCGGCAAAGCCATTGCTATTGCTTTTAATAAAGTTTCTTTACCTCCAAGGGATAGGGTGCGTTCGAACCAGCCCGATAATTTTGATTTTAGCCTATCACAGATGTAGTTGAGCATATCAATTTTTGAGCCACTAAAGCATTCAGGCAGGCCTAAGTAAGATCCTGTTCCTCCTTCACTGTAAATTCTTGTTAGCTGCTTTATGGATATCTGAGTTTGATGATCCACCTTGGATCCAAAAGTTATTGAGGATTTAAGTACATTTATCCTTTGACCTGAAGCTTCTCCATATGATCGTAAGATTTGTTGGAGAGTGTTAACCTGATCGATAGAGGCTTTACAACTGAAAAGGCTATCATCAGCGAAAAGAAGATGGTGAATAGATGGTCCAGAGGGTGAAAATTGTATTCCTTGAATTGCCCCGGATTGTTCAGCTCTGTTTAGCATATGAGATAACCCTTCCGTACAAAGCACAAAGAAAAAGGGAGAGATGGGATCTCCCTGTTTCAAACCTCTATGAGGTGAAATCATCCCATAAGATTGATCATTCATTATGACTGAATATGTGACTGTCGAAACACAAGTCATGATCCAATTAATCCACTTTTGATGAAAATCTAAAGCTTTTAGCAATCCTCTTAAATAGGTCCATTCTAATCTGTCAAAAGCTTTGGACATATCAGTTTTGATTGCCACAAACTCAGAGGAAATTGTCGGGTGAGTCCGTAGGGCATGAACCAATTCGTGAGCTATAGAGATGTTGTCAGAGATTAATCGTTTGGGAACAAAGGCAGATTGGGTAGGAGATACTAAACTAGGAAGAAGGGGTTGCAATCTTGAGGCCAAAATCTTGGAGATGATCTTATAAAGAACTGAGCAAAGACTAATTGGTCGAAGATCTGACATTTGCTTAGGGTTCTTGACTTTAGGAATGAGGCAAAGAAGAGTATAGTTCCAATCATGAGGAAATGAACCACTGATAAAGAAGTTCTGAATTTCTGATATGATATGGGGTCCAATGATTTCCCAGTATTTTTGGAAAAATAAGCCAGTCATACCATCGGCCCCAGGGGCTTTAGTAGGATTAATCGAAAAGACTTCCTGTTTGATCTCTCCTATAGTCACAGGTCTTATTAGAGAGTTGTTCATCTGAGAAGTGACTTTGGGATAAAAGTCATGAAAAAGCCAATCAAAGTTCCTGGATTGGAAGACTTAAATAACTCATTGAAGTAGGTGATTGCAACTTCTCCTTTAGATGCTTCTGACTTCTGTGAGTTTCCATTACTATCTATCAGAGTTAGGATTCTGTTTTTTGATCTAGAGTTTTGGACTGAAGCATGGAAAAACTTTGTGTTGCAGTCACCTTCGAGTAACCATTTTTCTCGGCTCTGTTGACTCCAATAAGTTTCTTCTGCTCTGTAAGCAAGCATCAGCTGAGTCTTAAGGCTGTGAATTTGAAAAGAAGAGGATTGTTCTTGTTCTAAAGCTATCTGGATCTGATTTATCTTGTCCAAGGAGTTTAAACTGTTTTCCTTTTTCCAAATACTTAGAGCTTTCTAACAGTCTCTAAGCTTATTTGATACTAATGAGTTTGAAGACCAAGACAAAGTAATAGCTTCTTTAACCAGGGGCTTATTAAGTAGTCTCTTATCAAATCTGAAATTCCCTCTATAGGGTCTGATTGAGGAGAGAAGCTTGACTAATACTGGCCTATGATCTGATCCTCTTTTGTCGAGAAAGTTCTGATTGGAAGCTGGGAATAGATTGAAACCATTTTTTATTCCCGAAGCATCTATCTAATTTACTCTGGATCCAAAGATCATTTCTTCTTCCTCCCCAAGTGAGACAATTACCATGAGATGGTAATTCCAGCATTTCACAATTTCTAAGCATATCCGCAAAAGGTAAGAAAGAAGCTTCACTCCTTCGAGGGCCTCCTAATTTTTCTTTGTTATTCACAATTTCATTAAAATCTCCCATCATGCACCAACTTTCCTTTCTAATTAGACCAATACGCAATAGTTTTTCCCAAACTAAAGGTCTAGAGGAGAACAGTGGATCACCGTAGACACAAGAAACAAAGAAGTCTGTAGAACCAAACTGAACATGAAAATCTAATAAGTTCTTATCTACACTCTGGAAAGTAATATCCACACCATTTTTCCAGAATAAAGCCAAACCTCCACTCTTTCCTATAGGGTTAATAGTAAACACTCTATCATATCCTAGCCATTCCTGAAGATCTATTAATACATTACTATTATGCATAGATTCCATCTAAAAGAAAATCTCAGGGAAATGCTCTTTGCGCAGATCCTTGAGCCTAGGAATTGTCAAGTCTTGAGACCGTCCTAGTCCTTGACAATTCCAACACATTAGGCTCATTAGATTTTGGATGGTCCCTCAATTGGGACCATCTCTTGGTTTGTGGTTTTGGCCAGTTTGTGAGGTTTGTTAACATGGAGTTTGCCTTTGCGCTTACCCAACTGAAGTATTCCAGTATCTACTGATAGTTCAGAAGTAAGAGGAATATAGTTCACATGAGTACCTTGTTTACTCCTTGTTGGCTTAGGGGATTGCTTCCGGAAGGTAGGAGATGTATTTGTTGTTCCTGAAGTCCCAGGTTCAGAGTTGAGGATATCATAAACATAAGATGAGTTCAATCGTACTTCATATAGGTTGTCTGGAAGAGAAAGCTCTTCTAATGATATAGAAGTGGATGATGAAGGTGTAGTCTCTGAAGCAAGCTTGTCATCTTTTTCTTGACCTTTCTGGATAGAAGATTCCATCTGAATTTCATTTGTAGCTACAGCCTGGATGGTTAAGCTTGAATTGTTTGCCTTGTCAGAAGGAGGGTCTTGAAAGGTCCAAAGTGGGAAGTTGAGAGAGGATAAGACCATGGATCTATCATGAACAAATTCCATCTGCTCCTTTTCTTTGAATTCGGATTGCTTCTAGAGGAAGAGGGAGCACTTCTCTCTTTCATGTGTTAGACGTTGACAGAAGAAACAACTATTTTGAATCCTTTCATAGTCGTATAAAAGTGTACAGGTTCACCAGATGGAAGGTTTATCACTTTGGAACGCTGGAGTGATTTTGATACATCAAACAAGATCTCCGCACGAACGAAATCTTTGTTCTGCGAAACTGTCGGGTCATAGTCGAGTTGTAGAACTGGACCTGCAAATTCAGCAAAGAGTGAAATCGCTTCCCGAGTATGATAATTGACTGGTATGTTCCGAATTTGAACCCAAATCGGGATTGATTGAAGATAAGTTGACGGAGGGTTTTCAATCCATCTATCTAACACAAGAGGCCATTGGTTGTGCGTATGCACCCCCAAATTGAGGATCTTTTCCAAATCTTGTTTGTGTTTGAAGATGAATTGGAACTTATCTTTTGAGAGGGCAACTCCTCTAACTCGATCGTAGATTAGCCACTTCCTGGGCATGTCGAGAACGATGTCCGAAATGTTTTGGCTGTCTGAATTGAGTAGTATGCCCATTAGACTCATGGAATTTATCTCCTTGGACGAGAATTGAGGCAGGTCCGGCAGATTGAAAGGCTCATCTGCTTCTTCGAGCGACATAGCTTTGATCAGTTTATCCATCGAGAAAGACATTCTAAGAGAATTACAAGCAGGACTTCTTGAAAGCAAGAAGCTCAAGCAGAAACCCAAAATTTAGATAGCTTTTGTGTTCTTGAGGAAACAGGAGGGGAAGAGATTGAGATTCCAAAATAAACAAAAAAGAGCTTAAACAGGTGGAAATCGGATAAAGTAAACGTGTTCCTTCAACGAGATATTTTGGCTGTCTGGATAAGATACTCTAGTACACTAAGAAATTCCTAAACCCAAAAAAGGGAAACTTTTTTTTTTTTATCTAAAAGATAACTTAAATCACAGTAAAAATAATTATATTGACGCAATTTTTTAAATGTATATTTTTTTAGTTTATTTTAAATAGAAATGTTAATTTACTTTTTATATGGAAGCAAAATATTTATAGACTCTGAATACAACTTCACAAATTCGGCAAGATGCGATGGAGAAAACATATGAGCTTGTGATAGAGAAAACACAAGAAACGCTTCCTCAATTAACCAAAGCCAAACTCGGAATGCAATACATCATTGTGCTTCGAAGAATCTGATTTCATGATCTATGTAGATATGTGAAATGAAATAAGTCTCAGATTCTAATAATGTGATTACAATGATGTGTGTATATATGTGTGAATGTGTTGTGTTCGTATCATTTGAACAATCCCTTTCATTTATGTTTATTAATATGCTACACATATTTGAAATATCAGTCACTATTGTTTTCCCAAAATGTCTTTCCATTAGATAACTACAACTAATGGACTACTATGTCTCTTTATACTGTCAGTTATACACTTGCAAAGGCTGGCCCAAAGGAGGCTAATCCAAAGGGTCAAGTGATGAATCAAAAAGTCATAGGAAGTTTGGTATGTTTGTTGAACTCAACAACTATTATTTAAATGGTTCCTTCTTCCACAAGAAAAACAGATGAATATGATTAGTTAGGAGCATAATATGGAAAATATGATCAGGAAATATATATTTATATATTGCAACAAATATGCAACATGTTACATCAGTATTAGACATGCATGTGCATACATAACAAATAAAACAAACACCACTTAAGGTAAAACAGTAAATGCTACAACACTGCTAATAGCCGCTGCAATTGCTCCGACCACAAATCCTGGTAAGTTTCCACCTCCAAATAATGCATCAACAGGACCAGCTCCAAATGATACAATCATTTGTGGTATCACGATTGCCATATTTAAAACTCCTAGAGAGAGTCCTGTAGAAATGACATTAAAATAAAATAAAAATCCTTATTAACTTTATTAAATGCTTTATTTTATTTTGAATGGTATAATTTTTTGAAAAAAAAAAAACCAAAAATCAGACAAAAATATTTTAAATACCTTGGCCGGCCCCGGTGCTGCTTGAGATTATGGAAGCTAGGGCGAATGGAATACTGAAAGTAATCTACAAAAAAAAAAAAAAAAATTAATAATGTTAAAAAAATAATAAATAATGGATACTAATTATAGTAACAAAATTTGGATAAGAAAAAAAACAAGTTGTGGACTTACAGCAAGAGGAATTCCAAGAATAGCAAAGAGAGCCAATGCTCCACCTTTGATGGCATCGGTGGGAAGGGCTAACGCACCGGCAGTTCTCCGGTGTTCCTCCGCCTTTTTAGAAACCAAAACCGTCATTGCCAAACACACGGCGAGGATGATATTCACAGCTCCCCAAAGCCTTTTGGCTCCAATTTTCCTGCTAATACCTTCAATACCAAGCGAAAAGAATCCAAGAACAATTGAGTTAAGCATCAATCCCAACGCACCAACGGTGACTCCTTGGTTGTAAAGTCTCTTCATGTTATCATCTCCCTCTGAGCTTCCACCGTATACTTCACGACCCATCCAGTCGGTATCGAATAAAAGGAAAGGGAACCACGCAATCCAGTTCAAGGATGTTGTGATCAACAACATCCACATTGGACGTTTCATCACCTTGAAGGCTCCAAATAACTCACCGAAGAAGGGAGTTTTCTTCTCTTCGTTGGAGTCTGCCTTTGGCGACCATGGTTTGTCTTCGACGTACCAAAGAGATATGATGGTGACAACGAGGAGGAGAGTGATAGAGAGGAAGAAACAACTCTTTAGATTTGCGCAATAGATGTCACATGATTTAGTCATTGTGAAAGGAAAGATCTTGTGGAGGTGACTGTATGAACCAGCCGCGTACCCTAAAACGTTTCCAACAGCCATGAAGAAAGAGAAAGCCGCGTTTGCGGTTCGCGTTTTCCTAGCGTCTCCAGCTGCTAAATCACCGAGGAAAGCACGACAAGGTCCTTGGAGAGTGTTGTTAGCCACGTCCAGGATCCAGAACCCGAGTGCGAAGATAACGACGGCTTTTGACTTTACACGCTCCTCGACTTTGTCTCCCAAGCTGTGGCCAAAATCAGCCGCGTAACCGATTAAGAAAACAGCCACGGCGACTAGAAATGCGCCAGCGGCGATGAAAGGACGACGACGACCGAATCTTGACTGACATCGATCGCTGTAGTAACCGACGGTTGGTTGGACAAGTAAGCCGGAGATAGGACCACATAGCCAGATGAGAGATGACCATTTGTGTGGAACCCCGAGAAGTTGCACGTACGGAGTTAGCAGAGATAATTGAAGAGCCCAACCAAACTGTATACCAGCAGCGATAGAAGCTACGGATATCATCTTTCTGAGTGGTGATGGCCCATCAACATCTGCCGTAGACGACGATGAAGAAGACTTCTCCACCGTCGCTGCATTGTTGTTTTCTTGGAGGTCACTCATCTTCACCTTATCTTTAGAGGAATTGTTTTGGTAATGGTATTAAAGACAAGGTGAAGAAGAGGACGGAGATGTTTGTTCTATATGTTTTGTTCCGTGTTTCAATAGTTCAGAAGAGTTAAGCTTTTATAGCTATAACACATACATCCTTATTGGATCATTTTAATAATGACAAAGGTATAACGGTAATACAACCGAAATTAGTTTGTCATTGTTATCCATAGAGATGATCGGTGGTTGTTGTATAGTCTCTCCCCAACCCGAAATAGGTCTACAACACTAAAACTCATCTAATCTTATTTTAGACATTATTACAAATATTACAACTCAAATATAACAAAAACAGAATTTTTGGTTGTATGTACCGAATTCCTACGGCACATAAAAAAAGCTGTGAATTTTTCTTTTTCTCTTTCTATTTTTTTTTTTCCATTTTATTTATTTCACTCATTTTGAAGTACAAAAGGAATAAAAGTATACATACCTGGTGACCAAAAAAAAACATACATACCTCACCTAATCCATATATAACACTAGAAGTAGACTCGCGCGATGCGCGAGATAACTTTATAATAATTTTAACATAATTTATATTTAAGAAAATATTTAAAATTTTATATTTTGTGTTTCGATAAATTATTTTTATGTTTGTTATTTATTTATTTATTTTGAATAAGTATTCTCAGTCACTTAAAATGAATTACTATTAATTAGTTAAGCATTAAACTGAAATTTTTTGTTAATATGAAAGGTTACTTTAAAATATTTAGTCTGTATCTCATAATATATAGAGCTCTTCATGTTTTGATGCACAATCAAGACGTACAAACATTTTTACGTTGGGAAAAAGAACATTGATTACGTATAAAATAAAATGCGACTGAGCATGGACATTATGTGTTAGTTTGTCCGCTTTTAACATAATCTATAAAACATTAATATCTTCTAAAACCAGACACTTCCAAGAAGGGTGAGACAGTAGCTTGAATTTCTCGAATAACCTCTTCTTGAGTCGAAACTCATGCTCTTCCTTCATTCTCTGTTTAATTAATTTCATTAAACAGATAACTAATGCAATTGGGATTAGCTTAGGGTAAGAACTATTAGCTTACCCATTGCCTTGCTCCGCTTGCGGGTTAGAACTATAATCACATCATCAACAATCGATCATGGAAGAAAATAAAAACTGAATTTGGAAGAATCACATGGCTTTGGAAACCCATATAATGAGATATATATCACTTAGACGTCCAAATCTTCCCCGATCCTAAACCCTAAACCCTAAACAATCGCAAAACCTTTCACATCCGAAGTCATAACCTATAAATAAAATAAAGGACCATGGAAATAGTTATCGGAAATAAAGTTAATGAATACATACAAACACAGTTGTAACGTTAAGGAACAAATCTAAAGTAATACTATTTGAAACAGTTAATATTTGTTTAAACTCATTTTTATGGGTAATACATACAAACACACTTGTATAAAATATAGCATGGGTAATAAGTAGCATAAATATTGTGACTAAGATATAAAATCTATTAGGATTTATGAATTATGCTCTAAAACTAAAACTTTTATTTAAAAATTTATCAAATGGATCAAAAGAAAAACAAATTACAATATTGATATACAAAATAGGCATTTGAAACAACATTTACAAGTGAGAATGCATTATATGCCTAAAACCTTCTTCATCTAAATCTTTCTAATGAATAACCACATTTCACATGTTCACTTCTATATATGCTCCAAAATTTTGACTCAACTTATGTATTTCAAAACCTACAAATGTTATATAAAGAAAAAGTTAAATATTACAAAATGTTGAAAATTATGAGAGAAGTAGAATATGATGTTTGATGAAGACTTTGTCTAGCTATTTATAGATAAATTTGTAGTAGTATGAGAGGTTTTCAGTTTTTTTTGGGCCAACATCATAGGAGTTATGGTTACATTACAAAGAATAAATATACTATAGGTTTTGTCTGTGTTTTTTCTTTTTTTTTCGTAAAACACAAATTGTAATGCAGTTAATACATTAAAGTGTATTCATATGATGAAAGATTTGTTTAAAAAAAAAATTCAAACATCATGGGAGTTACATTTTAAAGAATTAATATGCAATAAATTGTGTTAATGATTACTATTAAAAATATATATATATATATATATATATATATAGGGAAATTACCTAGAATATTACATAAAAGTAGGTTTATTACTAGACTAACACGTTCAGATTTCCGACTCACTCGAATAACACATAAAAGTTTGATTATTACTTCTAAACCAGAGTTGTGTGTTTTATTACGGTTATGCCATTTATAATTAAAAAAAATTAAAAATCATCAAATTTCGATTAACTTGGATGCAGCGGTAGTCTCAAAAAGATTTAGATCTTCGTGAAAACCCTAACGGGAAGACCATTACGCTAGAGGTCGAGTCATCTGACACCATCGACTATGTGAAAGCGAAGATCCAGGGATCTCACCGGACCAGCAGCCTTTGATTTTCGCCGGGAAGCAGCTCGAGGACGGCCGCAGTTCTTATCAAATACAAAAAAAGTTTCGATAAACTTGATTTGTGCAGTTGGTCTCGTCTGGTCTTCAAAGATGTCGTTTATCAGATACAGATCCTCCGATTACGTCTATTTCGAGTAATTTTGTCACTCTCTTTTATTACCCCTAATTTTGTTTTCCGATTCTGGGTTTGCTCTCGATTGATGCTAAATTGGTCACGTTATCTATCAATTTGATGCTTCTGTACAGTCGCAGATACGGGATCGACGAAGCGGCTGCTACTCCTCTGCAGGCAGTGAATAGGGGTGACTCTAACAGCGAAGTTAACACAACACGGAAACTCTTTTCCTTTCTCTCTAATTTTAGTGTTTAGGTATCCTTTTTATTTTATTTTAACAATTTTTGTTATATTCAACCTTCCTTTTGCTTTTTCTGATCTCTCAAATTCCAAACCTTCGAAATCCAAACACATTTTTTGAACCTCGCCACTCTCTCGTGTAGATCGTTCTTCCTTCTTTTAGCCGTAGGAAGAATGTCGATGACAGAGGCAGTGACAAAGATCCATCCATAGATGATAGATTAGTTAGTGTTTTGTTTCCCTTTACAATTGTCTCTATAGGGTTTTGGATGATTTAGATTTTAGACCTCTATAATGGGGAATTGCTTTGGATCTTCCCCCAAGAATGAAGATGTTAATGTTGACGACTCCTCAGTGAACTCCAAACCCTTTTCACGTAAGCCCCTTCTCATTACTCAATTTATCGTTTTCTGAAGATCTCTAAGAAAGAAGAACAATACAAACTTTGTTTTTTTGTTGCTGCAGGTTTATGCTTTGATTGAGAGAGGAGTTTGAAGTAATTTAGGTAACAAGAAGGGTCCAAAAGTTTTAATTTTTTTGGTTTGTTATGGTGGGGGCGATGGCAAACAATGGAAGAATCCGGTCAGCTTCTCCGGTGATTAATGGGTCAAAAGATCTGACTCCGAACAGCGCTCCAGCGAGCACAACGGGATCTGAATATGGTCCTGTTGAGTTCACAAGAGATTACATTGAAACTCTTCTTAATGAACGAATCAAGTACAAGAGCAAATTCAACTACAAGGTTTCTACTTTTTCCCCCACCCTCAATTTTATTTTTTTACCTGAATTTAAACTTTCTTGTGTAATCTAAGTTGTGATGTGTGGATGAAAAAGAAAAAGTGTCTATACTGTAATTTGATTGTTGAGTAAGTTTTATCAATTAGGGTTTCTATTAGCAGAGAGAGAGTTTTAGTTGGTGAAGTTTTGAATTTGAGGTAGCTTTTTTTTTTACTGGCTTTTCTCGTTGAATCTGTTGGTTTTCTTATAGAAGATTTGATTGTGTTTATAAGACAATTTGTGGGACCTTTAGTATTAGGCAATAGCATTGAAGACATTGTTTATGTGTTCTGATTGATCCTTATGGTATAGAATCTGAAGCTTTTAATTTCTGTTAGCTTACTGGCTTTGTTCGTTGGATCTATTGTTTTTTTTTTCTAAGAAGAAGATTTGATTGTGTTATAAAACAATTGGTGGGACCAAAATAGTTTTGTCAGTTTGATAAAAGCATTAAAGACTTTGTTTATGTGTTTAGCTTTGGTCTCCCTTTTGGTTTCAGTTAGTTAAGCTTGAATTTGAATGTTCTTCTTGGTGGTTTTTGGGTTTTGCAGGAGAGATGTGAGAACATGATGGAATATATAAAAAGGCTTAGCCTTTGCATTAGGTGGTTTCAAGAACTCGAGTTGGATTATGCTTTTGAGCAAGAGAAGTTGAAGAATGCATTGGAATTGAATGAGAAGCATTGTGCTGACATGGATGTGTTTCCATAATTAAAGTTTAGCTGTTACTTTTTTTTGTTTCAAATTTTTTTGTGATTTTTGAACTTTATATTTGTGCAATTTTGATGACAGAGGTTAGTTTGAGAAACAAAGAAGAGGAGCTGAATATGATAATTGAAGAGCTGAGGAAAAACTTTGAATATGTTCAAGTGCAACTTGCCAGGGAACAAACGGAGAAGTTGGTAAGAGGCGGCTAATTCTACTTTAAATTACTTGTGTCTAATTCATATTTGTGGGGTTTAATTCAATATGTTCTGTTTTAGGCTGCGAATGATTCTCTTGGAAAAGAGAAAGAAACAAGACTTGCTGTTGAAAAGGCACAAGCTGGTCTTGTAGAAGAGCTAGACAAAGCACAAGGAGATCTTCAAACGGCTAACCAGAGGGTGAGAAAACATAAAAAGGTTTTGAAATGATCAGAATGTTTTGTCACTTAACTTTAGACTAATGTTGACTGTTTGTTTTGTTATGTTCAGATACAATCGGTAAATGATATGTACAAACTGTTGCAAGAGTATAACTCAAGCCTGCAGCTGTATAACAGCAAGCTACAAGGTGATCTTGATGAAGCTCATGAAACTATAAAACGCGGTGAGAAAGAAAGGACTGCCATTGTCGAAAATATTGGCAACTTGAAGGGCCAGTTTTCAGCATTGCAGGATCAGCTTGCTGCTTCTAAGGTATATGATGATGTTCTGTTATATCCGATCAATGGTAGTAAATGTTTTGTAGTTCTGGTCAAAATGTGATTGAGTGTCTTGTTTTTTTTTGGTAGGCTTCTCAAGAAGATATCATGAAGCAGAAAGGTGAGTTGGAAAACGAAATTGCGAGTCTCAAGGTCGAGCTTCAGCAGGCCAAGGAAGACCGTGATCGCCATTTAGTGGAAGTACAAACCTTACAAACTGAGGCAACCAAGTACAATGACTTCAAAGACACCATAACTGAACTTGAGGTCTCATATCCGTTTACAATTTCTTTCTATATATTCTCTGCCAATTGTTTTTTCTTAAGATGATGTAAATTGTTTTTGGTCCAGAACACATGTTCATCCCAGAGTACTCAGATACAAGAGTTACAGGATCGACTAGTGTATTCTGAGAGGCGACTGCAGGTTATTATCACATTCTCGAGCAAAACACATATAACATATGAATCTATTAGATTTCACAACCTCTTATGTTTTTAATAACATTTTTGGATTGTTTATGGTTTAGGTGTCTGATCTAACTACTTTTGAGAAAATAAATGAGTTTGAAGACCAGAAGCAAAGCATTATCGATCTGAAAAGTCGAGTAGAAGAAGCAGAACTTAAACTCGTTGAAGGGGAAAAACTACGGAAGAAGTTGCACAATACCATTCTTGTATAATTCACTTAACTAAACCTCTGTCACATTTTTTTCATCCCCTATGTGTGTAAAGCTTGACTGATCCTGGTTTATTTCTCATGTTGCAGGAATTGAAAGGCAATATACGTGTGTTCTGTAGAGTTAGACCTTTATTGCCTGGTGAGAATAATGGTGAGGAGGGAAAAACTATTTCTTACCCGACATCTCTAGAAGCACTTGGTCGCGGTATTGACTTGTTGCAAAATGGTATGAAACTAGAAACTTCTGAGATAGTGTGGTTCTTGCTAAAATGACACATTGATTGGAAGAACAATTGATGTCTTTTTTTTTGTTATGGACAGCGCAAAAGCATTCTTTTGGTTTACGAGTATATGCTTAATGGTAGTCTTGAAAATCATTTGTTTGAAAGTAATTAAGAATTAAGATCCAACATTTATGTTTATGTTACTTGGCATTGTTCATGACCTGATGAATCTTGTTTATTCTAGGGGGTTCTAATGTGCTTTCTTGGTCACTGCGTATGAAAGAGGCGATTGGTGCTGCTAGAGGGCTTTGTTTTTTGCACGAAGCTAGGGATCAAGTCATTTACAGAGACTTCAAAGCAGCAAATATCCTTCTTGATTCAGGATTCAACCCAAAACTCTCAGACTTTGGATTGGCGAAAGAAGGTCCAAAAGACAACCGTTCACATGTGACAACCCAAGTCATCGGTACAGAAGGTTACGCAGCTCCAGAATATCTAGCGACAGGTTTCTCTTTGTTTGATGGTTCATTTGTTCCAATTTCAACTAACAAAACATGAAATTTCTAAAACACATTGATTGGTCTCTGCTTTTGGTCTCTGTCAGGTCATCTAACAACGAAATGTGACGTCTACAGCTTTGGTGTAGTCTTGCTAGAGATTCTATCTAGACGTAGAGCAATAGACAAAACTAAAGCTCGAGAAGAAGAATATTTAGTGGAATGGGCGACACCTTACTTGCGAGACAAGCGAAAAGTGTTTAGGATAATGGACACGAAGCTTGTGGGTCAATACCCTTAGAAAGCAGTGTTTATGATGTCTTTCTTGGCTTTACAATGTATTGGAGAGGTTAAAGTTAGACCATCGATGCCTGAGGTCTTGTCTCTTCTTGAGAAAGTTACAATTCCAAGACATCGAAAGAGTAGAAGCAGAGGTTTTGCTACTAACTCTTCTTCCAAACGGTTTCTCAGACACCCTAATTAAGGACTCAAAATCTCTTTGGCTTTTGGATTGTTTCTTTTGTGGAAATAGAATATAAAAACTTTTTTTTGGTTACGTCATTGATAATATAGAAGAATAAAAAAAGCTTGGCCATGATCTATAATTAAGATTTTAACCATACCTCATTCAGTTAGTGGCTATTAATTATACACAGTCATCATGATCATTGTTATGTGTAATGTATGTATATAAGAACATGTACATAGTCTACACATATGTGGATTGTATATGTACTAGTAACTATTTGCATGGAGAGACGAAAAGAGAAGTCTAATCCAAACCAAAACGCCCCGATCAAATTAACCACCACTAATTAACATTAATCATATCTCTCGTAAATCCAAATTTAACAGAGCTATCAATTCGCCGTCAATACCCCACTTCTCCTAATAGTTTCATCATCACTAATTCCACTTTTATTCTCTTTCCATAATAGTTTCATCATCACTAATTCTCTGTCGCTATCACTTGAGTGTAGCCAGTTTTGCAAGTTTAGGTCCCTCATGATTGCTTAAGGTATCCTGTAATATCTACTTAGAAACTATAAGGAGTAGAAGATGGAGCCTTTGCAGAAGATAAAAGAGTTACAACAGAGAGAGATTTGTTTGGTTGTAATTAATAGAATTTTAGAGTGAATGTGAGATCTTATGTATAACTAAATCACTTAGGTAGAAAATTTCAGTATAACTTGAACTACTTGGTGCAACTGTACTAGAATTATTAAAATAAATTTCAATATGGATCATGTGAAAACGAATAAAAAATAGATTTTGGCGGCGGAATATTCATTTAAAATCATCACACTATGGTAAAATGAACCAAAGACAACATGATATTAGTAAAAAATTATTTGGTATACACATAATTATACATAGTTATCCAGTTGTACTCTCATATCCATAGTTGAACTTTTGCGTTTTTTCGTATTTCCAGTTGGACTATAATATAAATTATTAATTAGCAGTTGGCCACAAGATTTATCAGTATTAATTAGCATATACAAGGTTTTCATAACACAATGTTCATAAAAACTTGGGTTTCACCTCTTTTGCTTCATTTGAGGTGATCACTTACTAAGTCTTCCTTATATTATAAAGAGTGTTTTATGTGAAAACGATAGTATATATTAGAAAGTGATAAATTCTTGTTTTGTTGATTAAACATGGTTCTTTAATAGTTCAATATGTTTTAGAAATTCTTATAAACCTTAATTATCATTTTCATATTTTAAATATAAATGCAAATCTAAATATATATTTAGTTGTACCTAGTTGAACTGAGTATTATATATTTATGTTATCTAAATATTACCCTCTATAGTTAAAATATAATTTTGTATGGTTATTGTTCATTACCTCTCGAAAATATGATAAATAAACAATTACGAATTACATAGGTTGTTCTAGTAACATCTCTTACTTTTTCTAGTAACATCTCTTACTTGTTCCATTTCCTGTGAACAACAACGACAATATTAGCTAGGGTTATAGAAAAAGATATGTTGAAGATGACTATAAAATTACAATAATATTGTTCATTAAAACGGATTTATGGACCTACACTAAGCAAAAGAACATTATGTACGTACTCTAATCTCAAGAACATTATGTACGTATGCGTTCATATGTACGTACACGTTTATATGTACGTACACGTTCGATTTTAGGTTTAATGAATCCGAAATTACCAGAATATCCTCGTCTTCTACCTCTAACATACGACTGAAAACCCTAATTTTCCCTGCCTCACTTTATTTTTTCACGACTTATGTCTATTTTTTTGGTTTCACTTGTGGGTTTTTTACTCAACTATTATAGATTTTCATCTCAACATCTGATTTCTAAATTAAAAACCTATAAAAAGTGAGTTATATAGATTTTCGAACAGATATCTAGCTCTTCCATGGATGAACCTAGAGGAAAGATTAACGAAACAGAGTAGGAAAAAGACGTTTGCTCCGGCCGACAAAGAGAATACGATTGATGAATCTGCTACAAACGTTATTACATGAACACCATAGATCGGAAGAACAGCAAACGTGTTTAGATCTATATCCAATAAGTCTATCGCAACGATAGACTGTCTTTGACAGCTCAAACAAATTCGTGTTATTCTAGTAAGACTTTACAGCTGTCAAAAATGCTTACTAAATCTACCACGGACAAGAAACCTACCATCACACTCCGAAAACTATTTCAAAAAAACAAACAAGTATACCAAAAATATCTGAAACGAGAGAAGGCTGTCGAATAAATCTGTCGCAACAGGCCATTAGTCTACCATAAATATCTTTTGGGTCATATTGACTGTTGAAGGAGTACATCAGATATTTTTGGTATACTTAGTTTTTGATACACATATACGTCCACCGATAAGTGTACCAATACTACAACTAAGTGTACCATCTACGTCGACGGCAAGTGTACCAGCACTACAACTAAGTGTACCAAAAATATCTGACGTACACCTTTAATCAGTCCACGTGTATAAATCTACCATCAAAGGATCGGTAGACTTAGTCCCAACTTCCAATGTTTTTTTTTTCTAATGGCACTAGCCGTAATTACGTTTTTTCCCAACACTAGTTTCAGGGGTAGTATAGGTACAATGGGTTAGTCTAGTAATAACAAACAATTGTATGTTACTTTTGTAATAAGGAAGCTTTTATGCAATATTCTAGTAACTCACCCTATTTATATATCATATTGTTTTATATCTTTAAAATATTTTAGCACAAAAACTGTGAAACAAATATTATGATTTTTTATCAACAAATAATTAATATAATATTATAATATTTGTATAGCTTGAATTTAGTAAAGAATTTAATAACCATGACATTATATTTTTCCAAAATTATGATATTAATATTTAAATATTTAATTTTTGAAAATATTTTGTCCAAAATTATAATATTAATATTTAATTCTTTCTTATTTGCAAAATTATTATGTTATGGTAATTATATAAAATATTGATAAATGATATCTATATATAATTACTAAAAGGACATTGCATATATAAATGTCAATATATTATTTTAGTACAGAAATATCATTTAAAATTAGTGCATATGAAAAATAATATATGTAATTTGAGAAAAATGAACTAAAAGAATTTAATAATTGAGAAGTGAAGACATGTGTCGAAAATATACGCTGCCAAATGTCGTTGTGTCATCAAAGTTAAGAGAAAACCTTCTCATATTATATAAGATATACACATATACGGCACAAAAACGTAATTACGGCACAAAAACTGTGAAACAAATATTATGATTTTTTATCAACAAATAATTAATATAATATTATAATATTTGTATAGCTTGAATTTAGTAAAGAATTTAATAACCATGACATTATATTTTTCCAAAATTATGATATTAATATTTAAATATTTAATTTTTGAAAATATTTTGTCCAAAATTATAATATTAATATTTAATTCTTTCTTATTTGCAAAATTATTATGTTATGGTAATTATATAAAATATTGATAAATGATATCTATATATAATTACTAAAAGGACATTGCATATATAAATGTCAATATATTATTTTAGTACAGAAATATCATTTAAAATTAGTGCATATGAAAAATAATATATGTAATTTGAGAAAAATGAACTAAAAGAATTTAATAATTGAGAAGTGAAGACATGTGTCGAAAATATACGCTGCCAAATGTCGTTGTGTCATCAAAGTTAAGAGAAAACCTTCTCATATTATATAAGATATACACATATATGTTTATCAGTCAATCATCTCTATTTATGTTTACTATACTCAAAGGTAAATAATGTTAACTCTCTAACTTACGGATTTTGATTTCTCCAATCTTTGGGTCAAAATATTTTATATGTTGCCACTAGCATATCTCATGTACTTAATGTTTGTCTCTTTTATAGGATGTATCACCGTTGGTTGCTTCTTCTACAGTCTTGTATATTTAGAGATATGCACGTTAGCACGTGTGAACCAGAGTTGAATACACTTATGTGTATGCGTAGAGATTCCCCTAAATTAAAACATCTCAAATTAGAACAGGTTGGTAGATCTAAACTTGATTTAATATTTTTCTTTGACTAGTACATGTATTGTTCTAATCCACTATGCTTTTAATCAAGCTCCATTTCCCTTCCGATGAACTGTGCCCCTACTGAATTGAGCCGTGTTCAGTTCCAGAATGTATGTCATCAAGTCTTTGAAACCTTAAAATGGGTACAATATGAAGGAAAAGAAAAAGAGAAACAAGTGGCAGCATTCATCGAACGAAAGCTGTTTGAAGAAGGTGACCATCTCCTCAAAATCTACTGACCTCGAGAAGAAACTTGAGATGATCAAGGAGTTGGCATTTTTGTCAAGACGTTCACCTGCCTATCATTTTATATTTGACTGAAGTTGTAACATGTTGTTGGTTTGTTGCTTGGTGTTTTATCTGAATTTTCTTATGTTTTTGTCTTCCAAATTTAATTTTGTCAGTTTGCTATGTTCTCTTTCTCAACATCTTTATCTACTATGAGAAATAAATAAATATTAGGACATTTCCAACCTCACTATATTTTAGAGTCAAAACTCTATTATACAGCAACATTTGCTCCAATTCTACTATGTATATTACTCTAAATTAGAGAAAATGATGAGATTGCTCTATATTTAAAGTAACTATATTTTCAACTCTTTTTTTACGGTAAACTCTATTATCCAGTTAAAAATAGAGTAATACTCCATCTGATCTCAAATAAGTGTTGTTCTGGAAAAATTTTCTTAGATTAAAGAAGTGTACAATTTGACTATTTTGACCTCAGGATTAAAACTATTTTACAATATTTTTTCTTTTATTTGTGTTAATTTAGTTAAGATTATATTAGTAATTTAATTATTATTATCACATTGAAAAAAGAGAACGACACTTAATAAGAAAAGGAAAATCACTCCTAGAACGACACTTATTTCAGATCGGAGAGAGTATATTGGAGAAAAATTATATTATATTCTACAATTACTCTATGTTATAATAAAAAATAGAGATATACATTTGAAAATGGTTTTAGAGCATGTACAGTGATAATCTCTCAATGAGTCTCTCAACTACAGAAAAATATAAAATATTGAAAAAGTAAGAAAGAGAATTAGGTGAGTCTCTCTAATGAGAGACTTTGAGAACCTTGTGAGAGACTCACTTGACAAATGTTTCATCATAACTGGTTTTGACTTTTATTTATAATTTAAATTTTAAATAAAAAAATTAAATTATACAAAATTTATTAAAATAATATATTTGAGAGACTAACAAAGGTTCTCCCTACTGCACATGCTCTTAGAAATATATGGCTTTGAATGGAGAAAACATATCAGACAGAGCAGATTAGTGGTTCAAGCAGATCAAGCAGAATAAAAGTAGATCAAATATTTGGTTGTAAAAGTACAGATCAAGGGTGAACAACATCAAAAAAGCTGTAGACCAGATCTGCATGTATTTCTCCTGCATTTACCACAAAAAGACAAAAAAATATGAACTACACACAGTTCATCTGCATTAACTTTTAAAAGTAAAAAAAATCCTTGAATAGTAACTTAGGCTTTTAATGGGAGAATAGAAAAATAGCAGATCACCCTTTAATGTAGTCCTCCTATCACTAAATTACCATTCAAGAAATTTTTTGTTTTTAAAAATTAATGCAGATGAACTGTGTGCAGTTCATATTTTATGTCTTTTTGTGGTAAATGCAGGAGAAATATGTGCAGATCTGGTCTATAGCTTTTTTGATGATGTTCACCCTTGATCTGCATTTGAACTGCCAAATTTTTTATCTACTTTTATTCTGCTTGATCTGCTTGAACCACTTGATCTGCTCTGCATTACATGTTATCTCCATTCAAGGTCTTAGTGATAAGAGGACTACATTAAAGAGTGATCTGCTATTTTTTTGTTCTTCCATTCAGAGCCATAATATTTCCTTGGTTTTTCTTAGTGACATATTGGCTTATGGTTTTTGCCACAGCATGTCACGTTGGATTGTGTAGTGACAAATACACACATTTATCTCACATATTTCACCTTTTCAATTCAAAAATTCGGAAGTTTGGTGCTATCGATATTTGAGCTGGTTATCGAGATTGATGCTTCGATTACTGAAATTCCAGTCACACTTCCAAGAAGTCTGTATACAGACTGTAGAATTAATGCTTGTGGATTTGGTGCTAAACATTAATGCGGGTCTCGTGGATTCTCGTAAAAAATAAGCAATCGATTATGATTGTATGATTGTATCTAACGAAGAGATCAAGTTTAATCAAGCACTCTTTACAATTGTCAAACTTAATTATAGCTTTTGGTCTCATGTCGATTAAACATTAATTAAAATGGGTACAAATACACTTTATTTGAAACCTAAAATACATTTTTGACAAAATATCTATCCCTTATATATCTTTGGACTATTTTCAAATTTGAAAAAATTGTTATCTAAATATTTAATTAAGAATAGAAAGATACCAAATACCTAAGTAAACCCAACCCTAGTAGAGCTTTTCTAAGAATTTCTTGTGTTATCCCCAAACTATTGAAGTTCTAAAAGATGTTGTCTGGAAAAGGGAGATGAGGGAAGGTATAATTAAATGGCTGACGACTTTTTTTTTGTGTGCAAACCGTTAATTGAAATAAAATCCGGTTAGGCCGGAACCGGTACAAGAGTGTTAAGGGTATGCTTAGCTAACGCATCAGCTGCCCGATTACAACTTCGAGAGACATAAGAAAAGATTATGCAAATAAAGGAAAGAGATAGAGATAGGATATCAAAGATTATCCCGTGGAGTTCCAAAGGTGGATTCTCCGTGTTGATGGCTTCCACCAATTGCTTGCAATCGGAAGCGACTGAGAGGTTAGGAAGTCCCAGGGATGAATGAGCCAAAAACGTATGTCTCGCCGGCACGAGAGAAACTACTCGAGGTAGTGCTTTGGCAAAGGTTTGGACTAAAGTGATGGTTCCTTGGTGCTTGAGGTTGCTTGGTAACATTGCTAAAGAGTAGGAGTTTGGCTCAGACAGACCAAAGCATTTGTGGGTGGTGATGGCGTCAGCAGATCTTGTTGGAGGATGGGCAATGGATGCACTCAAGATCATAGGGAGAGCAACAGCCACGCTGAGCGTTGAACTTTCCGGTGAAAAGATGGTATCCCTGGCAGTAATGTTTTTTGCATAAGTGAACACGGCAACCAGGAGATACAAAGATATATGGTTATGGGGTAGACGGTAACCAACACTCCTTAGAGGTGTGGTCATAATGCCGTTTCTCGTCAACCATTTCCACTGCCTTCGACAATAAGATCCATCAAACCACCCTAGACATACTAATCTTCTTCTAGCATGGAAACGACCAGCCAAAACAGAAGTAAAAAGAATTAAAGGGGTTGAGGTTGATAGCGAGTAAAATAAACCAAACCTGGGCAGAGATGACCAAAGTCCCAGATTACATCGTCGATAATGGGTCAGCAAAAATAACCTTTCACAATATGATAAAATAAGAAAAAAGAAAAAAGTTTGGGTAAATGAACATTTTTATTTAGTCAATTAAAATCTGCCATGTAATAGAAATATATATATATATATATATATATATATTATTCATATTAAAAAAATCTAAAATTGAATATGTCGATGTGGATTTATAAAAGAGCACTAAAAATTATATTTTACAATTAAATAATGTTATATGTAGTTTTCAGTTTAGACAGGAAATTAGAATTTAGATTTTAGAATTAAACAAAGTTATATGTGTGTTTGAGTTTATAAATGAGAATTAGAGTTTAGATTTTACAATTAAACGAATGTATATGTCGGTTTGAGTTTATAAAAGAGGATTATGATTTATATTTTACAATTAAATGAGGTCATATCTCAGTCTGGTTTTAATTAAATTAATATTTTTGTTAATAATTTTAGATAATTTGTTAGAAATGCCCATTTTGAGATACTCCTTTTCAAAAATACCTATTTTTAAACATTTTCGTTTTTGCCCTCTTTTACACAATTATAATATGTTAAATTAATTTTTAGAATATAAGGTTTGGGTTCTCTATTTTACATTGAAGGTATAATTTTAAAGGGGTAGAGTTTAGTATTTGGGGTATAGAATTTAGAATTTAGTCATTCTGTATATTAAAAAAAGTATTTTTGAAAATGAACATCATGAATAGACATTTTTGAAAATACCCCATAATTTTATTGTTTTAATATTAATTTAATTTTTAATTTATGTTTAAATGTAATATAACATTATGCAATTTCATTGGTTAAAATAGAGGGGATGGATAAAGAGTTCACCAGCAGGAGTGAACCCAAATTTTTTTATAAAATATTTTTCTAGCTACCATTTTCCTACAATATTTGCTGTAGGAAAATCAATCATTGTCTTCTTCTCCCCTTGTAGCTGGTAAGTCTTTCCTGGGATACATGACAGCTTCTATGTTTATATAAACATACTTATTGATATTCGGATCGGTTACAATTAGAGATTTGTTTGGAAGGAAAGTTATCAAAATTCTCTTTATAAATATAAGCCGAGGGTTGTAAAAATCGGATTACAAAGCTTAACTAGATGAGCTAAACACGATGAGAGTAGTGTGCTACAAAAAGGTGGACGACCTCGAATGGTTGATCAAAGGTCAATTAATAACCCAAAGCATACTCAACCACGATCTAGTGGTGTCGTTGTAGTACTTTAGGGTCGATTCCACAGAGACCAAACGATGCACTATGAAACTATATAGATCAAGTATAGCTAAAGTAGTAAGAAAGATTGTTTTTCAAGAAACCAATTAAAGACAGAAATTAAATAAGAGTTTGTAAAATCAAGAGAAAGTATTGGGCGCTTTCTCCTCTTTTTTTATCCCTTTTTCAGGTGTCGTACGTCCGTATTTATAGGGTACGGTGTCGGTTCGTCCATCAAAGTGACCAAAATACCCCTGTCCATATTTTAAGAATATGATCCATTTTTCTTGGGCTTTTACAAGATTCATGGCCTAGACCTCATGATGGAGGTGAGAACCAACCTCCAACAGTATTCCCCCCACCCTCAGTTTGCAGCTTTAGGCGGAGAGCTTGTGCCTCGTCGTAGAAATGTGTGGCTCGTCCCATGTTCATTCTGGAAAAACCCGAGTTGCTCTTGTCGTATCCTGCATCGACGACCTTTCCGTCTTTGTGCGAGGACAAATACTGGACAACTGAAAGGTGTCAAGCGGACAGAAAGTCTAAACAAACTACAGATTCACAAGTCACGTCCTCACCTTCACGATGTCGAAATTTGGCGTTTTTACGGTTCAGCTCTCTCTCTTTGCCAACTCACGAGCGTCTCTCTCTCCTTCGACGAATGATCTTTCTCTTCTCCATGTGGTTCTCTCCCCCCCTTCTCTCTCGGAGGCGACGTTCTCTCTTTTTCTCTGTTTGTGGCACGGTTTCCTTTTTCGAGTAGCATGTACGTTCTTTTTTGTTTTTAGGCTACTTACAGCAGCAACGACTTCACAAACAGTGGCGATGGTGGTGGGAATAAGTAGCAAAGAATTAAGAAGACTTTTCCTTTCGCACGCAAGCTAGCTACTCTTGTGGATTGTCTCTTATATAAGGGAAGGGGTTACTTAATTAGAACTCTAGGACTTCTTCCGAAAAAGTGAAAGTCCCCTCGACCCTATTGCATGCCGCATGCGCCTTTCGTTACAATCTTTTCCTTATTGTTTTATTTTGTCTACTGTCGGCTAGGAAATAATTTAACAATCTTTTTTAAAGCGATAAGTGATCTTTAAATTCATTTTAGCATCCAAAATCGCTAATCTTCATAATGTTTAAATAACGTTGAGGGTTATAAATGATAAATCGATAAGATTCCTAAAAAATTAGAAACTTGGTTGCATGGAAATAATGGACTGTTCACTGTTGTATCTGTGCAGTTTTATTATATTTAACACTGATCACAAGGAATCATTCATATCTTTAACATGGTCAGGGAATCATATCATATCATATCTTTTTGTAAACACATTGTTTAATCATTTCTGTAGTTTTTAATGTTATCAACTTACTATACTACGTAATATATTATTCATTGGCACGTTCTTGGTATGTAAGAGTTGAAAAGTCCACATTATTGGGCTAGCTGTCTCCAGATAAGTTGGTCCATTTTGATTCCCTGACAATGTTTAAAATATGATAACTTAAATTAATTTAGTTTATTCAGCAATATATGTTTAATAAACGAGGCCAATATATTTATTAATTAGGCCACTATATGCAATATAAGTAGGCACAAAGTCTTCCACTTAACACACCCATCATCACTCACAGCCTTAACACATAAAAAAGTAAATCATCACAAGACAAGAGATCAAAGATGTCGACTACATACTCCATGCTCGGCGGTGAAGGTCCCGATAGTTACCGAGAACATTCGAAATACCAGGTTTATTATTCATATATGATATCGTTTTTATTGTTTAGCTTCTACTAAAATCATGTTATAGAAAAAAAAAAAATCTAATAACGAATCATCTCTTATTGATTGCAAAACATTTATTGGTTCTTAGGGAGCATTGGTTATAGCTGCAAAGGAGAATATCAATGAAGTGATCTCCACGAAACTCGACATCGACACTAGTTCAAATCTCATTAACATAGCAGATTTCGGTTGTTCATCTGGACCGAACACATTCAACGCGGTACAAATCATAATTGATGCTGTGGAACTCAAGTACAAGGGTGAAAGTAATCTCAAGGACAAAGAGTTCCAAGTTTTCTTCAATGATTCTTCCAACAACGATTTCAACACTCTCTTCAAGACACTTCCTCCAGCTAGAAAATATTTCGCAACTGGAGTTCCGGGTTCTTTCTTTGGTCGTGTCCTTCCTAGAGATAGTCTCCATTTGGGGGTTTCTTCTTACTCACTCCATTTCATATCCAAGATTCCCAATGGGATCAAAGACCGTAACTCCTCTGCGTGGAACGAGGAGATACATTGCTCTGGATCTTCAGAAGTGGTTGAAAAATTGTATTTCGAACAATACAAGAACGACGTGGGCGGTTTCCTTAACGCTAGAGCTCAAGAGTTTGTGTCCGGTGGATTGCTATTGCTTCTTGGATCATGTCGTCTAAATGGAAATCAATTCTTTGAATCCGTTGAAGGAATGATGGTTGATTACATTGGATCTTCTCTTAATGAACTTGCTAAACAGGTAAATTTCGAAACTCATAAAAGATTTATCAACTCTTCTAATCATAATATTAGTACTAATCGAATATTAACATATTATATATTGTTGTATTTTTCCATAAATTTAAAAGGGTATAATAGATCAACAAAAGCTTGACGCTTTCAAATTGCCTATCTATGCTACACAAGCGGATGATTTGAAGCAAATCATCGAGGATAACGGATCTTTCACGATTGAGGCATTCGAGAAGATTACCCACGGGAAGGGAGAGTATCCGTTAGACACCAATTATTTGACGCTCGCGTTTAAGGCCTCACTTGGAGGATCTATAGCTGCACTATTTGGGCAAGATGCTATGGAGAAAACGTATGAGCTTGTGAGAGAGAAGACACAAGAAATGCTTCCTCAATTAGCCAAAGCCAAACCCGGAATGCAGTTCCTCATTGTGCTTCGAAAGAACTAAATTCGTGATCTATGAAATGGAATAAATCTGAGAGTACTCTAATAATGTTTTTACAATGATGTGTGTTTGTGTGTATGTGTTGTGTTCTTATCATTTAAACAATCCCTTTTGTTTATTTATATCACATGCTACACATATTACGCTCAAATATCAGTTACTATTACTTATATCTAAAATCTTGTTAAGGCATGTTCATTAGATAACTACAAGAAATGGACTACTTTGTCTCTGTTGATTGATGCCATTTTGGTTTTCCATCTAAACTTAAGAAATCAAGTAACTAGAGAAGATTAGTACTTAATGAGGTTGTTGGAGTTGTTAAGTTACTTTTGAGTCAAGTAAGATTAGTGGAAGTTGTTAAGTAGGTGTTACAATATAGTTTAGTATATTTTCTTTAGAAAGAGTTGAGATTTTTGCACCCAAAAAAAAAAAAGAGTTGTGTGATTAAATAGGAAAATATTAATTTTTGGGTTCACTTTTTACTCTTGGGAAGCTACATATAGGAATAAAGCAAATGCAATTTGTAATGGCCACAAAAAAAAGTTCTAAAGGCCACTTGCGTCAGATTTAGAAGTATATTAGTAGTGTTCTCGGCACTAGTCGGCAATATATTAGTTAAGTGTAAATATAGGACGTCAACGATGAATAATGTGCCATTATGTTTGCTATAAGCATTAGCCTCGTGAAGGGAGAGTAACATTAACAGAAAATGGATATATATACGTTGGGATGAAGATTTCATAGTCAAATTTGATTTAATTTTATCATTGTAACACAAGTCATAATATAATGTTACAATTTATTTTACAAAAAAAAATATAATGTTACAATTTTTACATGCAAAAAATTACACATAATAGAGTATTATAAACCAATTAATTCAACTAATATATACAATTGACAAGAAAAAAAATCATAACTATACATTTACTAATACAATGATTGAAAGTCCTTTAAAACGTAGATGTATTACAAATTTACAATCAAACAACTTTGTTTAAAAATATAATATATAAATCTACGTTTTAAAGTAACTTCAATCTGTTATGAAAGTAGAGAAACTAAAAGTTGTATCCTCTTGTGTTTTGTGTTATTGATTCAATCGAATAAGAGTACATATATATAGTACTGGACAAAGCCCTAACACATTAGGATTCCTAAACCGACTTAGAATAAGAGAAGGTGGCCGATGGGCCTTGTGTGAAAATGTATTGGATGACTGAAGTAGTGTCTATGTGATTCAAGATGTGATACAGAATTGTTGTTGTTTTATGTGCGTGAGAAGTTTCTAGAAGGTTTGAGAAGACAATATTGAAGGACGGTTTGAAGATAAATTAAAGAGGAAAACTACTATTTCTTTGGATGATTAAATTGAAGTTTTGCAAGGAAAAGGAAAATAGCAAAAAGGAAAAAAGCTTTTTCTTATGAGATTTGGAAATCTTCTCCTATTGTGATTAGGAAGTCTTGATGGATATATAAGGAGGTGTTGGGCACGTCCTAGAGAAGCAAGAGAGCTGAGACATAAAGTTTAGAACCCTAGAGAGCTTTCTGTTGGTGTGCGGCTTAGTTTCGCGGTTTGGTGCTTGTGTTGTTCAAGCTTCATTGTTCGTCGGTGTGACGTGTGTGTGTGAAGGTTGCTCAAGAGAGTTGAAGACCTGAAGTCTAGACTCAGGGGGAGTATAACCCAAGGTTAGGTTATCTTGGTTTAAATCTAGGCTTGTTGTTAGTCTAGTTAAGGGTAGAGAATTATCCTTAAGATTCCATGTTATAGAATGGAGCGGTGAATTAAGAGGGTTGTGCTTGATTTACGCGTTTGCAAATAGGTTTTATTTGCTTTCTTGTTCTAGTGGAATCGAAATCTGGACGTGGTCCCGGGGAGTAGGAAAAACCGAACCTCGTTAACAAAGTTCTTGTGTTCTTTACTTTTTGCACTTTATTATTACCTCATCCGCATTTACATTGTGGATTTGGACATATGTGTGGACCGGTTATGGAGATCCATCCTTAGTGATTTACAACACTCCCCTTTGGATGACATAACCGTGCGGATGCTAAGAGATCACCATAATACGCTTGGGGATGCTGCCTCATTAAAACCTTACCAGGAAAACCCAGTGGGACAAAAACATGGTGAAGGAAAAAGAGTACAGCACGTATTACTCCCCCCTGTTCTAAACATCACTAAAAGTCCTTGAGTCTCTGCATCCCAATCTGGTGCGTGAGCTTCTTGAATGTTGATGTCGGTAATGATTTGGTGAAGTGATCGGCTGAATTGTCGCAAGATGGAACTTGCACCACTTGAACTTCTCCGGCCTTTTGTAGTTCATGTGTGAAGAAGAACTTAGAAAAAATGTGCTTCATCCGATCTCCCTTGATGTAACCTTCCTTGAGCTGTGCCATGCAAGCGGTGTTGTCCTCATATATGACGGTTGGTTCCTTGTCATCGGCCATGCCACAATCTGACCTGATGTGTTGAGTCATTGATCTCAACCAAACGCACTCACGGCTTCATTAACGCTCTTGACAAGGAACCACCAAACGGACAAGAACTAAATCTTGCTAGGAGGTTCACGACAAAACAAATGTCTGGTCTAGTGTGGCTAGCCAAAAACATTAACGCTCCTATAGCACTGAGGTATGCCACTTCCGGACCGAGAATCTCTTCATCGTCCTTTCTTGGACCAAATGGATCACTGTCCAAATTTAGACTTCTCACAACCATTGGGCTAGGCAATGGGTGAGCCTGGTCCATATTAAATCTCTTGAGTACCTTTTCAGTATATGTCATTTTATGCACAAGGATTCCATCATTTATGTACTCAAGCTGCAATCCCAAACAAAACTTTGTTTTACCTAGGTCTTTCATTTCAAATTCTTTCTTGAGATATTCAACTGTTTGGGCAATTTCTCCAGAGGTTCCTAGGATATTCAAATCATCCACATATACTGCTATGATTACAAACCCTTTGTTTGCAAACTTCTTTATAAAAATACATGGACTGATGGGATCATTCTTATAGCCTTCTTTGGCTAGGTACTCACTCAATCTATTGTACCATATACGCCCACTTTGTTTCAGTCCATAAAGGGATTTGTTTAGCCTTATGCAGTATTGTTCTCGAGAACCATTCTTATTTTTAAGCTCAATACCCTCTGGTAATCTCATATATATTTTATCCATTGGACCATATAAATATGCGGTCACTACATCCATTAGCTGCAAGTCAAGTTTTTCTCTTATAGCCAGATGATATATCATGATTTTAGGTGTTTTTAGCCATGATAAAAGTCTTATTTATAGAGTCTTTTTGGTATTTTTAGAGTCTTTTGAGTCTTTATAGGATTTAGCATGGATGGGAGCTTAATGGAGCTAAATAGGAAGATTTGGAGCTTAATCAAGCATTGAGGCTGAGCTACGAAGTTGAGAGGCGAATTCAGAGGATGCATCGACCGATGCAGCCACAGTGTCGATCGATGCAAAGCCAAATTGGAAGTTTTCCCACAAGTTTTGAAGATTTACAAAGCTGCCCTAAAGTTTTCCATATTTGCATCATTAGTCCCTGGACGTGTTTAGGAATATAAATAGGATTTTTATGGTCATTGTTTAGACCTAGGCTTTATTTTTCCTGAAACTTTTGAGAGCAAAACCCTGAGAGATTTTTAGAGAGCTTTTGGAGAGAAAAATCAGGACTCCTTCAGAGAAGATTCAGAACTCCTTTTCTTCTACTATTAATCTCTGAATGCTATCTATTTTATTCATGATTTGTGTTATTACAATTATGTCTGAGTAGATCTGCTTGTTAGGTTTAGGGTTTCTCATTAGGGATTTCATGAATTATTAGATCTGTTAATTTAGGATTCATTATCTTTCTTGTTCTTCACCATATGTTGTTCTTAATGCTAGATCTTTGATTAGTCATCTGGATTTGGATCTTAAGATTATTAATTGATATGAGAATATAATTGATTTTCCTAAAAAAAACCTTTTGGTGAGCAAAATTACTTTTTACAAAGAGATTTGAATTAGTGATTTTGTGAACTTATCTAAACTTGATTTTATTGCTGATTTTTAACCTAGAATTTTACAAAGAGATTTGAATTTTCTGGTTTTAAATTTAGATAATATTTGCAGTGAGAACTAATTTATTTTACAATTGTGTTTAGAGTTCAAGAACGGTGCTTAATTGTTGAATCGTGCATCCTTAATTAATTGATCTGATTTTCCATGATTTCCTGAGAATTTCCCTAGGCCTAGCGTTTATTCATATTGAATTACAACTCTTTTATTTTCTGTTTTTGCATTGCTATTTAAATTACAATCTTGGTTTTGCATAATTAAAAGAATAATAAGTCTATTGTGTGAATTTAGAGTTCTTGTGGATTCGATCCCTAAGTACTACAATTGATCTCTTAATTTGAGAGAGTAGCTCTAGGGTAAATTTGAGCATATCAAATTTTGGCGCCGTTGCCGGGGACTCTTTTGATTCACCATTAGATTAAAATCTTTGATTTTGTCTAAATTTTTCTTTTTCTATTTTACCCACACGTTTTTGTTTCTTTTCTCTTGTGTGTTTCAGGATACATGCCTAAGCCTAGCACCAGAAAAAATCCTACTGGTCCAGTTGTTAAGCTTACAAACCAAGAGTTAGGAGAACTAGAGCGTGAAAACACAAAGGCAGCCAAGTAAGTGAAGATGGCCAACACAATCATACTGAGACCTGATGCGGCTGGAGTTTTGAGGGATCAAGAGGGTCATGTGCGCAACGAACTAGGCCAAAAACTTGATGCTGATGGACAGGTTATTCAAGAAGAACTCGTCGTGGTCGATGAGAATGCAGGTTGCATCGATCGACGCAATGATGGAATCGATTGACGCAACCAGGTAGACATCGATCGACGCAATGCTGGTGTTGATCGATGCAATGCCAGAGCTGGTGCGAATGGTGCAAATTTGGATGGTAATGACCGGCAGATTCTTCAGGGCAGACGGGACAACAATGGAGAGCTTGTCAAGACTCTTGCGGACTTCAACAGACCAGACTTGTTCTATGAGAACCGCTCTGCAATTGTTCCTCCTCCTTTTGGAAGGAATGATTTTGAGCTGAAGCCTGCCTACTTCGCTCTTGTTGGACAAAGGCCATTCCAAAACCTGCCACATGAAAAGCCTCTAGACCACATTGAACACTTTGAGGACATAGTCACAAGCATCAAGGCTAATGGAGTCACAGAGGACTATCTCTATTGCAAGTTCTTCCCCTGCTCTCTTGCTGGGGAAGCTTCTCATTGGTTAAGGCAGCTGAAACCAGGATCTCTGACAACCTGGCATGACATCAAGGTGGCATTCTTGAACTATTTCTATGATGATGTGATGTCTGATGAGCTGAGGATTAAGCTCTCCACCTTTAGACAAGGACCTGCTGAATCTTACAAAGCTGCTTGGGTAAGGTTCAAGGCATACCAGAGAGATTGTCTGCATCATGGTTTCTCAGAGGTGCAGTTGATCAGTATCTTCTTCAGTGGTATTGATTGGAGATATCAGATGGCTTTAGATGCTGCTAGTGATGGGAACTTCAAGACAAGGTACCCAGATGACGCTGAAAAGTTGATAGAAAGGCTAGCATCAAGCAACAGTGCCAAGAATGCAGACTTAGAGCGGAAAAGAGCACATGAAGGCCATGATTCAAATCAGTTTGCTGCAGTGAATGCTAAGTTGGATACAGTGCACAATCTTCTTGTGGGAAAGAAGTCTGTCTATTTTGCTGAAGATGTTGAGACTTTTGAGCCAAAGCCAGAGATTTGCGAAGAAGGTGTCAACTATGTGTATGGAGCTGGGTATCAAAATCAGAGATTTGGTCAGAAGAATTCCTTCACAGGAAATCCAAACAACTACTTCACTAGGAACTATAGTTCTTCTTCTTACCAACCCCTCCCTCCACCCAATTCAGAGAGCAAGATGGAATCAATGATTGGACAGATTTTGGAAGGTCAACAGAAGTTAACAGTAGACTTCAATGGGAAGATTGATTCTGTATACACAGAGCTGACTGGGAAGTTTGATGCATTAAACACTCATGTCAAGAAGCTGGAGAATCAAGTGATTCAGACTGATGGGTCTGTGAAAAGACAAGAGAAATTTCTTTCTGGAAGAACAGAGTCCAACCCCAAGCATGCTTGTAATGCAATTTTGGTGAAGGAAGGAGATGAAGATACGTTGGTTGAGCCAGCATTGATCAACACTACACAAGAGCATCGATCGATGCAAACTCAATCAAGCGTCGATCGACACAACATCAACATCGATCGACACCCCCTACAGACAGCTTCGGTTTCTCTTCCAGTTCCACCATCTGATTCAGAGCAAGCCTACAAGCCTAAGGTTCCTTTTCCTAAGCCTAGGAGGTCTAAGCAGGAGCTTGAGGAAGCTAGATGCAAGGCTATGATGGACAAGGTAATGATTGAGATGCCTTTATTGATGCAGTCAAGTTTTCTCCTGGGATTAAGCGGTATGTCAAGAGAATGGTCACCAATGGTTTAAGTCCTGAGAAGGAGCACTGCTTACAAAGGATGTCAGCTCAATTCTGTTGAAGCAGCCTCCACAGAGGAAGAAGGATAAGAAGCAGGAGATGGTTGTCTCTAAGGAAGTAAGTGCAGTGATTCAGAGTAGGATTGCAGAGAAGTTACCAAATCCTAGAAGTTTTGTGTTAGATTGCTCTATCTCCACAAGAAGGTTTCCTCACTCACTTTGCGATCTTGGCTCTAATATCAATTTAATGCCACATTGTGTTGCTGTGAAACTTGGCATGACATATTTCAAGCCAACTAGGATCTCTCTTATCTTAGCTGATCGATCCAGAAGGATTCCTGAAAGTGTCTTAGAAGATATTCTGGTTAAGATTGGAGAATGCATGATTCCCACTGACTTTGTGGTGCTGGAATATGACAAAGAGCCTAGTGATCCTCTCATCTTAGGACGCTCTTTCTTGGCTATAGCTGGTGCCATCATTGATGTTAAGAAAGGACACATATCTTTGAATGTGGATGATTTGGTCATGAACTTTGAGATGGACAAGCTGAGAAGAGCTCCCACTATTGATGGTCAGACATTTTCTATGGAGATTGCTTCTGATGATGATCCACTCATAGAGCCTCATGAAGACATTACTACTGGGTATGTCAAAGAGTTGGAGACTGCTGAGAAAGTTAGCAAACTAGCTGTTAAGCTTGAAGATTGGAGTGGAGATCATCTAGTAAGTACTAGAGATCATGATGAGGTTCTGATGCATGACAAGTGGCTGGTAGTGACGTTTTTATAATGGAAACACGGATTTCAGAGGTTAGTTGTAGAATCGTTGAAGAAACACGAGTTGCAGGCCAAGCATTGATCGATGCAGCTGTTGCATCGATCGACACACCTTCCAGAATCGGCTCGAACTTGTCCAAAACCGAAGATTATCGAGTTGATTCCTTAGCTGCAAGTCCTAGACCAGTTATAAAGCTGAAATCTCACCATTCCACAGTCAAGAACCCACAAGTAAGGCCAAGGTACACATCTTCTTCACCCAAACCTTCTCCTATCATCAATCAGACTTTCAAAGGTACAAAAACTGTTTTGCAGTTAACCAAGCCCCGAGATTATCGTAGAGCGCTTGTTTCTTCTATTGATGATTTTTCATGACATAAAAGGAAGCCACCCATACCTAAATCCCGCCCTGGTCCTGTTCCTCACATCCTTGGCAGATCTCATGCACATACTGCCTACACATCACCTTGGATGAAGAGGCCAGTCTCTCGGAAGCATTCATTTCCATGTTCCGATTCGCCGGATGCCTGAAATCCGACACAGTCAAGCTAATGACTGAAAACAAGCGCTTAGTGGGAGGCAACCCAATCATAGGTTTTTCTTTTCCACTTAAACTGAGTCATTTTTATTCTTGCTTTGAGTCAGTTTGAATTTGCATTGAATTATGAACTTTTATCTATCATGTTGCGTTTAATCTTGTGTTTGAGTGATTCTTAGCAGTGCTAACATCCAAGGAATGAGAAAAACACAGCTAACTCAGGAGTAATGTTCGAACTCTTTGCATCTGCAGAGTGCATCGACCGATACACCATCAGCATCGTTCGACACAGAACATCCGGATTGGTAACACATTTTTGTTCACAATTTCAATACTTATTCGTTTTTGTTTATTTTTCTTCGCCAATCTATTACTTGATAACACTGGGGACAGTGTTGTTTAAGTCTGGGGGAGGCAGTTACTTACTACGTTTTTGTTTTTGAGAATCAGTCAAAAAAAATAAAATAAAATAAATTTGTTTTATTGAGTCAAAAATTTTGTTTGGAACTATGATTTTTATTTTTAGTGTACTGCCTTGGTTGATTAATGCTGCAGATTGAATCCAGAATCCGACTAATGAAAAATCCAAAGGCTGACCAGTGAACCAGAGACATCCGAATTTCCAACAGAATCCATAAAAGCCTGAGGTAATTTCTGCACTTTTCTTTTTAACTCATCAAGGAGATTGATGTTCATAGAGCTTGACTCCTTGTTCATACCTGACAAGTAAGATTTCAAAAGAAAATGGTACTCCTCTCCTTGATTCAAGTTAAAAAAAAAAAATCCTGAGAGCTTTGTTAAAAAAAAAAAGAGAGAATAAAAGATGAGATGATTTTCATCAGTTAAGAGAGGTAGGTAAATTACCTGTGACCTCATTATTCTACTCTTGAGTCAAATGATCATACAAAGCTTGGAAGCGAGGGGTAGGTAAATTACCGATGACCCCATTATTTGCCTACAACTTTGAGAAAAAAAAAACAAAGCAAAGTTCTAAGGAAGAATAAATAGAATAAGTCTGGGGGAGAGAAAGAGTACCACATGTGGTAAAAGATATGTCTTGCTTGTTATGGTATTGTACGGGAATGAGTCTAGAAGGTTCTTGATATTGATCAAATTGATGAAACCCACCGATGAAGGCTTAATGGGGGAAGTAGTGGAATTTGGTTTGAATTTGGGATGCTATGAATGTCAACGAAGAAGTACATGGTGGTTCGATTTGGATTTATCTGCTAAGCATATGGATTATAGTTTGGATGATCATGGCATTACTTTAAAAAGAAAATGAGTTCCTGCGTTTTCAAACCTCTTTCACAGGGCTAAGTTTATGTTTTGCTTGAAGGAAAGCAAAGGCTAAGTCTGGGGGAGTTGATATATCATGGTTTTTAGGTGTTTTTAGCCATTATATAAGTCTTATTTATAGAGTCTTTTTGGTATTTTTAGAGTCTTTTGAGTCTTTATAGGATTTAGAATGGATGGGAGATTAATGGAGCTAAATAGGAAGATTTGGAGCTTAATCAAGCATTGAGGCTGAGCTACGAAGTTGAGAGCCGAATTCAGAGGATGCATCGACCGATGCAGCCATAGTGTCGATCGATGCAAAGCCAAATTGGAAGTTTTCCCACAAGTTTTGAAGATTTACAAAGCTGCCCCAAAGTTTTCCATATTTGTATCATTAGTCCCTGGATGTGTTTAGGAATATAAATAGGATTTTTATGGTCATTGTTTAGACCTAAGCTTTATTTTTTTCTGAAACTTTTGAGAGCCAAACCCTGTGAGAGATTTTTGAGAGCTTCTCGAGAGAAGAATCAAGACTTCTTCAGAGAAGATTCAGAACTCCTTTACTTCTTCTTTAATCTCTTTCTTAATGCAATATATTCAGAAGATGTTTTGTGTTTCATTGATTATGTCTGAGTAGACCTGCTTGTTAGGTTTAGGGTTTCTCATTAGGGATTTCATGGATTATTAGATCTCTCAATTTAGGATTTATTATCTTTCTTGTTCTTCACCATAGGTTGTTCTTAATGCTAGATCTATGCTTAGTCATCTGGATTTAGATCTTAGGATTATTAATTGATATGAGAATATAATTGATTTTCCTGACAAAAACCTTTGGTGAGCAAAATTACTTTTTGAAAAGAGATTTGAATTAGTGATTTTGTGAACTTATCTAAACTTGATTTTATTGCTGATTTTTAACCTAGAATTTTACAAAGAGATTTGGATTTTCTGGTTTTAAATTTAGATTTATTTTACAACTGATTTATTTGCAGTGAGAACTGATTTATTTTACAACTGTGTTTAGAGTTCAAGAACGGTGCTTAATTGTTGAATCCTGCTTGCTTAATTAATTGATCTGATTTTCCATGATTTCCTGAGAATTTCCCTAGGCCTAGCGTTTATTCCTATTGATTTACAACTCTTTTATTTTCTGTTTCTGCATTGTTTTTAAAATTAAATATTTTGATTTAGCATAATTAAAAGATTATTAAATCTATTGTGTGAATCTAGAGTTCTTGTGGATTTGATCCCTAAGTACTACAATTGATCTCTTAATTTGAGCTCTAGGGTAAATTTGAGCATATCAGATACTCGTCTCCAAAAAGATTATAACTCCATCTACAAATTTTTCAAGGCATTTGTGGGCGGTTGATTCAGCCAGTCGTAAATATTCATCCATCGCATCTGCCGAACATCCGTATGCCATCATACGGATACCTGCCGTGCATTTCTGAAGTGCAAAAAGACCGAGCCTTCCAGTAGCATCTCGTCTTTGTCTAAAGTATGGGACTCCATTCTCAATAGTATTAACAATACGAATGAACAATGGTTTGTTCATTCGAAAGCGACGGCGGAACGTAGCGTTAGTGTAAGTCGGATTCTTACTGAAATAATCATTCCATAAGCGAATGTGGCCTCCTTCGCGGTCTCTATTAATGTGCACTCTATGGAATATTGGAGCTGGTGGTACTTCCTCTTGAGTATAGTTGTATTGAATCTCCTCCACTATACTATCAACTTCCTCCTCTACCATTTCATCAACTTCTTCATCAGAACTCCAATTAGACATTATTGTACAATTTTGGGTTTTATTTTTAGGCTTGTGGGAAGTTATGATTATTTTGTATTGGAAATGGTTTTCTGGTGTAAGGTTTTTGGAAATTAGTTTTGTGTGATGGAAATGGTTTTCTGGTGTAAGGTTTTTGGAAATTAGTTTTGTGTGATGGAAATGGGTTTCTCTTAATGGAAATTTGTTTTGTGTAATGGAAATGGGTATGGAAATTTAACAAGAAGAAATGATGAGAAGAAGAAATGATGATAACAATAATCGGCTGATAAGAGAAAATAAATGAGAAGAATCGAGTTTGAACAAGCAAATGAAGTTCTACATGGCATTGATCAATATATAGCCCTTACAAAAGACACAACCAAAAAACACTCATTCAGGGGTTACAATGCAAGACGACAACAAGGGCAGAACAACAGATACCCGTGATAGTCCTAACAACAAGCAAAATAACACATATTTGATAACAAGAGAGACCCGTGATAGTCCTAACAACAAGCAAAAGAACACATATTTGATAACAAGAGATACCCATGAATGACACTAGAATACAACACCCATTCACGGGTCTTTAGACGAAACAGCTTCCATTCGCTTGACAACCAACCTTCATACGTCGTCCCAAAACCTGAAACAAAAGAAGAAGACAAGTAGAGTTAAAACACAACTCTTTTAATCACAACAAGAGTTAAACAAGAGTTAAAGAAGAGTTAAATAAGAGTTAAAGAAGAGTTAAATAAGAGTTAAACATAACAAATGTTTTGTGTAATGGAAATGGAAATTTGTTTTGTGTAATGGAAATGGAAATCGAAACCTAAATGTTTGTCAACATTTGATCAACGAGTTTGTCTCTAAGTAGTTCTTCAGCGGGTGTTAGTTCACTCTTGTTAAGCAGGCTGTCTAGCAACCTCATTTTGCTGTGCCTCTCTTTAGCCGATTGTTCTTGATCCTTCATTGCTATGATCCTATCTAACTTGCCGAAGGAACCATCTTCCACATCAGGACTAACTGCTGGTTTCTTCCCTTTTTTCTTTGCAGCTTTAACCCCCGGAGGCCTCATCTCAGCTCCATCATTGGCTGGACTCGGTGAGTATATTCCGTCTGATTGTAGCTTCATCCTCTTGGAACTATATTCCTCCCTGATCCATTTCTGATCATGCTTCAGTTCCCTCCAGCAATGCTCTAGAATAAATGGCTTTTTGATGTCGTTTATGTAAATCTCATGCGCCAATTTGATCACATCGTCTTCTGATTCTCCACTCTTCTTTCTAGTACTGGCTTGTGTGTAACATCCAACAAACTTGTTAACTTGATGGTTTATCTTGCTCCACCTGGCCTTGCATTGACTAGCCCCTCGACCGTTTGAACCGCTCCCTCCACCATTTGATTTGTAGTAGTCAGCGACTCTCACCCAGAAGCTATTTAACCACTGCTCGTTACTCACAACTGGATCCTTGCTTGTGTTTAACCAGGCGCTTATGAGGTTGATATCCTCATGTGCACTCCACCTCTTCCTACTTCCTCTGCCTCCATCTTCTTCATTGTCGTCCACCGTAACTTCAATACAGTCTTCAGATTCTGATTGGGTGCTAAGATTAACCGGTTGAGAAGAGAATAGATGATAGTGTGGATAGGCTGAGAGGAGAAAGGAGGGCCAAATTGGACAGGCTGAGAGGAGAAAGGAGGGCTAAATTGGACAGACTGAGAAGAGCTAAATTGAGTAGGCTGAGTAGAGAAAGGAGAGCTAAATTGGATATGCTGAGAGGTTTGTTCGAAATAAGCAAAAGCGTTGGATTTTTTTCGAGAATTCAAAAGATCCATGAAATTTTCCGATTCACTACCAAAAGGGTTTCTAGAATCCATTGATTGTGTTGTAGAGAAAAGGGTAATGGATTAGGTTAGTGTTTGTTTAAAGTTAACATTGAAGGTTTATATTGAGGTGAAGGTTTGTTTAAAGTTAATGAATGGTTAGTACAAAGGAGATATACTTTTCATTATATCTCTTTGAATAGACAACTGCAAAACTTTTTCAAAAAATCTTTAGGTTCAAAAGCACATCAAAGGTGTATTTAAAGTCAAGAATAATTTCAATTTCAATCATTTTGTGAATAAACCAGTAAATTATTTTTTTATTAAGCTTCAAATCAAATATCAATTTCTTTTGATTAAAAAACAAACAAATGGTTACGGTTTATGAAAATTTTCAAACAGTTGTTAGAAAAAACACATCAACAAACGGTTCACCCAAAAACATAGCCAAGCTTAACCTAAGAACAAAAATACAATGACATAAAAGGAGCATACCTTTTCAAGTAAGAGATTACACTCCCAATGTCAAGTTGATGAAGACCACTCTTCACCATCAAACCCCATTGTCCGGTTGATGTAAACCTCGCACAAAACAAGACAAAAGAGTGAATATTTATCACACCATAACAATTACAAAACATAAAACAAAACTCAGCTACACTCCTAAGAACAACACACAGGTTACATTTAAAAACATCAAACATTATCACAATCAAATACAACAACAGCCGGTTCATCTCAATACTACTAAACAGACGACTCATACCATTTCATCCCATAACCAAAGAACTCAAACTAAAATATTTGAGTTCCGGATACAATTACATTACAAAAGATTAGATCACTGTCTTGTAAACCCTTAAAGCACCGAAACCGTCAAGTGTTATTGTTTGTTCAACTAGGATCAAAAGATTAGATCACTGTCTTGTAAACCTTTAAAGCACCAGAAACCGTCAAGTGTTATTGATTGTTCAACTAGGATCAAAAGCATGATTACCTCTACAATCTAAAACACAAAGACGGTTCATCCCTATACAATCTAAAACACAAGGAACAAATATCATCTTATTAGACAATCAATCTATTTAAGCTGAAACGTGTAATCTCTCCAAACAAATCTCAAAACCAATTGAACATCTAATCAAATAGATTTTAATCCTAAAACCTAACATTAACAACATGCAATAAGTAAGATATGAGAAGAAAAACCTTCTCTTGTTATTCGTCTCCCAGTGGATCTCGCCATCCGCTTAACGCCATCAGAAGAAACCGCCGCCGTCGTTGTCGCAGAAGGAGGTTGATCAGAAGCGTCAAATCTTTCGGGTTAAGCCGATCACAGTGTCCATCGCCTTCCTCAACCAAAACCTTCCTGTTTTAGCCGGAAAAATCAAAGGATTAGAGGTGAATCCACAGATTTTTCCGGTTTCCATCGTAATCGCCGTCGAGTCGCCTTCTCTGTCGAGAGAGAAGAAAGAGAGAGAGTCGGCAGACAAATAAAGATAAAAATGGGAAAATAAAAAATAGCTTTTATAGTTCTGTATCATCCAATCCATGTGTGCCACGTACCGTTTCTTTTCAATTGCTTCCCAAAGAATCGATACTCAGCGTAATGGACCTGAACATAGATTTTTAATTACAATTTTGGGGCCCAATCTAAAGAGCAATACTGAGAGTCACTACCAGTAGAGGTGGTCTTAGTTGTATAATTTTTTTGTTGGTTATACAATGCAATTTCCCAAACATGAATCAGAAATAGAAGAATTGAAATCATCTGTGTTTTATTGTTGAAGAATTGAGAAGTGGACATAATAAGATCGTGGGGAAGGGAAGCGTTGCAGTTTTTTTTTTCTTTTTGGAAGCGTAGTTTTCAATCATTTTTTTATTTGTTAAAAGTAAATTTAATTGTTTTAATAAGTGTTTTAAAGCTAAAATAGCGGAAGATAAAAATTTGAGACTTATGACAGGTGTCAGATGGAAAGAGTTGCAGTTAACAGAGAATTTACTTGTGAATTACTCCCTCTGTCCCTGATAGTTTGATGTTTTGCCACTTTCACATATATTAAGAAAAAGTTAAAGTTCTATTTATAAATTAATTTATAATTACTTTTAAGTAGAAAGAGAAAATATTGACTTTATACAGCATGACATGTGGAGAAAACATAAAGTAAAAAAACCAGTTTATTTTTTTTTAAATATACAACATTAATTTTTTAGAGACAAAGAAAAATTCTAAAATATTAATTTAAGAAGGATAGAGAGAGTCTATATATATAAAGTTGGCTTTTCTCTCTTCTCCTTCTTCCACCTCATCACTTTTTATTTTTAATTTTAACAAATTAATCCACTTCATTAAAGAAACATAAAATCTAAAATTAATGCATCAATTAATTCACTTATTTTATAATATTTTTATAATTACTAAAAATAAAATTTACATTTTAAACTAAAATATTAAACAAAAACGAAATGAAAAAAATATCAAAGTAAAATATAAATAAAGATTACATAAATATAAAATTAGATATTTTTATCATAACATATAATATTTGTGTAAATATTTGTAAAATGACTAGACATAGGAGAAAAGAAAAGCGCTATCATATATTTAATAGAACAACAATTATTTTCAATAGTTACAACTATTAGGGTAGAAAAAATAAGAGTTAAAAACACAGAAATTTAAAGGTTTTTAAATCAAGAGATTATTTAATTCTTGGTGTTAAATTATAAATTCATGTTATCGATAAAAAAGGTCAGTTTATTATTTTCAATTATAGTATAATATAATTAGTAATATAAACTTGAGACTATGTTTGTTGATGTTAAATTATAAATTCATGTTACTGACTGAAACTAGAAAGATTTGGTGCATGTTATTATATAAAATTCTAAATAGTATAAATAATTAAAGTAGCTTGAGTGATCTATGTTATTTATCGTTTTCAAAATGGTAAAATTTGTTAAACAAAGTTATTTCCAAACAAAAAAGAGAAAATACTAATCAAGTGCTCAAAAATTAAAATAATATATATATATATATATATATATTATAAGAGAAATGTATAAGGTTACTTGTAATAAAACATATTAAAGAAAACTTATTCTGAACATCACCAATACCAAATATAATAGTGAAAAAAATACTAAGAAGAAATTGGAGAAATCCATTTGTAATAAAAAATAATTACAAATGTAGTGGTAGATTGTAGAGTTTTAATTGAAATTTCAAAAGTATTACATTTTTGCATAAATACACATATTTAAAAGTTATAATAATCTTATGAGTTTGTGGATTTAGGAAAAATCAAAACACAAGAACATTATATAGAAACATAGTAGACTATACATATTTTAAAGTAAAAAAATAATATACCTGAAAATAATTTTTCTTTTGTCAAACAATTAAGATAAAATGTATTATTTGATGTTATAATGTGATGTTTATGGATAGAAATAAGTCCAATTATGAGATTCATTACTAGGAAGCAAAATTTACGTGTAATATAACACTGTCAAAGAAACTTCACGACAAAGAGTGTGTATATTCTCTAAGTTTTTTTTTAGTCTATGTTAGTAAGTAAGTAATGATCACTTAACCGATAAAATAAATTATTGGAAGATGAAAAAATATGAAAAATAGTTATGATATGTCTTTATAATCAATATAATATAAGTGAAATAATAGAATGTGAAAAAGAGTAGATGCAAGAGATGACGAGTGTATACTGCAAAATAAAGAAAGAATTAATTGTGACAAGTATTAAAAGAAATATATAACTTATATATCACTTAATAAAATAAATTAATTGACATCGATATAGATTTATATTTTTAATATTAAATATAATTATATTCAGCAGTTCGCATAAATAAATCTAAAATTATAGTCCTGCGTGTGCGCGGGTTATAACTCTGGTATACTATAAGATAATGGAAAGAATTGCAGTTAACAAGAATTTACTTGTGAGGTACATACAGAGAATTTATTTGTGAATTATAAGATATATATATGTCAGATGGAAAGAGTTGCAGTTAACAAAGAATTTACTTGTGAATTATAAGATACAGATACAGATGTGCCAAAAGTTCTCCACGTGTTAAACCATTTTGTTCACAGTTTCTCTCGTTACAAAACAAATGGTATCGATAGCCACGGGATATTGCATACTTGCACGCAAACTCTTCTTCTTCTTCCTCTTCCTCCTCTTCTTCATTCTTCTCGCTGATTTCAGAAGCTTCATATAGATTCATCAAAAGAGTAAATAAACATCAAAATCTATTACCAAAAAAACCAAAATTTAGAAAAATGTCAGTAGTTTTACTCTCTTCAACTTCTGCAACAACAATCACCAAATCCCAATCCAAAAAGATTCCCTTTTTATCACACACCACCAATTCCGCAAAACTCTCATTCAAGGTCTCGTTTTCTCCATCAAGATCGAAACTTTTCAACAACCCTCTACGCGTGGCGGCGCCTCTGTCAGTACCCACTTCGGATCCGGCGGAGGAGAAGCAGGTCGAAGAAGATTTCGGCGGAGAGAAGGAAGAAGAAGGGTCTGAGTTTAAGTGGAGAGACCACTGGTATCCAGTTTCTTTGGTTGAGGATTTGGATCCGAATGTACCAACCCGGTTTCAGCTCTTGGGTCGAGACCTTGTCCTCTGGTTTGATCGGAATGATCAGAAATGGGCTGCGTTTGATGACCTCTGCCCTCACCGGCTCGCTCCTCTCTCTGTAATCTCTCTCTCCCTCTCTCTCTCTCTCTCTATCTGTTTGAACAAGTAGTTTCATTAGGTAGAAGAATAAAGTATTGGAGATGATGAATAAAGTATTCCAATTAGGCCAGCTTCAAAACAAGTTTATAATAAAATATTAGGATCAGAATCAGAACAGTTATGTGTAGACACTTTTGCTCTGTTTTGAAGCTTTCTTTAAAGTGGTAAAACAAGTTTTGAGCTTTAATAAGTTTCTGGACCTTTGCATGATATGCATATATATATATATAGAAGTGGATGTGTAATGTGTTGATGCGTTGTGGTTTAAGTAGGAAGGGAGGTTAGATGAGAATGGACACTTGCAATGTTCATATCATGGATGGTCCTTTAGTGGGTGCGGATCTTGCACGAGGATTCCTCAGGCTGCTACTTCAGGTCCTGAAGCTCGTGCTGTTAAATCCCTGAGAGCTTGCGCTATTAAGTTTCCGGCAATGGTGTCTCAAGGTCTTCTCTTTGTGTGGCCTGATGAAAATGGCTGGGATAGAGCCAATTCAACTGAACCCCCTAGGTAACGAGCGAAAGGATGATCTTCTCAGGCTTTCATGAACATATATAGCTCATAGCATACTCGTTTTGTTGAATGTTTTGGTCTTTAATGATTTAGGTTGCCAGATGACTTTGATAAACCGGAATTTTCAACGGTGTCAATTCAAAGGGATCTTTTCTATGGATATGATACTCTCATGGAGAACGTATCTGACCCTTCCCATATCGATTTTGCTCATCACAAGGTGGTTCTCTAGCCCAAAGATCCCAATGTGTTTGAATCTTCGCCAAGAAAATTTATCCTCAGCTGATGATTTCGTGTTGTAAACAGGTTACAGGAAGAAGAGACAGAGCTAAACCATTACCATTCAAAGTGGAGTCAAGTGGGCCTTGGGGTTTCCAAGGTGCAAATGATGACAATCCAAGGATAACTGCAAAATTTGTTGCTCCGTGCTATTCTATGAACAAGTGAGTCTTTAGTTTCCTCACAATACATAATAAGTAGCTACCTTACAGTTTCTTACTTAATGCTGTTGTGTATGTTTGTCTATAGGATTGAGATAGATGCTAAGCTACCAGTCGCTGGTAATCAAAAATGGGTAATTTGGATTTGCTCATTCAATATACCAATGGCTCCTGGAAAAACACGTTCCATCGTTTGCAGCGCCCGTAACTTCTTCCAGTTCTCTGTACCCGGACCTGCTTGGTGGCAAGTAATAAAACAAATTTGTATTCCATCTCTTATTCTGATTTACTTGTGTAACTTTGCTTCTGACACGGTTCCTTGTTAGGTTGTACCAAGATGGTATGAACACTGGACTTCGAACTTAGTCTATGACGGAGACATGATCGTACTTCAAGGACAAGAGAAAGTATTCCTCTCTAAATCAATGGAGTCATCGGACTACGACGTGAACAAAGAGTACACAAAGCTCACATTCACTCCAACTCAAGCAGACCGTTTCGTTCTAGCCTTTAGAAACTGGCTCAGACGGCATGGAAAGAGTCAGCCTGAATGGTTCGGCTCCACCACAGCTAACCAACCTCTCCCTTCCACTGTCTTAACCAAGCGCCAGGTGAGCCGTCGATCATTGCGTCCTCACATCCTTTCATCTCTATATCTACAATCACACATGTCTGAATAATATGGTAATTTGAACAAACAGATGCTGGATAGATTTGACCAGCATACACAAGTGTGTTCTTCATGCAAAGGAGCTTACAATGGTTTCCAAACCCTCAAGAAGATTCTTGTTGGCGCGACGGTTTTCTGGGCCGCCACGGCTGGTGTTCCTTCTGATGTTCAGATTCGGCTGATTCTGGCTGGTCTATCCCTGATTTCAGCCGCTTCTGCGTATGCTTTACATGAACAAGAGAAGAACTTTGTGTTTAGGGATTATGTCCACTCTGAAATCGAATAGGTGTGTTGTATATTAGTATATTTGTACAATCATCATACAAACATTGTAAATTAAAATACCAGAGAAAACTTCTAGCAGTTTACATTACACCTGTACCATACTGTATCAAGCCTTCTTGTATATATTCTCCAGTCCAAGAGCCTATTCATCGAATGGATATTTTGGGTACAAAATTGAACCTTAAGAAAAGTTTAAGGAAAAAAACAAAAAAAGAAGAATAATTAGGGGGTCAAATTAGAAACATAAGAAAAACATCCGTCACTTCACCTTGTTACGCCGATAAGAAGATAACACACTTCAACGCTCTTATCTCTGCTCGGAACTGAACTCAGCTTTCGCAATGGCTTCTTCGACAGCGTTGTCCCTCTCATGGAGTTCCTCACCTTGTTGGGGTCACAGCTTCAATGGCGGAGGAAATGAAACCCTAAAAGTAGCCGAGCGAAGGTTCAATTTCGAAGTTGTTTCCCAGAAGAAAGCCAAGAAACTTCGAAAGGTATAAAGTCATTACCTTTCAAGTGTTTCATCCAAGAATTTGATTTGGGTTTCAGGTTACTTTTCGATTTGAGCTTGTGGTCTCGGAGAAGTGAGAATTTTGATTGAGATGAAAGCAAAACATAAAGAAGCTTAATTTATGGGTTTAGTGCAAAAACGTAGTCTTTGTTCTTGTATCAGTGTAAAAACTGAATCAAAAATTGAAAAACTGAGCTCCGTTTCAGCTTCTTATGGCGCATATGCACTGTTTCTGTTCATTCGAATGTAGTTCAGATGGAAATCTGAAATAAAATTGGAATGCAAGGAAATGGTGATTTGAGTTTCGAAGAAGATATCTTTGTCATACCAGTTTAGCTCCAAGATAGTGAATGAAACACAAAATGGTAATCTTGTTTTGTTTCTTTTAGGTAATCTTGAAAGAGGATGTGACAGACTTGGGTAAGCAAGGGCAATTGCTAGACGTGAAAGCTGGATTTTTCAGAAACTTCCTCTTGCCCACTGGAAAGGCTCAGCTTATGACTCCACTTCTGCTCAAGTAAGCTGCTTAAGTCACCCTCAACTATGGAACTTCCATTCACATAGCAGAAGCTCTTACTTGCTACATTGCCTGTGAGATGCATCATTTTCTGATTTTTTTTGTGTTGTTTCTGTTTCCAGGGAATTGAAGATGGAAGATGAAAGGATAGAGGCAGAAAAGCAAAGGGTAAATCTGAGATGAATACATTCATTGTTTCATTTTGTTCATCATGTAAAGTTTTGGTGTTTGAGTTTCACCTGAGAATTTTGTTTGTTGTTCTTCTTTTTGCAGGTGAAAGAAGAGGCACAACAACTGGCCATGATATTCAAAAGCGTTGGGGCTTTCAAGGTTAAACGCAAAGGCGGTAAAGGCAAACTAATATTTGGATCGTAAGTCATGTTCAAGCAAATCTACAGATTTTTAATGGTCTTGGGAATCATGTCTACCCTCTACTTAACTTTAAAATTTTCCTGCAGTGTCACAGCACAAGACGTCGTCGACATCATCAAGTCGCAGCTTCAGAGGTAACATAACACAGAAAATTTTGAACAGTTCCCACATAAAAACTTGCAAAGCTTTTTCTTGCGATTTCGTTGTATCATTTGGTTTTCACTGTTGTACAAAGAAACCTAATATGGTTTCATCTGCTTCCCTGTGGCTGGTTTTTGCAGGGACATAGACAAACGTCTCGTCTCTCTCCCGGAAATCCGTGAAACCGGAGAATACATTGCTGAACTCAAACTTCACCCAGATGTCACTGCTCAAGTTAAGATCAACGTTTTCGCCAACTAAACCTACCTTCAACAACTCAAGACTCCTCCTACATGCCAAGGTATTTCTTGATTCTCCATGATCATGTGGCTATAATTTTCACAACTGGATAATAGACGTTCGTTTTGTCTTAATTCGCCTGGAAATAGGTAGTTAAACCCATATCCTGAACCCTCAACATCAGCATTTAAATGTTGGTTGGTAATATTTAGCCGTTGATTGGAATTTTTCGTTTAAAGGTTTAGCGGCAAAACGCAGATGCTGATGGACCGTTGCACTGTGTTTGGTGTTTTGAGGTTGCAGGAACATAGAGAATGGGAAAAGAGAGTGGCCAGTTTGTGAAGTTTTTTCTCTTGTAGATCTTTTGCTGCATTTGTTTTTTGCTATTTTCTAATGTTAATTGTGGATTCTGGATATTAAAAGAACATAATATTTTCTTCTAGTTATTTTTATTTCATTGAAGTTATTTTATTGTATTCATTTGTCTGTTAAAGTGATGAGAATGATTAAATTAACACTAACAAAACTGTTAATAAAACTAACACATAACCAGAAACCTGTAAAAAACTATGTAGCCGTCTCTTGTTCCCACAAGATTGACTATTTTTAGAGAGTTGTTTTCTTAAAATGACAAAACCCAGATGTTTTTTTGTTTCACTGCTTCTCTTTAATTCTGTTATCTAACCTTCTTATTTAAAACATATATAGCTCTTTCATTCGATTTTTATAAAATCATAATCGTCTTGTTCCTACCATCCTTGTTTATTCTTGTTAAAAAGTTTTTGTACAATGGAGTTTGGAGATGATAGGAACCATTACCTGAGAGATACATGGAGAGATGCAAACATGATCTGCGGTGTCGTGCCCATTAACCCGAGCTCGAACGGGCTGTGGCCTTCCCAGAAGCTACCTGATCCTATCGCCAACATTGAGTTCTGGAATTACATGTTTCCACATGTTGAGATTATTTTCCTCATTGTCACCGTTCTCTGGCAGTTCTTCCATTTCTTCCTCAAACCTCTCGGCATGACTCGTTTCACCTCCCATATGCTTGTAAGGACTTGACTCAATCAATCCTCAAATCTTTACTTCTTCTTAGTTTGCATTGTCATGTGTTTGATATTTGAATGATTCAAAACTTGACCAAAGTCTATATGCGTGTGTTTGTGTTTTCGCAGACTGGGATTCTCCTAAGCAAGTCATTTCTGAAGGAGAATACACCGGCTAGGAACTTCATCTCGTCGGAAGACTACAAAGAGACTCTGTTTGGTCTAGTTGGTGCATGTTCCTACATGATGTTTTGGTTCTTGATGGGAGTCAAAATGGACTTAGGTCTGATCCGCAGCACAGGGAGAAAAGCCATAGCGATCGGTGTTTCTTCTGTGTTACTCTCGATAATGGTTTGTGCCTTTATCTTCTCCTTTATCCTAAAAGATGTAGGGACGAAAAAGGGAGAACCAGTTATGGATCCCTTTGAAATCATCTTGATCTATTTGATCCAATGCCTTTCGTCGTTTCCTGTCATTGGAAACCTTCTTTTCGAGCTTAAGCTCCAGAATTCAGAGCTTGGCCGTCTAGCTATGTCTTCCGCAGTGATCAGTGACTTCAGCACTTCGATTCTCTCCTCGGTTCTAGTCTTTTTAAAGGCACTCAAGGACGAGAGAACTCGTCTTGGATCAGTTTTTATTGGAGATGTTATCGTTGGAAACCGTCCTATGATGCGTGCAGGCACAGTGATGTTCTTCGTCTTGTTTGCCATATACATTTTCAGGCCATTAATGTTCTTCATCGTCAAGAGAACGCCTTCTGGTCGTCCCGTCAAAAATTTCTATGTATACGCAATCATCATTCTTGTCTTTGGATCAGCCATTCTTGCTGACTGGTGCAAACAAAATATATTCGTAGGACCTTTCATATTAGGTTTAGCTGTTCCCCACGGTCCACCTTTGGGTTCTGCAGTCGTTCAGAAGTTTGAGTCTGTGGTTTTCGGCACATTACTTCCATTCTTTGTAGCTACCTCCGCCGAAGAGGTCGATACTTCCATCTTGAAGTCTTGGATAGATCTCAAGAGTATCTCCATCCTCGTGTCTATATCGTTTCTTGTCAAATTTGCTCTCACGACTCTCCCTGCCTTTTTATACGGTGTGCCAATAAATGACTGTATTGCTTTGTCTCTTATTATGTCATTCAAAGGCATTTTCGAGTTTGGCGGTTACGCTTACGGGTATCAAAGAGGGGTAAGTGTATCTCTATCTATATATTGATTCACTTTGAAACTGAGCTTTAGTTTTTTTTATTCGACCTGTGACATTCATTTTCATATTCATTGCAGACCCTTCGACCGGTGACCTTTACGGTTTTATCTCTTTACATATTGGTGAACTCTGCAATCATACCTCCGATATTGAGACGCATTTACGATCCTTCGAGGATGTACGCAGGGTACGAGAAGCGGAACATGCTTCACATGAAACCAAACTCCGAGCTTAGGATTCTATCGTGTATCTATAGAACAGACGATATACGTCCCGTGATCAATCTCCTTGAAGCTACTTGTCCCTCAAGAGAAAACCCTGTAGCTACTTACGTCCTTCACTTGATGGAGCTTGTGGGACAAGCCAGTCCTGTCCTCATCTCTCACAGGTTGCAAACACGTAAAAGCGAGAACACGTCTTACAATTCTGAAAACGTAGTTGTCTCATTCGAACAGTTCCACAAAGATTATTTCGGTTCTGTTTTCGTTAGCACGTACACGGCTTTATCGATACCGAAGATGATGCATGGAGACATTTGTATGCTGGCTCTCAACAACACAACGTCTCTTATCATCCTTCCTTTTCACCAGACTTGGTCCGCTGATGGATCAGCCATTGTTTCAGACAGCAAGATGATCAGGAAACTGAACAAGAGTGTCCTCGACATGTCTCCTTGCTCTGTCGGAATCTTTGTTTACCGAAGCAGCATTGGCCGAAGAACAATCAAAGAGACAGCTATAAACTTCTCATCTTACCAAGTATGTATGCTCTTCCTCGGAGGTAAAGACGATAGAGAAGCTTTAACACTCGCTAGGAGAATGGCTCGTGATTCAAGAATCAACGTCACAGTGGTTTCCCTCGTCTCTTCCGAACAGATATCCAAACAAATAGCCGATTGGGACCGAATCCTCGATTTAGAACTACTCAGAGATGCGAAGAGCAGCGCTGTAGCCGGTGGCCACATTGCCTTCTCCGAGGAAGTAGTGAATGACGCGTCTCAGACATCGGAGTTGTTGAAATCAATTGCAAATGAGTACGAACTATTCATCGTTGGAAGAGGAAAAGGAAGGAAGAGTGTTTTCACGGAAGGGCTTGAGGAATGGAGTGAGTTCGAGGAGCTTGGCATCATTGGAGATCTCTTGTCTTCACAAGATTTTAATTGCCAAGCTTCTGTGTTGGTGATACAGCAGCAACAACAGATGATTTAGGGTTTTATGATATCAAAAGCTGACCGACCAGGTGTTTTTTGGGGACAGAAACATCGATCGATCAGCTGGAAATGGCAACAAGGACTTCATTAGGACTTGTGGAAACTGCAAGACACATATACATAGTTCGTAATTTCCAATTGTCATTAATTTCCAACTGTTAGACATTTTTTAGAATTAAATAGTTTTCTTGAGATCATTACAATGTTTTGGATGTTGAATATATTTCGATTTTTTTTTTATCTGTGAATATTTTGAAATTTTTTTTTCCAAGCCTATGATGAGAAAAATGGTACTCCCTCCGTTTCAAAATATAGGATGTTTTAAGCAAAACACGCAGATTAAGAAATTTTTACTAAGTTCAACGAATCAGAAACAATACTACATAATATAAAATATTAAATTAATCTAAAAGTTGCATTGAAATTTGAAAGCATCATATATTATAAAACAAAAAACTTTTCCAAAACATCCTATATTTTGAAACGGAGGGAGTAATAAATAAAACTTTTTAGGGACTTTAGCCAACTGGCAGAATATGCACTACATGAAAACGGGTATTAATAGCATTTCAGGATATAAAAAGTATCTCAGCTACATGTTTTATGTACATTAGTACAATTGCTTTATGCCTGATTTTTATACCGTTTCTCAAATAATAATGATAAGATTGATTCTCCATTTGCGTAGTAAAACGTCACTGTAAGTTACTCGTCAATGAAAAAAAATTCAATACGTGCCAAAGTAATAATAATAAAAAGTTATACTACACTTCGTTTTTTGAAAAAAAAAAAAATTGTTTTTCCCTTTCTCTTTCTATGAAGCTACACAAATATAGAACAAACCTATAAAGTTAAAACTAATAACATTCAGAATAATAAAATCTAAACGTGTAAAGCAAAAAGGTTGCATAGGTTAACCATGTCAAAGATACAGGGTTAGAAAAATATTTCGGAAAGAATGAAATGTGTGAACATTTGTTCTAATAAATCTTATATAATAAGATAAGGTTTTTTCTAACTTTGCTTAACAATGTAACATCTGGCACTTCACTTTTGTGACACATGTCATTCTCATTAATTTTAAATTTAACATTTTATTTTTTCATTTTACTTTATTTTATTTGTACCTGGTGTATAGTTTGTTAAAAAAAAATATTCTATAGTTTGCTTTTTGATATTTCCCAACATTGTAACACAAATTTCTTTTTTCCAATTTTTAGTTTTAACATCTAATATATTTCATAATGAAATCTGATATATCATGGTTTTTGTGGTTTTTAACCATGATATAAAGAGTCTTTTAGTGTCTTTTGATTTGTTTTCTAGGATGTTTTTGAGTCTTTACAGATTTTTAGCATGAAAGGAGCAAAGTGGAGCAATCTGGATCAGTTTGGAGCAATAATCCGCAAGAAATCAACTTGGAATCGATCAGAGGAGATGGTGTCGATCGACACTGCCTTAGCATCGATCAACACCCAGTCCAAACCGACGAGAGAGCCAAATTTGGAAGTTTTACAAATTTGCCCGAAGTTTTCCATATTTGCAAGACTAGTCCCTGACGTGTTTTAGGACATATATATATATATATATATATATATAGTTTTTAGGTTTTCCAAACCCTAAAATTTTATTCTATCAAGTTTTATTTTTCCTGCAATCCTGTGAGATTTTGAGAGCTTTGGGAGAGAGAGATCAGATCTGCTTTGTAGAGAAGAATTTCTAAACTCCTTCTTACTCTTTTAATTTCAATTGCTTATTATTCAGAAAGATGTCTTGTTCTTCATTGATTATGTCTGAGTAGTTTGCTTGTTAGGTTTAGGGTTTTTCAAAGAGATTTTATGATTTATTAGATCTGTTTATTTAGGATTCTTTATCTTGCTAGATCTTCATCTTAGGTTGTTCTTCATATTAATCCTTGATTGGCCATCTAGAATTAATACCCTAGGAAAATAAATTGATATGAGAATATAATTGATTTTCCTGATAAAACCTTTTGATGAGCAAAATTATTTCTTGCGAAGAGATTTGATTTAATAATTTTGTGAACAATCTAAACTTGTTTTTAAAGCTGATTTATTACCTAGAATTTTGCAAAGAGATTTGGATTTTCTGGTTTTAAATTTAGATATTATTTGCAGTGAGAACTGATTTAATTTACAAAAGTGTTTAGAGTTCTAGATATGTTCTTAATTGTTTGAATCCTAATTTATTAATTTATTTAATATTTCATAATTTCCTGAGAAATTCCCTAGGCCTAGCTTTTTGATCTTCTGAATTTACAACAGTTTTCTTTAATATTTTGCATTGCTTTTATTTCAATTCAATTTAATCTGTTTAGCATAATTGAAAAACTCTATAATTTATTGTGTAGTCTTGAGTCCTTGTGGAATTCGACCCCTAAGTACTGCATTGACTTCTTAATTTGAGAGAGTAGCTCTAGGGTTTAATTTGAGCTTATCAAATTTTGGCGCCGTTGCCGGGGACTCTCTGATCTACCATTAGATTTAAGTTTTTAATTTCGTCTAAACTTTTCTTTTTATTTTCTGCTTACACGTTTTTGTTTTTCTTCTCTTTGGTGTTTCAGGTGCATGCCTCCTAGACCTCACACAAGGAGCAACAAATCTGTTCATACTGTGAAGTTGACAAACAAAGAGTTGGGAAAACTTGCACGTGAGAACAGAAAAGCAGCTAAATCTCTGAAGATGGTTAATACGATCATTCTCATGCTTGATGAAGCTGGTGTTTGGAGGGATCAAGAGGGCCATTTGCGCAATGAGCAGGGCCAAAAGCTTGATGCAGAAGGAAACGTGATTCCTGAACCTGTTGTCAACGAGCAGGCTGTCGTGAACCAGCAAGCTGGTGTCGTTGATGAGCCGGATCTTGGTGTCGATCGACACCAACCAGGTGGCATCGATCGACACCCACCTGCAGACGTGGGTGGAGCTGCCAACCACGTACAGAACCCAGTTCGACGACAGGAGAACAACCGGGATCTGATCAGGACCATTGCTGACTACAATCGGGCTGATCTGGTGTATGAAAACCGGTCTGCTATTGTTCCTCCCCCTTTTCAGAGGAATGATTTTGAGTTGAAACCTGCGTACTTTCAACTAGTTGGGCAGAGACCTTTCTCTGCTTTGCCCAATGAGAAGCCCTTGGATCACATTGGGGTGACTGTTGCATTTTGAGGATCTGGTGACTAGCATCAAGGCTAATGGGGTGACTGAGGACTACATCTTCTGCAAACTCTTCCCTTACTCACTTGCAGGAGAGGCATCTCAGTGGTTGAAACAGCTGCCTGCTGGATCATTGACAAGCTGGCATGATGTCAAGGTGGCCTTCCTCAACTACTTCTATGATGATGCAATGTCAGATGAGTTGAGAATCAAGCTGTCTTCTTTCAAGCAAAGACCAGATGAAGCTTTCAAAGCAGCTTGGGTGAGATTCAAGGCTTACCAAAGGGACTGTCCACACCATGGTTTCTCAAAGGTTCACTTGCTAAGTATCTTCTTCAGAGGGTGTGACTGGGAGTATCAGTTAGCTTTAGATGCTACAAGTCATGGGAATTTCAAGACAAGACTTCCAGAAGATGCTGAATGTTTGATTGAGAACTTAGCTGCTAGCAATAGTACTAAGAGAGCAGATGCTGAAAGGAAGAGATTACATGGAGGATATGATTCAAACCAGCTAGCTTCTGTTAATGCTAAGCTTGATTCAGTGCATAATCTCCTTGTGGGCAAGAAGTCAGTTCACTTTGCTGCTGAAGTTGAGACATTTGAGCCACAACCAGAGACAAGGAATGAAGAAGCAGATGTCAACTTTGTCTATGGAAATCAGGGTCAGAGATTCAGTAATCAGCAAGGCAACATGCCTTACAGTGGGAACTTTTCAGGCTACACTTCCAAGCCAGAGTATCAGCAGCAGCAACAGGGCACTGGGTACACAAGGACTTATGGCAACAATTCATATCAGTCCCCTCCTCCCAAAACAGCTGAAAGTAGTAAGATGGAAGCTATGCTTGAGCAGCTTTTGCAAGGTCAGGAGCAAATGACAGTGACTTTCAATGGGAAGCTTGACAATGTCTACACTGATCTTAATGGGAAGTTTGAAGCTTTGAATATTCATGTCAAAAAGCTGGAGAGTCAAGTGGCACAGACTGCTGGGTCTGTTAAAAGGCAAGAGGGTTTTCTCCCTGGAAGAACTGAGTCAAATCCAAAACATGCTTGCAATGCCATATCAGTGGGGGATGAAGAAATTGATTAAGCTGTTTCTGCAGAATTGGGAGAGCAATCAGACAAATTATTGGTTTCAGATGATGGTGTCGATCGACACCACCTGGGTGTCGGTCGACACTCCTCTCAGACGAACCCAGAAACTGCAAAATCTCAGGTTCCAGCAGTTGAGAGGGTGTACCAACCGAAGGTTCCTTTTCCCAAGCCAAAAAAGTCTAAGCAAGAGATGGAGGAAGCTAGATGCAAAGCAATGATGGATAAGGTGATGATTGAGAAACCTTTAATTGATGCAGTAAAGCTTTCACCACCTCTTAAGCAGTATGTGAAGAGAATGGTATCCAATGGTTTGAGCCCTGAAGAAGGAGCACTTCTTACAAAAGATGTCAGTGCAATTCTGTTGAACCAGCCTGTTCAGAGGAAGAAGGAGAGAAAGCAGGAAGTGGTTGTCTCTAAGGAAGTGAGTGCAGTAATTCAGTGTAAGACTGCTGAGAAGTTACCAGATCCTGGAAGCTTTGTACTTGATTGCTCAATCTCAGCAGGAAGGTTTTCTCATTCTCTTTGTGATCTTGGTTCTAGCATCAACTTGATGCCACATTCTGTTGCTGTGAGACTTGGGATGACAGAATTCAAGCCAACTCAGATTTCTCTTATCTTGGCTGATCGCTCCCGAAGAAGTCCTGAAGGTGTTTTAAAGGATATTCCAGTTAAAGTTGGCAACTTTATGATTCCCACTGACTTTGTGGTGCTGAAGTATGATCAAGAGCCTAAAGATCCTCTCATTTTAGGAAGATCTTTCTTGGCTACAGCTGGTGCCATCATTGATGTGAAGAAGGGACACATAGCACTGCATGTGGATGGTTTGAGTTTGAATTTTGAGATGGATAAGCTGAGGAGGGCTCCTACTATTGATGGACAGACTTTTTCTGTTGAAAAAGTTTCTGCAACAAGAGCATCAGGCTCAGTGTCGATCGATGCCACCAAGAGGGTATCGATCGACACCCCTCCACGACCGAGACAGAGCAACTCCAAGACTGATGTTTTAAGTCAGAAACCTGTTCCCAAACAGAAAGTCTCCCACTCCACCTTCCAGAGTCCTCAGGTAAGGCCAAGGTATGCATCTTCTTCTCCTAAACTTCCTCCTATCATCAACAAGAATTTCAGAGATAAAAACTGTTTTGCAGTTAACCAAGCCACGAGATTATTGTAGAGCGCTTGTTTCTTCTGTTGATGATTTTGCAGGACATAAGAGAAGCAAACCCATCCCTAAATCCCGCCCTGGTCCTGTTCCTCACATCCTTGGCAGACCTCATGCACCTAAAGCTTATACAACACCTTGGATGAAGAGGACCTCAATGCCATGTTCTGATCCACCAGGTTCCTGAGCTCCAACACAGTCAAGCTAATGACTGAAAACAAGCGCTTAGTGGGAGGCAACCCACTGGTAGTTTTTCTTTTTCTTTTGATTTTGATTTTTGTTTATTTTATTTCTATTTTTCCTTTCCTCTTACTTGATAACACTGGGGACAGTGTTGTTTAAGTCTGGGGGAGGTTAGTTACTAACTATGTGTTCTGTTTTTGAGTTTCAGTTGTGTCAGTCAAAACCATAAAGTTTGAGTCAAATTTTTCAAAATTTTTCTTTGTGTCTTTGGGAATTATGATCTTGACTAATGATTTCTCTTATTTGGCTAACACTCTAATGATTATTTGTTTATGCTTGATCTCAGAACTGAAGCTTAGAAAGACTATGAGCCTTATCAACAATCCTGAAAGCCCTTATTCAATGGATATCTGATTGATCTAACGTTGTCTCAACTTTTATAGGGATTTTAACCAGACTTAATCTCTTACTTTGGGGTTGGAAATCAGTGGACTAGACTTCTTCTTCAGGCCATACAAGACAGTGCAATTTTTCAAAGTATGTCTCCCCTCTCTCTTCCCTTCAGTGCTTTAAAAAAAAGAGAGAATAAAAGATGAGATGATTTTGATCAGTTTAGAGAGGTAGGTAAATTACCAGTGACCTCATTATTCTACTCTTGAGTCAAATGATCACACAAAGCTTGGAAGCGAGAGGTAGGTAAATTACCGATGACCCCGGTATTAGCAAACACCTTTGATTTAAAAAAAAAAAAAGAAGAAAAAAATTGGAAGTGAGAAAAGGGAGAGGAAAGGAGATGTAAGAAGAATTTCTTGGCCTGAAGAGAGTCCATATGCCACTGATCAATACACCCAAGGTAAGAATTCACCTTATTTGTGCTTTAATATTGACTAATGAGATGACAATGGAGATTTCAGAGATTCCAGAGGATTGTGGGATTTGAGTAAGGAATGTTGATGCTAATCATGGTTAAGTATGAGTAGTAAGTTCTTGAGTCAGGTAAATGAAGAGTGCGAATAAGAATCATTATGCAGTTGAGTGAGTTCCCTGTTTTCAAACCTCTTTCACATGTCTAAGCTTATGTTTTGCTTGAGGGCAAGCAAAGGCTAAGTCTGGGGGAGTTGATATATCATGGTTTTTGTGGTTTTTAACCATGATATAAAGAGTCTTTTAGTGTCTTTTGATTTGTTTTCTAGGATGTTTTTGAGTCTTTACAGGTTTTTAGCATGAAAGGAGCAAAGTGGAGCAATCTGGATCAGTTTGGAGCAATAATCCGCAAGAAATCAACTTGGAATCGATCAGAGGAGATGGTGTCGATCGACACTGCCTTAGCATCGATCGACACCCAGTCCAAACCAACGAGAGAGCCAAATTTGGAAGTTTTACAAAGTTGCCCGAAGTTTTCCATATTTGCAAGACTAGTCCCTGACGTGTTTTAGGACATATATATATAGTTTTTAGGTTTTCCAAACCCTAAAATTTTATTCTATCAAGTTTTATTTTTCCTGCAACCCTGTGAGATTTTGAGAGCTTTGGGAGAGAGAGATCAGATCTGCTTTGTAGAGAAAATTTCTAAACTCCTTCTTACTCTTTTAATTTCAATTGCTTATTATTCAGAAAGATGTCTTGTTCTTCATTGATTATGTCTGAGTAGTTTGATTGTTAGGTTTAGGGTTTTTCAAAGGGATTTTATGATTTATTAGATCTGTTTATTTAGGATTCTTTATCTTGCTAGATCTTCATCTTAGGTTGTTCTTCATATTAATCCTTGATTGGCCATCTAGAATTAATACCCTAGGAAAATAAATTGATATGAGAATATAATTGATTTTCCTGATAAAACCTTTTGAAGAGCAAAATTATTTCTTGCAAAGAGATTTGATTTAATAATTTTGTGAACAATCTAAACTTGTTTTTAAAGCTGATTTATTACCTAGAATTTTGCAAAGAGATTTGGAATTTCTGGTTTTAAATTTAGATATTATTTGCAGTGAGAACTGATTTAATTAACAAAAGTATTTAGAGTTCTAGATCTGTTCTTAATTGTTTGAATCCTAATTTATTGATTTATTTAGTATTTCATAATTTTCTGAGAAATTCCCTAGGCCTAGCTTTTTGATCTTCTGAATTTACAACAGTTTTATTTAATATTTTGCATTGCTTTTATTTCAATTCAATTTAATCTGTTTAGCATAATTGAAAAACTCTATAATTTATTGTGTAGTCTTGAGTCCTTGTGGAATTCGACCCCTAAGTACTGCATTGACCACTTAATTTGAGAGAGTAGCTCTAGGGTTTAATTTGAGCTTATCAAAATCATTCACCATAGAACCTTAAAAAAAATATTGATCAACCCAACTAAAAAATATAAACAAATTGAAACTAAATAAAAATAGAAAATGGTTTCATACTTATAAAGTAAAAACTGAAACCAAATTAATTTATAATAGACTAATTTCAAAAAATTGATTTTCTAATATATATATATATATATATATATATATATATATCACATTGTATTCAATAATCATATATAATGTATTAAAGACATAACTCAAAGTTGTATTTAATAGGATTCTATAAGTTGCAGTTTGACTGTCTTTAAAACATGTACTAAAAAAAAATTGGGGTCATAACATAATTGTTTGATCTCCCCCATGAAATAACAGACAACAATTTAATACAATTTATAGATTCAAAACTATTATGATCTCCCCCATAATAGTTTAAAAATTTAATTTATTGTTAATTGTACTATTTATTTTAAAATGATTAGAAATAGAGACAATTTATAGAAGGAAAAAAATTTTTACATTAAATTTGACACACTTTTATTTTCATGAATTTTAATAAAAAAATTAGTTAGACTTAGAGTATAAGATATTTGTTTTGTGATATCGTTTTAATAAATTATATTAAAATTGACTTATCATATTATAAAATTATTTTTTGTTAACCATTACTCTTAGATATGAAAATAAAATTAATATATAGGACAATATAATTTATCTATCAAAGTAATTAAGTAAGGTTTTTTTCTAACTTTGCTTAACAATGTGACATCTGGCACTTCACTTTTGTGACACATGTCATTCTCATTAATTTTAAATTTAACATTCTATTTTTTATTTTACTTTATTTTATTTGTATCTGGTGTATAGTTTGTTAAAAAAAAATATTCTATAGTTTGCTTTTTGATATTTCCCAACATTGTAACACAAATTTCTTTCTTCCATTTTTTAGTTTTAACATCTAATATATTTCATAATGAAATCATTCACCATAGAACCTTAAAAAAAATATTGATCAACCCAACTAAAAAATATAAACAAATTAAAACTAAATAAAAATAGAAAATGGTTTCATACTTATAAAGTAAAAACTGAAACCAAATTAATTTATGATAGACTAATTTCAAAAAATATATAAGATTTTCTAATATATATATATATATATCACATTGTATTCAATAATCATATATAGTGTATTAAAGACATAACTCAAAGTTGTATTTAATAAGATTCTATAAGTTACAGTTTGACTGTCTTTAAAACATGTACTAAAAAAAAATTGGGGTCATAACATAATTGTTTGATCTCCCCCATGAAATAACAGAAAACAATTTAATACAATTTATAGATTCAAAACTATTATGATCTCCCCCATAATAGTTTCAAAATTTAATTTATTGTTAATTGTACTATTTATTTTAAAATGATTAGAAATAGAGACAATTTATAGAAGGAAAAATTTTTTTACATTAAATTTTCATGAATTTAAATAAAAAAATTAGTTAGACTTAGAGTATAAGATATTTGTTTTGTGATATCGTTTTAATAAATTATATTAAAATTGACTTATCATATTATAAAATTATTTTTTGTTAACTATTACTCTTAGATATGAAAATAAAATTAATATATAGGACAATATAATTTATCTATCAAAGTAATTAAGTAAGGTCTTACACTTTTTTTCTTAGAATGCTTATCAGTTTTTTGTTTTTCCCAAAACAACCAAACTATAAATAAATTAATTTATCTTAATTATTTAACGAATATATCAAATTTAATTAACTTTTCTGTAACTAATTGTCCTATTACTATATGATAGAATAATTTAAAAATATAAAAGATTTTCTAATAAAAAAACTCACATTATATTCAATAATCATATATAATAAAAAACTCACATTATATTAAATAATCATATATAGAAGACACAAAAGAAATTTGTATTTAATAGTAATTTATAAGTTACAGTTTGATTGTCTTTAAAACATATGTACTAAAAAAAACATAATGGTATCATAACATAATTGCTTTATCACCCTATGATATAACAGAAAACAATAACTTCAAAACTTAATTTATTGTTAATTATACTATTTATTTTTAAATTATTAGAAATGGAGACAATATATAGAAGATATAAAATTTATTAAATTTTACACACTTTTCTTTTTAAGAATTTTTATAAAAACTGGTTAAACTTATAGTATAAGATATTTGTTTTGTGATATCGTTTTAATAAATTATTTTAAAATTGACTTATCATATATAAAATTATTTTATGTCAACTATTACTTTTAGATAATGACAATAAAATTAATATATAAGAAAACATAAAATTATCTATCAAAATAATTAAGTAGATCTTACACTTACTACTTATCAGTTTCTTATTTTCCAAAAAAAAGAAAAATATATAATTTATCTCAACTATTTAAAAAAAATACCATAATTAATTGACTTTGCTACAAGTAATGGTCTTATTGCTATAGTAAGTTAGTAACATACTGTTTAAATAATTTCAACAATACATTGTAATCAAAAATATTTAGTAATATGTACTTTAACTTTCCTCTTTTTCATGACCCTTCTATGAAACACTATATAACATATATAAACTATAAAATTGTAGTTGAACCGTATTATTATGAATATTAATTTTTAACACATATATTATGTGTACGTTTCATATATAATTAAATAACTACTTTATTTTATATTTCAAGTTAATAATGCATACATAAATCACGCATCGCGTGGGCTACTTTCTAGTATATTATACAATAACCAGACAAATACTTTTTATGTCTGTTGTTGTTGTTGAACTACCAAAACAGAAACTCTAGAGTCAAGATCTCTAGCCGCTAGCAAATCTCCAATGACACCTAACTCTGGGAGTTCAGTCCACTCTTTGAGTCCATCAAAGTCCGGTTGTGCCATGCCGTGATCTCTCCCAAGCACCATGAGATCATAAGCTTCAGAGAGCAACCGGACGGTGGTGGCTACTTCAGGACCACCGGTCACAATCCTCTCTGTATATGAAATACAATTACTGGCTTCTGTATTTCTAAGATCCTCTAAGACTTCGTGATCAAGAATGTATTCCCAATCAGTCGCCTCCGTTTCTCGGTTTGAGATAACTTGGATCACTGTGACTTTGATTCTAGGATTATGCTTCATCTTCTTCACTAGTGAGAGAGCCTCACGGTCATCTTTGCCTCCAATGAAGAGCACACCAACATTGATGTGGTACCTTTTCGTGCCTCTACACGAGAACTGTCCACGGTCCACGAGTATTCCAATAGAACAAGGTGCATTTTGGAGTAACGACTTGTTTAGACGTCTTATGGCTTCGTCCTCTGACTCAAACGTCCCATCTATAGCCCATTTCCTCCCCGACGGGATAATAATCATCGATGTGGCATGTTCCAACGCGAGCATGCAGATGTCATCGTGCATCAGGTTCTCGTGTGTGAGGGCAGTGAACATGGTCATGGTTACCGACTCCAACTTGCTAAAGGCAAGGTTTGCGGTATGGATGTAGGAGTTATTCACTAGCCGTTTCGTTTTCTCGTTGTGCGAGATTAAAACCGGGACAATTTTCCCTATAAGCTTCACGAGGTGGAGAACTGTGACCATGATGCTGGAGGGAAATAATTGGAGAAATGAAATGGCTGCAGAGATGTTCTCAGGTTTGTGTACACAAGTTAGGATACTAAGATCTGAGTTTGGTTTGAGATTCATGATGTTTCTCTTTTGGTAACCAATGTACTTCTTCTTTGGATCGTACAGTCCGGCCAAGGCTGTGGGGATAACTCCGGAGTTTATAAGCGCACAAAGTATCAAGAACGTATATGTAGCCTGCGATATATACTGCAAATACAAAGCAAATAAATATGTGAAGATCTTGGGAAATGGATTGTGAATATTATGTGGGAAAAATTTACCGAATCGTCGAATGTTGATTCATATAGAAAGATTTCAGAGAAACTCTTGGTGCATAAGAGAAGGGAAGCGGCTATGGACTCCTTGAGTGGTACCTTGCAGTACAAGCAAGGTACCATCCCAGCCGCCATTTTCAAAACACCAGTAAAAGCAATTAAGAAGATGTTGTACATGATGTCATCGTACTCGTAGATGATCTTCATCACGTCGCATCTCATTGTACTGAATGCGATTGAGATTGGTATAAGAACGTTCATTGTAAGAGCCTCATACTTTGCTTCCAATGCGGATCCTATAGGTGGACCTTCTGGTATGATGATGCCCATAAAGAATGGTCCCAAAAGGTATTTCATATTGAAGAATGAGGAGTAGACGGCGGAAGCAATTACGCTCAAAACCGCACCATGTACATACACATCTGCCACAGGTTTGCCTTCTGGTGTGCGTTCTACTATCCATTCTACAATCGGCCTAAAAATTAAAAAGACTATAAGAATCAAAACTATCACCCCTATAAGGTCACGGTAGGCTGTCACTGGGGAGATATTTTTGTACGTTCCCCTGAGATAGGCTAGTATGTGGACCAAACACCCGAATATGTCATTAATTAGGGATGCAGACAACACAAGGCGACCGAGTTCGGAGTTGAGGATCTTTAGTTCCGACAGGAAATAGGTGACTGTGGGCAAGAGAATCGAGGATTGGGTTGAGATGATAACAGTGCGTTCGGCAAGGACTTTCTTATGCGGTAAGTAGTGAGGGTCTATATTGCTCGTGTAGAGATTCCGCACACACAAACCACCGAAGAAAGGAACAATGAAGGTCAAGATCCCGACCACGATGGGTAGCCATCCGTTGTGGAATGCCAATCTACGGCTGATTTTGACTGTCATCAAAAACGCAAGCATAATGTTTCCACACACTGAGAGGCCTCTTAACGACGCGTTTCCATCTAGTACTGGATCCCACGATAACTTTCCTGATGATCTTTCCCTAAGATCGAACAATTGAGGCCCTAGAATCAGACCAGCCTGAAGATAATATACATTTATTAAGATGCAAGATTGTCAAATGTCGCTTAAAACTTTATACGTGCTTGTAAAGTTACATTAATTTTTGCTTTTACTTGAACGTCACGTTAACATGTGCAAAGGTATACTTACCAGCATATAAGAAGGAACCGGGGAAATGCCAATGCATCTAAGAAATATGTGAATCGTGACGATAAATGCGAAGATGAGTAATATCTGAAGCTCCATGAGAGGCAATGAATATCCGAAGATCACATCTGGCGAGTTTACGTTTTCCCAAAATCCATAAGACGAGATGTTGAACACTACGGGTATGCAACCGTGGAAATAGGTCGTTGTATTCATATATTTGTGTATCAATTCTGAAAAATAATTAAGAACAAAAAAAACTATAAAGAATGAATTTTTTGGTTTTCAAAGGAGACGAGTAATCCATTTCTTTTTGTTTTCTTTAGGTCTTTGATAAGTAATCGATTTGTTTGCAAGAGTTAGTTAGTGGAAAACTGGTTGAATTTGTTTAAAAACATAATACAAGCTGTAAAAGCTACACATATGTTGACAACAAAATCTTCCTGGAACTAATGGAATCCTAAATTTAGAAAAGAAAAGAAAAAGTCTATCATTTGTTCGTTGAAAAACGTGAATTTACGAATATATGAAGAATTTACGTTTGGTGCAATATTTTTCTTTTCGAATCCCCAAGCATCACTTGTTAATACGTGGTTTTTGACTATTAGAAAAGTTGATATTGCAGGAGTTTTGTAAGGTTAAATATATTATTACTAGTAAAATTTATTATGATAATGTGATCCTAACTAAAAATATTGAATTAATGGTTTTCCTAAATAAATGCAAATTTCTAATAATTAATAAAATATATTTAATAATGAGTAAAAATGTATCAACGAAAAATAAAAATAAAAATACACCATTTTAAAAAAGAAAATAATTATTTTTACAAAAGTTATGATAAATAGAGGCAACTATAAACTAAATGTTAAGTTGTATTAAATTTTTATACTGTTATAATTATTTCAAAAGAATTTAGTTAGATTATAAAATAATTTTGAGTATTAGATATTAAATTATTTAGATTTAACATAAAACAGAAAATGTATTTAAACGAATAATGATTTGTTAATTATTGATAAAGAGACAAATATATAAAAAGTTTAAAAGTCATGACTATTTAAATAGACACATCTGTTATAACAAAAAATTGTGATAAAAAATATGAATAAAATATGATGAAAAGACATAACTCTACAATGAACCGTTGCAATCGTATGAATGTTTTTCAAAAAAACATATAAAAACAATTTTTTACAAAAAAAAAAGACAATTAAAGATCGCAAATGTTGTTTGCATTTATTCGGATTGTTATTATTATATAAATATTATTTATAGTTATTTATTTTGACCTAAACTCATGATTAGTGCATCCTTATTAAACTGTTTATGTATAATATAAAAAATAGAATAATAATACTTCCTGCAATTGGTTTACTCATTTGCAAATATGTTGTATTTACATTTCTTTTATTCTAGTGGATTTAATCCCTAAACATAATCCAGGCAAGTGGGAAAAGCCGAATAAACAAATTTTGTGATTTTTTTTTTCTCTTTTCTAACTTCACCGAATATTTCTATAAATGTATATTATAATCAAACAAATAAATGACTATTTTAGATAAATCTTCTCTAAACTCCTGTCCTAAGGAAATGGATAGTCTTGCGATCAAAACATGTGGTCACACTTGTTGTTGTTGTTGCTGAACTACTAAAACCGAGACATTAGAGTTGAGATCTCTAGCTGCCAGCAAATCCCCAATGACACCTAACTCTGGAAGTTCGACCCACTCCATTAGTCCTGACAATTCTTTTGAGGTCATATCATGATCTCTCCCAACAACCATAAGATCGTACTCTTCAGCCAGCGATCGGACAACGGTGACTACCTCTGCACCACTGGTCACAACCCTTTCTATATAAACAATATCATTGTTATCTTCTCGAACCTTTACATCCTTTAAACCTTCATTATCCAGAACGTTATCCCAGTTTGGCTCTACGTCATTGTTGAATACGAGTCGGGTCACGGTTACACGGACCCTAAGGTTATGTTTCATCTTTTTTACCAGCGATAGTGCCTCTCGATCGTCTTTGCCTCCAATGAAGACCACACCAACATCAATGTTGTACATTTTTTTGCTTGTTACAATACTTTTTCGTGAGAACTGCCCGCGGTCCACTAGTATGCCTATAGAACAAGGCGCACTGTCTAGCAATTGCTGGTTTAAATTTCTTATGGAATTATCGTCAGACTGAAATATTCCATCGATGGACCATTTCCTCCCCGACGGTAGGACAATCATCGATGTTTGCTGGTCAAGTGCGAGTGTGCAAATATCTTCATGCATCAAGTTCTCATGAGAGAAGGCGGTGAACGTTGTCACGGTTACGGACTCTAAGCTTTCTAGCATGAACTTTCTGAATGCAAGATTTGCGGTATGGATGTAAGAGTTGTTGTTAAGTCGTTTCAATTTCTTGTTGTGTGATACTATGATAGGATTGATCTGACCAACGAGCTTTACGAGGTGAAGAACTGTGACCGCGATCGGGAAATCTAGGTTTGGGGAGGATAACAATTGGAGCAATGCAATGATCTCAGAGACGTTTTCTGGTTTGTGCAAACAAGTTAGGATTCGAAGATGTGAGTTTGGTTCTAGGTGCAGTATGTCCCTTTTCTGGTAATTAACGTACTTTCGTTTCGGATCGTACATGCTCCTTAAGACCAGAGGGACAATCCCAGCATTTAGTAACGAATAAATGATCAAGAACGCGTATGTGGCCTGCGATATATACTGCAAAAAACAAACCATAAAATATGTTTAGATTTACGTAAATAAAACAATACTAACTATAATAGACACGTTTGCGGGTCAGGAGGTTACCGTGTCATCCAATACAGCTTCATAGAGAATGAAATCAGAGAAACTTTTGTAGCTTAAGATGAGAGAAACAGCAATAGATTCATTGAGAGGTAGCTTGTAGTACAAGCAAGGTGCAAGACATGCGACCAGTTTTAGGACAAGTGTTAAAACTGTTAGGAAGACGTTGACGAAGATGTCATTAAACTCGGTTAAGATCCTTATTCCATCACATCTCATTGTGCTGACTGTGATTGAGATTGGTAAGAATATGTTCATCGTAAGCTTCTCGTACTTAGCCTCCAAGGCCGATCCTAACGGTGGACCTTCCGGTATGATGAGGCCGATCATTAATGGTCCCAAGATGTATTTCATGTTGAAGAACGAAAAATAAGCAGCAGAAGCAAATGCTGTCAGAATCACGGCATGAACGTATACATTCTTCACAGGCTTGTCTTCTGGTGTGCGGTCAATGACCCATTGCACAATCGGCTTAAAAACAAGAAAGACGATGAGAATAAAGATGAACACCGCGACACTGTCACGGTAAGCTGTGACATGTGAAACATGCACGTAGGTTGCTTGTATAGAGGCGAGTACCATGGAAAATATCCCCAAGATGTCATTAATGACAGTAGCGGACAATGCAAGGCGACCAAGCTCGGAGTTGAGGATATTGAGCTCTAGCAAGATAAATGTTGTGGAAGGCAAAAGTATCGCAGATTGGGTTATGACTATTGCAGTGCGTTCACCTAGGGCTTTATCTAGCGGCATGTAGTGAGGGTCAATGCTGTTAGAGAAGACGTTTTTGAAACCGAGACCAAACAGAGGAGCAAAGAAGGACACGATCCCGATCACAACAGGTAATTTTCCGCTGTGGAACGCTATTCGCCGGCTGGTTCTAACAGTCATCAAAAACGTAAACATTAGGCTTCCAAACACCGAGATGCATCTTAACATGGCGGTTCCATCCAACGCAGGATCCACGGATAGTTTCCCGGAAGATTTCTCTAGAACATCCAAAAGCTGAGGCCCTAGAATAATTCCAGCCTGCACATAAATTTATATATATGATTTTATTTTTCAGAAAACTTTCTCAATTGCATGCATTGTCCCTGAAACATTTTGTACGTGCATGTCAAGTTACATATAGAAACGCTGCTTACAATCATATATGAAGCGATCTGGGAAATGCCGATGCATCTAAGGAACATGTGAGACATGACAATGAAGAAGAATATAAGTAGTATTTGCATCTCCAGGAGAGGCAGCGAGTACCCGAAAATCACATCGGGCGATTTTAGGTTCTCCCATAATCCTTGAGAAGAGATGTTGAAGAATGATAGTCGGCAATCGCCACTGTAGATAGTCGTGTCCATCAAAATAGCTAGGCCAAGAAATTAGCCAAACCGTAGGAATTTGTTATAGAAATGTCTTTTTGTGTAATTATGTTTTTGAGTCTTTGAATTTGGGTTTTCAAAGGATCATGCATTTGTGTAGTTTTAGTTTTTTTTTTTTTTTTTGTTCTGGTATTTGACAAGTATCTGTAAAAAATCCATCTGGAATTAATGGAACTTCCTATTTAGTAAAAAGGTTCAAACTAACAGTTGTATGATTTTGTTTCATTAAAAAAAAAACTTGCATCTAGTTAGAACATGGAGAATTTGCTTCGCTAATTAAAAAGTGCAAGCTAAGGTTTGATACAATGTTTCTCCTAAATTAGCGTAAAGTGATCTGTTTGGACACCCCAAAGTTAGGAGATTCTAAATAGCAAGGAATTAGTTGAATGCCTTTTAACTAAAAAAATAGCATGGAATTTTACGAAATATTTTCCAAGTGCTCTAAGTTTATAACGAAATATTTTCCAAGTGCTCTAAGTTTATAATGAATTTATCATGCTAAAATCTGATGTACACTCTGATAGAACTAGACGACGTACATAAAAAAAAAAAAAGGTGAGGAAAGATTCAACCATATATAATTGATGAGTTGGATAATGGAGTCATGGAGATGTAGATGGTGGTGAAAAGTTCTCATTTAAATTACTAGATCTAGTATCTTATATAATAAGAAAATGTTTTTCTCAACTTCGCTTAGAACATAATATATGGCTTATTATATAACTGACATATATCCTCTCTTATTCTTAAAGATCATTGTTTTTACGTTTTCATATTGGACCTAACAAAATAAGACCAATTACAAGCCCAACAAATATAATTGACAGCTCTTACATCCATCAAAAGGCTACGAACCAAACGATGTCGAATTCATCTGTACTCACCTTCTCACAACCATCGTTCCCAGCAGCTACCACCTGCAAAGTACCTTCACAAAAATCTCCTAATCCTTGGGTTTCTTTGGTTTAATTCTCCTACTCCACCACCAAATTCTAAATCATTTCTGGTTTAATGTCTGTGTCAAGATCCTGAACACCTATTTGAAGTTCCGAATTGTATGTAACATTAATCATGTCCAAAATCGTTTTCAAATTGTTTGGAATCAAATTTAAAATTTTTTTAAAAAGGGGTTTAGATCTGCACTACCAATTAGAATCATATGAACCATTATTATGATTACGTTATTTGTATTACTTATTACAATCTTTAAGGTAATTAAAGAATTCTATTGAAGTGTATCTTTCATTTTCATCTTTACGTTTACCACCCAATTATAACGTAATGAAATAATACCAAACACCTGTGTATGAATATAATGCTAACAATGGGCCATATGTATTCTTGACAAATTCAAAATTAGAGCATGGCTTGACAATTACAAAATTAGAGCATGGTTGATACTGTTTAAGACTTGATGTTCTTCATCGTCAAATCAATAAACCGTGCAAAGCTAAATATTGTTTTAGTAACTTCCTGTGACAACCCATCCCGTTGACCCCACTAGCCCACCGCTAGCTTGCCCCCATAGGCCCGAAGCTGGCCCTGCAGGGCATCGATCCTAACCCCTCACTGGGCAAATGGAACTATTCATCCAAATCCACAGTAGGTTATTGGTGCGCCAGGCGTTCCTTGAACCCTGGTCCCCACCCTTTAACAACCTTCCCACAGGACAAGTTACCACCAATTGATCTGCAGATCAATTGGTGACAACTTGTCCTGTGGGAAGGTTGTTAAAGGGTGGGGACCAGGGTTCGAGGAACGCCTGGTACACCAATAACCTACTGTGGATTTGGATGAATAGTTCCATTTGCCCAGTGAGGGGTTAGGATCGATGCCCTGCAGGGCCAGCTTGGAGTCCGTTGGGCCGGCTAGCGGTGGGCTAGTGGGGCCCACGGATGGTCCTTTGGGGCGGCTAGCAGTGGGCTAGTGGGGTCCGCGGGACGGGTTGTCACACTTCCCATTATCGGCTTTAAATCCCAATAAATTAGCTTACATTTATATCAAAAATTCAGTTTCAATGTTTAGTCATAAATTTATATTCCAATCTCTTATTTCTCTTCATCTAATATTTTATATTGACCTATTAATTTTAAACGGCCAAATTCTGCTATTATAATTGATGATTGGCTGGTTCCTTAATATGTATATTTCATGTGATTGTATTCTATTTCGTACTCAAATTATTGTTATGATTCGAGGAAAGTTCTAATGTCTTTGAAGCATTTTTCCTTTAGATCACGTGAATGATTTTCTCATTGCACAATTCATTTTTAAATGAAAATGGAGAATTTAAGATCTCAGACAAGGAACTAAAGTTTATGCAAGCATGTAAAGTAGTAGTCTGGACTGGTGGTTAGGTGGAGGAGAAAACCTTTACAGAATGACCAAACAATCAAATAAAAAATTTAGTTACTCTTATTTTCTCATTTAAGCTTTTTTTTTCCTATTGCCATATATTGAGTAAGGTGTAATAACATTTTCTGTTTTATCTCAACGAGTTCTAAAGGTTAATTATGGTATGGAGACACCATGAGCTTACATGCATGTACACTACAACATATTCATAAATTCAAAATAATGCAAGTTAGCCTAAGATATATATATCACACAACGGTATAATTGTGTTAGAAAATGATTTTTTGAGTTTAAAATTTAATTATACATTCTTTTATTTTATATATTATTTTAACTTGGATATTTGTTAAGATTACTACCGATAGGAAGACCTAAAGCTTAAAATAACTTGGATATTTGTTAAGATTACTACGGATAGGGAGACCTAAAGCTTAAAATAGATGATCAGATCTCTATTATATATATGTCGAAGGAAGACATTAGAAGAAACAACGATATACGAGGTGATTTGTAATTGATTTCAGTTAACTTGTGATATGGGACTTCAATTTCAATTTTCGCTTATGTCTTCACGTAACAACAAAATAAAGATGATGAGGATTTGCCTTAAACAATGTCGAAGTGAATAAAATCACCAAAAAGTGATCTTTATTTTATTTTATTTTAGGTTTAAAGCCACTGAATAGGCTTTTGAAGCTTGAAGGATTTGTATCATTTTCCGTCTTGTGTTGACAGAACAAAAAAGGTGTTTTTGATGTTAGGGGTTACCAACAGTTAAAAGGGAAATAAATCATACATTTATCTGAATCTGAGGATGAAAAATGTTCAACATTAAGGAATATAATATTTATTTTCTGTATCTAATCATCTTAAATAAAAGATTACTCATGGGATAAATTCAAAACTCAAAAATGATGGTAGCTCTCGGCTATTTCTGTAAGGCCACAACGGAAACAACGTCCAAACAAGTTATTGTCGTAGTTTGAAAGTGACATGTATTAATATGACTATATGAGTCTATAATCTTTAGTTGACAAATTACGTCTTGACCCAACAGAAAATACAAAGACGATGATCATTTTCCCATACAGCTTACATCAAGCATGAAGTTGTTTAAATATTGATTGACCATTTTAATGTAAAATATCATTTTAATGTTTACAAATATATTACATAAATCATCTATTTTGTAATCATAAAATTTGCCATGAATGTATTGCAAAATGATTACATCGCAAAACAACATGTCCTAAAAGAGAATCACTTTAAATATTTTGTTATTCAAAAAAAAAGTAAACAATTAATAAAATCCATCATACATGAGGGTGTAGTTTACTTAAGATACATACTTTTCCCTAAAAAATTTATATCATTTTTATTAATAAAAAAATCCAATTAAGAAAGCAAAATACAGAAAGATGAAAATCTAACAGTTAAAAAAATTGCCAATGAAACAAATATGAAGATAAGCCTATGCATAGCACGGGGCAACTCCTAGTATTCTATATTTGCATGCTTGCACTTAATATACCAGATGATATATGAGCCATGTGTACATAGACAAAGATAGTATCATATATATTAGGCTGCAAGAGGAAATGAAGAACGCAGCTGAGAAATGGAAAAATGAAAATGGGAAGACAATGAGATGGAAAAGAAAATAGAAGTTACAGATCGGGTTGATCCAAGATATGACTTATGATTTCCTTGGTCACTTACATATATAGAAAAGAAAGAAAGGAACCTTAATTAGGAGTCGTTCTTCGTAGGCTGCCAGAAAGGAGAGGAAAAAAAGGAGAAGAGGAGAACAAAAATACAAGGAACAACGGCCAAGTCGTTCAAATCTCGTTGAGTCGTGCAGCCGTGCCGACGATAATGAAGGCCAGTGGCGAATTTATAAATAATGGATTAGATCATTTAAAATTATATTTTAATGTATATATAATAGCAAATCTACTTTCATGAATTAATTTAAATCTAACAGATGAGATTATTTTTATTATCTCAGTTAAAATAATCTCATCTAACTGTTTAGATTTGTTAATGATCTTAATAGTTATAATATTTTGATCTAATAATTGTGATTCTTCTTCGTACCTCCAACTTTCAATGTATGTACTTGCTAGTTCTCGCCCCTTTTTATTTCACACTTTTTTGTTTTACACCTCTTTGTTTTCACACGTTTGTTTATATATATAGAGAGTTTTATGGACTTTAAAAAAAAAATTTGTTTTTTTGAGTATTGTTTCACACCTCCAAGTTTTAAATATTATAAGTATTATTTTCTTTCAATTTATTAATCTACATTGATTCACTTATCTTCGTTAAAATTTGGATTGTGTTTATTTATTGATTTCTTCATCTAACTTTTGTTTGGTGTCGTTTTCCATTTATACTCGCATCGATCATCTCTTCCAAGTATTAATCATGTAATTGGTTGTGATTTCTATTTTTTTCATAGATTTTTTTTTTAGTCAATTTGGTTGGTTGCAGCTATGAGCTCTTTCACTTTGCTTCTCTTATTAATTTTTATAAATTTCGATGGAATAATAATTTAAATTTTGTTTTATGTGAATATCTTTCAAAATTGATTATCTGACTAAGATTCATCAAACCTAGATTCATATATCTTTAACATTGTTTTCTTACTGTCACTGAATCGATTTTTATATATACAACAAATTTTTATTTAATTAATTTACTTGATTCATCTTAGTCATTATTTCTGACTTTTATACTATACAGTCAAATAATTACCATAAAGCTTCTACTTGAAATATGAAATTACTAATGTTAGTCATTTCAAATTTTCACTTTCCCGTATGGCAAAGCACGGGCCGAATTCCTAGTTTATATAAAAGAAATTTACAATACATACAATAGATATGTTGTAAAAAATAACTTAAAATATCATATATGCTATATGCATGTTTTCCCTTAAGTGGATAAGAAAATAGAGTTTACGTATGAGAATTAGCAATTACACAACCTTCCAAACGATGAAATAAAGAATAAAATGAGAAGCCCCTATAAGTCATTCTCATTTTTAATTTCTAAACTAAAGTTGTATTTGTGAGAATAGTTTTTATTTTAACTAGGACTTATGATATGTCGCGGGGAAGTATTTAAAAATAAAAATTTTAAATTTTAAATTATATATTATAAAATCATTTGAAAGTAATATAATAGTTTGAAAGTATGTGATACGAATAAAACTAAAATTATATTTTTTTAAAAATAATAATAAGTAGGTTTAAATATATAAATATTAAATATAAACTGTTAGTAAAAATATAACCGTCAAAACGAAAATTTATAATAAAAAATATTATGGCAAAGAGACACAACTTTGCAAAAAAATTTTTGTTAAAAGTATTATAAACATAAAATATTTTATAAAGAATAATGGTAAAGAGCTACAACCATCATATAAATTATTTATATTTATATTACTAGTAAAAAAACTGTTATGACAAAGTTACAACGAAAAGTTTAAACATTGAACTAATGGTTGTATTGAGTAAATGTATTCATTATTAACTAATGGTTGTAATGAGTAAATGTACTCCTAACTGAGAATTTTGAACTAATAGTTGTAATGAGTAAACACAATTTTCTAATATATAATTATAATTATAAAATATATTTAATACTGAATGAAAATGTAACAACAAAAAATTAAAATTAAAATACTTAACTTTTAAAAATAAAATAAATTTTAAATATTAAAATAGTTTTTTACGAAAAATTATGATAATGACGCAACTGTAAATTATATATTAAATTATATTAAATTTCTATATTACTATAATCATTTCTAAAAATTTTAGTTAGATTATAGAATAACGTTGAATATTGGATATTATTTTTAAATTATTTAGATTCAACATAAAACAGAAAATTTATTTCAACGAACAATGATTTGTTAGTTACTGATGAAGATACAAATAGACACACCTCTTGGAACAAAAGAAAAAGTATGATGAAAAATCTATACTATGAAAGATGGTCAATTCTCTCCATTTGAGTGATACGTCAACAATGGAGAGTGCCACCTGTCTAGCCTCATTAAAAATAAACATATCTAAACTAAAAGGAATAGGAAACATCTTCCATGTCTTTTATTCTCTTTATATATATATATCACAAAAACAGTTTCAATATTTACATAAGAAATTTAGAGAGGCTTAGAACATGTCCCAAGAAAGTAGATACATCACATAGAACCACTTCTTCCTCTTGGCGTAAACTATGAATGTATGGACATATGGTTTAGGCGTTACAATTTTGTCAATAGTTTGAAGCATTACAGCAGTGATCGAGATATTTGTTAATATTGTAGAGAAATTCATGAAAGTTTTTCCCTAAAGAAATAAAATTTTGTATATGAAGAAGATAATTGAATAAAACTGTAAAAATGTTGGTTTAGAAAAATACAGAGACGAAGAGGAAGGGGATTTTCATATTCTAATATTTAGAAGTTGTTAAAAAGAAAATTAAATGAAATTCTTATAAAAAAATTATAGAGTTATATTCAAGAAATCGAAGAGCTAACATGAAAGAAAGATGTGTATTTTAATTATATCTATTAAAGAATTAGTCTAGCTGCAATTCTTGATAAAAGAAATTGTTAGTGTTTCATAGTATATAATTGAGAAGCTTAAGTATGAATATATCTAAATACTTAAGCTTTCTATTTTTGAATGAATGTAAAATTTATTCAACCAAAAAACTTTTTGTTACAAAATATGCATCCTTAGATCAAGCTTTTATTTCAAATATGTTTTTAAAAGTTTTAGAAAAGAATTGTAGAATGTTTAAATCTCTCAAAACAAAGTTGTTCATACATGTATCTATTAATTCAATTATAAAATGAGAAAACCTACGTAAAGTATTAAAAAAATCAACGTCAAAATTCTATTTTTCAAAATTTCCACAATTAAAAAAAAGATAAACTTTATATAAAAAAACAAATTAGTAGCAAAACTGTTTAAAAACGATAAGTCATAAGCCCGCGCATAGCATGGATAAAATATGATGAAAAACACAACTCTACGATAAACAGATACAACTGTATGAATTTATTAAAAGACATAAAAAATACTATTTTTAAAAAATGTACAACAAAAAGTCGTAACTATTATTCACATTTACTCAAATTGTTATTATTATATAGATTATACATTAGAGTTGTACTTGATTAGATTATATAAAATCATGATTATATACATTACATGGTAAGTCTAAACTTACAATAATATTTTTTTAATTGGCACTTTAATGTTTCTATGAAAAGAGAGGACGTAGGCCAATGTTTCAAGTCTTATAACTATGGCAGGGCTGCCTTTTATGATTCGAAACCCTGTGGTTGTAGGTGTAGATTAGATCTCAGTTTAATCATAAGAAATTGTTAATGAAGTGTGCACAATGTTGTGATGTGTTTGATTTTCTGACAGGTGCATGTCTTGTATGTTTTTTTTTCAATTAAATTAAGGCATGTGCGTAGATGGCCAAGAGTGGATCGGGATGAAGATAATGTTTTAGCCATAGCATTGCATCATACTGTTTATCTGTGGGATGCTTCTAAGGGTTCTACTACTGAGATTGTGACAGTTGATGAAGATAAAGGACCTGTCACAAGTATCAACTAGGCCCAAAATGGTCGTTATCTTGCAGTTCGACTTAACAGCTCTGAAATCCAGATTTGAGATTGTTCTAATAGTCGTAAAGTGAGAATGTTGGAGTGTGGTCATGAGTCTAGAGTAAGATCATTGGCATGGAACGATCATATCTTGACAACGGGAGGAATGGATGGGAAGATCATCAACAATAATGTACGGGCTAGTTCACACATTGTGAAAACTTACAGGGGTCACACTTTAGAAGTTTGTGGGTTGAAGACTTGAAGTGATCAGAATCTGGACAGCATTTAGGAAGTGGTGGCAATGACAATGTGGTTAATATATGGAACCGTTCTATCTCTCAGCGGCTGCACAGGCTTGTAGAGTGTGAGCAATACTAGTCCATTACAACATCAAGCCCATTTGAAGAATCCAGGCCCAATCGAAAGATCCAATACAAAGCTGAAGAAGAAGACAAAAGTTGTACCTCCAAAAGAAGAGAGGTTGAAGACAGATACACTGCTCGTTCAAAACAGATTTGATTCCCTCTCATCTTCGGAACCGCTTATTATCCGCACTTGAAACCACTGACTCATCATAAGTTTGAACCAAAATCTCTCCAGTGTGTATTTCTCGGCTATACCTCTCATTACAAAGGATACCGTTGTCTCTATCCACCAACAGGAAAGGTCTATATCTCTCGCCATGTTGTCTTTGATGAAGACACTTTTCCCTACAAACAACAATACCAGTCTCTCTCGCCGAGATATCAGACTCCTCTTCTTCAGGCATGGCAATCAGCAACACCTATAGCTCCTCCGATAGTTGAATCTCAAGTCTCACGAGTATTGTCTCCACCTGACATAGTCCCTGCAACCACCATTCCAACTGCAGAAGCTGAAGAAGAAGACAACACCATCACTCCTGAACCAGAGATTATGCCAGTAGCAACAGAGATAATACCAATCGTTCAAGGTGACAATCTCCATCCCATGACTACTAGAGCTAAAGCAGGAATACACAAACCAAATAATCGGTATGTTCTTCTAACATCTAAATTCAGTGTAGAGGAACCAAAGTCTATCACAGCAGCTTTAAAACATCCTGGATGGAATTCAGCTGTTGGTGATGAGATGACAACAATACATATGTTTCATACCTGGACCCTCGTTCCGCCAGATGAAGACATGAATATTTTAGGATGCAAATGGGTTTTTAAAACCAAGCTACGACCTGATGGATCAGTTGACAAACTCAACGCTAGGTTGGTGGCCAAAGGGTTTGACCAAGAAGAAGGCCTAGACTATCTTGAGACGTACAGTCCGATAGTCAGAACAACAACTATTCGGATGGTTCTCGATGTAGCCACTGCAAAAGGTTGGAACATTAAACAGCTTGACGTCTCCAACGCCTTCCTTCATGGTGAACTAGAAGAACCGGTTTTCATGACACAGCCCCCTATTTTTATCGATCCCAATCATCCCACACATGTCTGCAAGCTGACAAAGGCTCTGTACGGCTTGAAACAAGCACCTAGAGAATGGTTCAACACATTCAGCAACTATTTGATTGACTTTGGTTTTGTGTGCAGCAAATCTGATCCATCGTTATTCACCTATCGACAAAATGGGCAGTCTTTTTGATAAGTTAGCAGTGCCTCTCGCTTGTGTCAAGAAGGGAAAAAGGTCTGGAAGAAGGTCAGTAAGAGTGGAGTTTGTTGAAAGTGGCTAAAGTGAAGAACAAGAGGATGTGAAGAAAGACTCTGGGGCGTCGAGAGTCTCCTTATTAGCTTATCTTAAATAATAGACTGCATGTAGTTTTAATATCAAGTACTTGTCGTTTTAAGAGTTGAAGGCTTAACATGGTGTTGTTGACCTAAGACTATATAAGTTAATGTGTGTGCTAGGGTTAAGGGGATGAAATGAATTAAGAAATTATCTATTTCCGTCTTGTTGTCTTCTCCTCTTATCTACTTCTTATCTGTTCTCCTCTCCTTCTATTCTCCTTATCTTCCTTGTTAAGCTCATACTTAACAAATTGGTGCTTTCAGAAATGGCTCCATCTTCGAATCAAACTGCTCAGTTGGATTCGGAGGTTGATGCAAAGGTTTCCGAGCTTTCGTCGAAGCTGGATACCGCTGTTCAAGGTCTGCAAGCGAAGACGACGTCACATGATGAGACGATGCAACGGATCTTCGAAGCCCTCGACCAGATCCGCGGGGACATGAAGGATCTGAAACCTACCGTCGTGGGGACTAGTGAAGTTTCAGCTGGGCTTACTGGATCTTCGGCACCGTCTCCGACGGTGACTCCGGCGGTCTATGTGACTCCCACGGCACCGGCTAAGTCAACAGGTGAAGGGATATTACCTTTACCTCCCGTAGCTGTGTCGATTCCGCCGAGGGATACTTTTCAGAGCTCCAACAGGTATCAATACTCATCCCAGCTCGATTCATCTAACCATTCCCTGGAATCCCCGGGACGGCGCGTGGATCCACCAGTTTTTGAGGGTCAGAACCCGGATGATTGGATCTTTCGCATGGAGAAGTTCTTTTTGCAACAACAGATCTTGGAACACATGAAAGTGGATGAGGCGATGGAGTGTATGGCGGTGGGAGCTCCGGTCACGTGGTTGCGTGGAGTTCAAGTGCGAGGATCATTTCGTGACTGGCCAGATTTTAAACATAAGTTCCGCAAACGTTTTAAACCAAGTCACGGTGGGTCTATGGTGTGGCAGTTGCTCAACATCCGACAACTGGGGTCGATTGAGGATTACAGAGAGCGTTTTGAGGAGCTGATTGTGGAAGTTCCGCATGTGACTGATGACTTATTGGAGGGTATCTTTTTGAAAGGTATGCGCCGGAATATCAGAGATCAGGTTATGCGTACCAGACCGGTGGGAATTGACGAGATAGTCAACACGGCACGGCTCATTGAAGAACAAGAGGCGGATTGTTCTTTGTCTCAATCAACCCATACTTCCATAGGCGTTTCACGAACCAACTCCGCTCCGGCGCTGCATCGTCATTCCAACACGTCTACAACCGTTGGGGGCGAGATTACTCCTGCAAGAAGATCGTTTGACGGTGGCAGAGATACAAGGAAAGTGGAGACGTCAAAACACGGGTCTAATGCTTGTTACACTTGTGGGGAGCGTTACTTTCCCGGCCATCGCTGTAAGAATCAGAAACTCAAATGTTTAGAGTTGGGGGAAGCCAGTGGGAGCAATCTGATTCCAAAGGACGACGAGGAATCCGCAAGTGAAGAGGAACCAGAAGTCAAAGGCGAAACTCAAACCTTAATGCGATTGTCTCTGCGTTCCATGGCGGGATTGACTTCGGAGAAATCTATGAGGATGCGAGGCATGATAGATAACCAGGAGGTCATTGTTTTGATCGACTCCGGGGCTACCAGTAACTTTATATCCGCGGATGCAGCACGCAGATGTTCACTTGCTATCACACCAACGAGAGGATTTGGAGTAGCAGTAGGCGACGGACAGGTTATCACAGGCCAAGGGAAGTGTTGCAATGTTCTTTAACCATCCAAGGTGTACAGCTCACGGAAGAATTCTTTGTGTTTGGGTTAGGCAGTACTGATGTGGTGCTTGGTTATTCTTGGTTGGAGACATTGGGAGAGACAAGGGTTAACTGGGGACTCCACACCCTGCGTTTTGTGGTCGGAGACCAGTGGGTAACCTTGATGGGCGATCCTGCATTACTACGTCAAGAGATTTCTCTCAACTCGTTGGAGAGGATTATCCGCCATGGAGATATGGCTTACTTGCTGGAGCTTTCTGAGTTATTTACGGGTCTTGCAGACAACCAACGGAAGCAGGCTGATCCAATTATTCAACAGCTGTTGCGGAAATACCAGCAGGTGTTTCAACTTCCTCGGGGGTTGCCACCCTCTAGAGAACGGGAACATGCGATCACGTTGGAACCAGGAACCACCCCTATCAAGGCAAGGCCTTATCGCTACACGTTTACTCAAAAGAACGAGATGGAGAAGTTAATCAAAGAGATGTTGGAGGCAGCAATAATTCGTCCTAGTATCAGTCCGTACTCAAGTCCAGTTCTCTTGGTTAAGAAGAAGGATGGGGGATGGCGTTTCTGCGTTGATTACACGGCATTGAACAAGGCCACTGTACCTGATCGATACCCGATTCCCATCATCGAAGAGCTATTGGATGAATTACGGGGAGCGTCAGTGTTCTCCAAGTTGGATCTGAAGTCCGGCTATCACCAGATTAGAATGAAGGCGGAAGATGTTGCAAAAACAGCCTTCCGTACGCATGAAGGACACTACGAGTTCCTCGTCATGCCCTTTGGCCTCACGAATGCGCCTGCCACATTCCAGTCGGTGATGAATGACGTTTTCCGTCCATACTTGCGTCAGTTCGTGTTGGTTTTCTTCGACGATATATTAGTTTATAGCCCTTCATTAGCTGCTCACGCACAACACCTTGAAAAGGTATTGAGTCTTCTTATGCAACATCAGTTCTATGCGAACGAGAAGAAGTGTTGTTTTGGGAGTTCCGAGATCTCTTACTTAGGCCATGTCATCTCACACAAGGGTGTCTCTGCTGATCCTGCTAAGGTGGAAGCCATGGTTCAATGGCCAGAGCCTAAGAACGTTACAGAACTGCGGGGGTTCCTTGGTCTCACAGGCTACTATCGCCGTTTTGTTAAGGGTTACGGCAAGATAGCCAAACCTCTCACGGAATTACTTAAAAAAGGGAAGTATGTGTGGAACCCTGAAGCAGCAGTTGCCTTTACAGCCTTGAAGACCGCGGTCACTAAGCTACCTATTCTGGCACTACCAGATTTTGATCAACCTTTTGTTATCGAGACAGATGCTTTTGGTTCTGGGATTGGGGCAGTCTTGTCTCAAGGGAGACGCCCGATCGCGTTTATTAGCCAAGGATTCTCCGCTAAAGGGAAGGTCAAGTCAGTGTACGAAAGAGAGCTGTTAGCCATCGTGTTTGCAGTAGAAAAATGGAAACACTACCTTACCGGGAAGAAGGTAGTCATCAGAACGGATCAGAGAAGCTTGAAACACTTGCTTAATCAGAAGACTGTGTCAGCTATACAACAGCGTTGAGCAGCAAAACTGGTAGGATTGGACTACGAAATTGAATACAAACCAGGCAAGGAGAATCGAGTGGCAGATGCACTTTCTAGACGTCCGGATGCTGATCAGTTATTACACATGTTGTGTAACACCCGCAAACCAATTTTTGGTATTTTGGTAAGGGTGTCGATCGACACCACAGGGGGAGTGTCGATCGACACCAGTTGTGGCCGGTTTGGTCGGTTCAATTTTAATTGTCCGGTTTGCGTGGTTGGTTTAAGTAATCCCTAAATCGAGTTTTTAGAGGTAGAAAACGACCTAGGGTCGTGTTATTTGGAGTCAGTCGCCGTTTTTGAGAGAAAAACAAAAGAGAGAGTGTTCTTGAGCTTTTGGGAAGAGATTGAGAGATTCCTTGCTGTTTTTGGGAGATCTAAGGCTGGGGAGGTGTTAGAAGCTTGCTAGGAGTGAGGGAATTCGTTCTTGTTGGTCAGAATCTTCTTGGAAGAGGTGAGTGCATGACCATGGCTTATCTAAGCTAAGATCTCTAGATTCTATGTGATTTGGTGCTTATGTGGTTGTTTCTTTGAGTTCTCTATGATATTTCGTTGCTGTCTGGGCTGGGTTTGGCTTCTGGGAGTGCAAGGAGCGGATTGGAGAAGCTTGGAGGTGAGATTCGGAGTTTCTGATCGAGGGAAATCGCTGCTCGGCATCGGTGTCGGTCGACACCAGTTGGGGTGTCGGTCGACACCAACGCGAGGACGGCTCGGGACTTTAGCGAGTGTCGAACGATGCCATGTGGAGGTGTCGGTCGATGCAAACTAGGGTTTTCGGGAGTGTCGGGCAGGGTGTCGGTCGACACCAGTTTGGTGTCGGTCGACACCAGATATTCAGTATCGATCGACACCATCTGGTGTCGGTCGACACCCCTTGTTCAGTTACGATGGACGTTGCATGCTTTGTATATTGCCTGGTTTGTTTTATTGATTGTTGTTTGTGGCATGTAGAGATCTTATTGCTTGTGTGTATAGCCCGGTAGATGGGAGGATTGCCTCACTGAGTGTTTATCAAATACTCATGCATCTCAATTTGTGTTTGTGGTGCAGGTAAAGGCAAAGTGTGATCGTGGAATCAAAGGCAATGAAGAGGAGGATGTTCTAGGGACTCGATTGGATGTTGTCTGGCATTTGCTAGGGTGCTAGAGTTGAGTCATTAGAAACATTGCTAGGTTGCTGGTTTCATGTTTCTTGTTGTTTGGTATGGAGATATTGCCTTGCTATAATATTGGTTTATTATTGGTTTATTATTGGATATTGATTATGTTATTCCGCTGTTGATTGTGTTGTGGTTAGATGGCTAGTGGGTATGGGACCACTAGCTGTAGTTTATTTTAATATATTATATTTATTATTTATTATTTAAAAAAAAAAAGGTCGGTTGTTTCATTTTTGGTATCAGAGCCCTTACGGTTCTAGGTTTAGGTTCACTAGGTTTCTGTTGTGATGTTTGGGATTGCATGTCTTGATTGATTATGTGAGTTAGTCAATTGTGTGTGGCATGGAGTCCTAGAACATCCTCTTCGAGCCTTCAATGAGATTCCACGGTGAGTTATTGTTATGTTTCTTTGTGTGGTATTGATTTGTTTTCTGCTTGTTAGCCTCTGTTCTTGGAAGATCAGTGGTTAAGGTGTTTGAGTTGTTGGTCGTGGACGGGGACGTGGTCGTGGTCATTGTCGGGCGGGTCCCGAGGCCAGCGAGTGTGTAGTCCAGAGTTCCACGAGGAGTACGTCAGAGGGTCGCAAGCGTATCAGGAGGGACCGGAGGGGATTAGCCGGTGAGCGTGCCGGGGGTGCTGGGAACCCAGGTGTGGGGTTGCAGCAGGTGGAGCCCAGGGTCGAGATGATCGCTTGGCGGATCTGTTGGCGTGCTGTTGGAGCAGTTACCGAGAGGGGTACCAGTGTCGGCTCCAGTTGTGCCACATGTGGCGGGGTGCAGTCGAGGGCTGCGGATGTTGAGGACTTTCCAACTTACGTTAAGAGGATGGAGCGGTTGTAGATGACCGGTATGAGATTATTCTCAAGAGGTATCGGGCCTAGAGAGGCGGATATGTGGACATATGCAGTTGGAGCAGATATTTCTCTGCTTGGTGGTTAATCCAGTTGGATATTATAAGTTGAGTGGGCAGGTGTAACATTGCAATGTTATACTCGGATCACAGGAGGTAGTTGTGTCGAGAGATGTTTATAGTCGTTAAGGATTGTTGCTCCTGAGGGGATGGTGATTCCCCTGAATACCGATAGCTCGAGGGGCTGAGGGCTCCGAGAGTGGCAGAGGGGATGTTGTTCTCCTGAGGGGATGAGTAGTTCCCCTGATACCGAGATCTTGAGGATTGTGGTCCAAGAGTGAGACGGTATAACTCGAAGACGCTGGTCTGAGAGTGAGATCGGTATGACTCGAAGGTTTCGACCTAAGAGTGGAAGAGTTGGGAGCAAGCAATTCCTAGGACGTGAGTATAAACATAACGATTGAATGTAGACCTCGAGAGATTTACGGTGGTTTAATCTTGGATTTTAGGATTATGCTGGCCGTTGGGCCAGGGTTTTATGAACTAGAGCGGTTATGAATGTGTGGCTGTTTTGCCAGGATTGTGAGGCCGGTGGTGCCGGAGTCCCGGGAAGGGGAGTTACAGCAGGATTGATTCAGGAGAGGCATGTTTGCCAGATACATAAGTTCACGGAAAGCCTTCATGGCAGGATAAACTAATCGTTGCAACGATGTTGGATGAAGTTCATTGGAGATAGACAGGGTTGCTAGATTCAAAGTTTTGGTAAGCTTGTTGGAGGGAATAAGTCAAGTGGCTTGAGTTAGCGGCCTGCAAAGCATTTGAAGCGGTGAATCAGAATATGCGACGTATGGTACTTGTTTGTTTTATTACGTTCGTATTGATGATTTGCTGTGGAGAATTGCCAACCGGAAAGCTATCTTTGGAATAAGCTAACTTGTGGAAGATTCCCTAACTGGCAAGTTACTAGAGGTTTTTGGAGGAACAAGAGGGTTGATATTCAGGTGGGGGCGAGTTGATGTCGGCATACTTGAGTGTTGGTTTAGTTGAGCTGAAGAAGTAACTAGAGGATTTATGGAGCAAGAGATTCATACGTTCTAGTGTACCACCGTGGGGAGCGCCGGTGTTGTTTGTGAAGAAGAAGGATGGGAGTTTCAGGTTGTGTATTGATTATCGGGGTTTGAACCGGGTCACTGTCAAGAACAAGTACCCTCTTCCCAGGATTGATGAGTTGTTGGATCAGCTGGGAGGTGCTACTTGGTTCTCCAACGTAGGTCTGGCGTCGAGTTATCATCAGATACCGATAGATGAGACAGATGTGAGAAAGACGGCTTTCAGGACGAAGTATGGGCATTATGAGTTCATGGAGATGCCTTTTTGGGTTGACTAACGCGCCAACGGAGTTTAGATTGATGAACAGTGTGTTTCAGGAGTTTCAGGACGTGTCTGTCATCTTTTTCGTCGATGATATCCTGGTATTTTCTAAGAGTCCTAAGGAGTATGCAGTGAATTTGAGGGCAGTTCTGGAGAAGCTGCGGGAGCAGAAGTTGTTTGCTAAGTTGAGCAAGTGTAGTTTTTGGCAGGGTAAGATGGGTTCTCTGGGTCACATTGTTTATGCAGAGTGAGTTCCTGTAGATCCGAAGAAGATTCAGATTATCAAGGCTTGGCCTAGACTACAGAATGTCACTGAGATCAGGAGTTTCCTTGTTTTGGCAGATTACTACAGGACAGGAGATGAAGTCTCTGGTAGGAGAGATCAGTGCGTTGAGCTTGTGTGCGGTTTTCTCGAGAACCATTGGGTTAGGAGGTGGCTTATAGAGCAGATCTTCTGAGTAGAGTGCGGTTGGCTTAGGAGAAGGATTTGGGGCTGGTGAATGCCTCTAAGGATGTGGATTCAGAGTATCAGGTCTCAGATAATGGTACTATCTTGGTGCACGGTCGGGTTTGTGTGCCCAAGGATGAGGAGTTGAGACAGGAGATTCTGAGAGAGGCTCATGCGAACAAGTTGTCCATTCATCCAGGAGCGACTAAGATGTACCGTGATCTCAAGAGGTACTATCATTGGGTCGGGATGAAGAAGGATGTAGCTAGTTGGGTTTCGAGGTGTGATGTGTGTCAGCTAGTGAAGGCTGAGCATCAGGTTCCTGGCGGGTTACTGAAGAGTTTACCCATTCCTGAGTGGAAGTGGGATATGATCACTATGGATTTTGTGGTGGGATTGCCAGTGTCACGGACCTTTGATGCTATTTGGGTCATTGTGGACCGGTTGACTAAGTCAGCACATTTTCTGGCCATTAAGAAGACTGATGGAGCAGCGGTCTTGGCTAAGAAGTATGTGAGGGAGATAGTCAGGTTGCATGGGGTGCCAGCGAGCATTGTGTCTGATAGGGATTCCAAGTTCACTTCGGTGTTCTGGAAGGCGTTTCAGGCAGAGATGGGCACTAAGGTGCATATGAGTACAGCTTATCATCCCCAGACTGATGGACAGTCAGAGAGGACGATCCAGACGCTGGAGGATTTGCTGAGGATGTGTGTGTTGGATTGGGGTGGCCATTGGGCAGATCACCTGAACCTGGTAGAGTTTGCTTACAACAACAGCTATCAGGCGAGTATTAAGATGGCTCCTTATGAGGCTTTGTATGGGAGGCCATGTCGTACACCATTATGCTGGACTCAGGTGGGGGAGAGGAGCATGTTTGGTGCTACTTTTGTTCAGGAGACCTCAGAGAAGATTCGGGTTCTCAAGCTGAACATGAAGGAGGCTCAGGATAGGCAGAGGAGTTATGCAGATAGGAGGAGGAGAGATCTTGAGTTCCAGGTGGGAGACAGAGTGTACCTCAAGATGGCCATGTTGCGGGGTCCAAACAGGTCATTGTCAGAGACTAAGTTGAGTCTGAGGTATATGGGTCCATTCAGAGTGATTGAGCGGATCGGACCAGTGGCATATAGATTGGAGTTACCTGAGGTGATGCGTGCATTCCATAAGGTTTTCCATGTGTCTATGTTGCGGAAGTGTCTCCGTGAGGGAGAGGAGGTGTTGGCTAGGATTCCTGAGGATCTTCAGCCTAACATGACTTTGGAGGCGAGACCAGTGAGGGTTCTCGAGAGGAGGATCAAGGAACTTCGGAAGAAGAAGATTCCTTTGATGAGAGTCCTGTGGGACTGTGATGGTGTTGAGGAGCAGACTTGGGAGCCTGAGGCAAAGATGAAGGCAAGGTTCAAGAAGTGGTATGAGAAGCAAGCCGCGACTTGAGCTTGTTTAGCCTGGTCCCATCTGTAATCCGTGGATGGAGCGGGAATGGAGTATTCCAGCCCATCTCTCTTGTTACTCGGTCGCTTGGGGTGGTTGGTTGTGCGACTCAGTAACAAGATGAGGTGGTGTTTGGGGTACAAAGTTTCCGTGAGGCAGGGTTGTGAAGAGGAGTTTCCAAAAATGGAAAGTGTTAAATATGGAAAGTTTTGCGGGAGTCAGAATTTTGTCCATTTTAGCGGTGGGAAGCCTTGGGAGGGGCTTTTGTGCCTTTGTGGCGGACTTTTGAGTCAGAGTGCCTGTGTGTGGCGGTATTGTTAGACATTGTATGGCCTTTGTGGCGGGCTTTTAGCCAATTGTGTGGCCTTTATGGCGGGCTTTTAGCCATTTGTTGGCCTTTGTGGCGGGCTGTTTAGCCAGAGTGTCTTTGTGACGGTCTTTCGGGACAGATGGTCTTTGTGACGGTCCTTCGGGACAGACGGTCTTTGTGACGGTCCTTCGGGACAGATGGTCTTTGTGACGGTCCTTCGGGACAGATGGTCTTTGTGACGGTCCTTCGGGACAGACGGTCTTTGTGACGGTCCTTTGGGGACGAGTGGCCTTGGTGGCGGTACTTTTTAGGACATTTTGTTTGGCCTTGGTGGCGGTCCTCGTGAGGACATTTTTGTTGGCCTTTGTGGCGGCCCTTGTGGCGTATATTTGATCCTTGTGCGGTCATGGGGTATCCCGGTGTGGGGATATGTGGTTGGTAAGACATTGAGATGTTTTACGCGAGCCACGGGAAGGAAACCTGGATAGGGATAGGACTCAGACGTGTTCAGAATTGTTTGCTCGCGACTCTTGGGGGACTTAGGTTCTCCTAGTACTGCCATTTTCAGAGACTTTGTGGCTCGGGAGTATGGTTGGTATATCGACTCCGGATGACGATCCGGGGGCGCGCTGTAGGGTGGCAACCCGAGAGACGAGTTTGGATTTTTCCTTATATCATTTGGCATGCAGACTTAGGTCTGATGAGGAGCCAATAAAAACTCAAGGTTTAGCCCTATGAGTAAAGGGAAGTCCAAAAAGTCAAGAGCAAATGACGCCTGGAGCGTGAGTCTATCGCCTAGAGGTGACCTTCTGTAGATCGGTCGGAGAAGTGCGGGCCGTGGAGACGGTTGCACGGGAGTCCTTGGCTGATGGTTGTTCGAGATTCGAGGACGAATCTAGATTGGTGGGGGAGAATTGTAACACCCGCAAACCAATTTTTGGTATTTTGGTAAGGGTGTCGATCGACACCACAGGGGGAGTGTCGATCGACACCAGTTGTGGCCGGTTTGGTCGGTTCAATTTTAATTGTCCGGTTTGCGTGGTTGGTTTAAGGAATCCCTAAATCGAGTTTTTAGAGGTAGAAAACGACCTAGGGTCGTGTTATTTGGAGTCAGTCGCCGTTTTTGAGAGAAAAACAAAAGAGAGAGTGTTCTTGAGCTTTTGGGAAGAGATTGAGAGATTCCTTGCTGTTCTTGGGAGATCTAAGGCTGGGGAGGTGTTAGAAGCTTGCTAGGAGTGAGGGAATTCGTTCTTGTTGGTCAGAATCTTCTTGGAAGAGGTGAGTGCATGACCATGGCTTATCTAAGCTAAGATCTCTAGATTCTATGTGATTTGGTGCTTATGTGGTTGTTTCTTTGAGTTCTCTATGATATTTCGTTGCTGTCTGGGCTGGGTTTGGCTTCTGGGAGTGCAAGGAGCGGATTGGAGAAGCTTGGAGGCGAGATTCGGAGTTTCTGATCGAGGGAAATCGCTGCTCGGCATCGGTGTCGGTCGACACCAACGCGAGGACGGCTCGGGACTTTAGCGAGTGTCGAACGATGCCATGTGGAGGTGTCGGTCGATGCAAACTAGGGTTTTCGGGAGTGTCGGGCAGGGTGTCGGTCGACACCAGTTTGGTGTCGGTCGACACCAGATATTCAGTATCGATCGACACCATCTGGTGTCGGTCGACACCCCTTGTTCAGTTACGATGGACGTTGCATGCTTTGTATATTGCCTGGTTTGTTTTATTGATTGTTGTTTGTGGCATGTAGAGATCTTATTGCTTGTGTGTATAGCCCGGTAGATGGGAGGATTGCCTCACTGAGTGTTTATCAAATACTCATGCATCTCAATTTGTGTTTGTGGTGCAGGTAAAGGCAAAGTGTGATCGTGGAATCAAAGGCAATGAAGAGGAGGATGTTCTAGGGACTCGATTGGATGTTGTCTGGCATTTGCTAGGGTGCTAGAGTTGAGTCATTAGAAACATTGCTAGGTTGCTGGTTTCATATTTCTTGTTGTTTGGTATGGAGATATTGCCTTGCTATAATATTGGTTTATTATTGGTTTATTATTGGATATTGATTATGTTATTCCGCTGTTGATTGTGTTGTGGTTAGATGGCTAGTGGGTATGGGACCACTAGCTGTAGTTTATTTTAATATATTATATTTATTATTTATTATTTAAAAAAAAAAAGTCGGTTGTTTCATGTTGTTACTGGCTCCTTCGACGATGGATCGAACAGAACTGCGCTCTCAAGTACTCGTTGATCCCAAACTCCAACGTTTATGTGCTCAGTTATCTGAAGGAAGAACGGTTGATGACATTCATCGCTTGGTGAATGGTACTCTTTACAGGTCTGGAAGGATCGTTATTCCCCAAGGATCTACGCTCATTCCAAAACTCCTGGAGCAATTCCATTCCAGCCCTATTGGAGGTCATGAAGGAGTCCTTAAGACGTACAAAAGACTGTCCAGTGAGGTTTGGTGGAGGGGTCAGCGTAAGGATGTGGAGAACCTTGTTAAGCAATGTCAAATCTGTCAGCAGAACAAGTACTCCACGCTTTCTCCGGCTGGATTACTCCCTCCTCTGCCAATACCTACTCAAATTTGGTCCAATGTAAGTTTAGATTTCGTTGAAAGGTTGCCTCTGTCTAAAGGGTTTGATGTCATTCTCGTGGTGGTGGATAGGCTAAGTAAATACAGCCATTTCCTTGCTCTCAAGCATCCGTTCACCGCTAAGTCAGTAGCAGAATTGTTCGTGAAAGAGGTTGTCAGGCTACATGGATTTCCGGAGACCTTAGTGTCAGATCGCGATAGAATCTTTCTCAGTCACTTTTGGTCAGAGTTATTCAAGGTTCACGGTACCGCCCTTCACAAGAGCACGGCATACCACCCGCAAACGGACAGTCAAACCGAGGTCCTTAACCGCTGCTTGGAGACTTACGCTGTTTCACTAGCAGTAAACCGAAGTCATGGTACCAATGGCTGACTTGGGCGGAATACTGGTACAATTCTTCTTTCCACTCCGCGATTCAGATGACACCTTTTCAGGCGGTTTACGGTAGACCTCCACCTCGTCTTCTGCGGTTTGGTGATGTGCCAAACAGTAAACAATCAGGTGGATGAGCTACTCAAGGAAAGGGATAGCTTACTGGCTTCTTTGCGTGAAAACCTTCAAGCAGCCCAAGCTCGAATGGTGAAATCTGCTAATAAGCATCGTCGGGAATTAGAATTCCAGGTTGGAGACTCAGTTTACTTGAAGTTACGACCCTATCGTCAGAGTTCAGTTGCTCAGCGCCGCAATGAGAAACTAGCACCACAGTTCTTTGGTCCTTATCAGGTGATACAACGAATTGGAAAAGTAGCGTATAAACTTCGCCTGCCATCAGGAAGCTCCATCCACCCCGTATTTCATGTTTCTCAACTTAAGGGAGCTGTTCCCTCCTCTATTCAGGCGCAACCTCTACCTGGCATCTTGAACTCGAACATGGAATGGGATACGGCTCCAGAAGCGGTTCTGGCAATACGTCGAGGTCAAGCTGATGATGGTCCGGAAGTATTAATCCAGTGGTCGGGTTTGCCTGCTTGTGAGAACACTTGGGAATCACTTCGCACCATCAACCGCCAGTTTCCGCAGTTTCACCTTGAGGACAAGGTGGCTTCATTACGGGAAGGTATTGATAAGTTAGCAGTGCCTCTCGCTTGTGTCAAGAAGGGAAAAAGGTCTGGAAGAAGGTCAGCAAGAGTGGAGTTTGTTGAAAGTGGCTAAAGTGAAGAACAAGAGGATGTGAAGAAAGACTCTGGGGCGTCGAGAGTCTCCTTATTAGCTTATCTTAAATAATAGACTGCCTGTAGTTTTAATATCAAGTACTTGTCGTTTTAAGAGTTGAAGGCTTAACATGGTGTTGTTGACCTAAGACTATATAAGTTAATGTGTGTGCTAGGGTTAAGGGGATGAAATGAATTAAGAAATTATCTATTTCCGTCTTGTTGTCTTCTCCTCTTATCTACTTCTTATTTGTTCTCCTCTCCTTCTGTTCTCCTTATCTTCCTTGTTAAGCTCATACTTAACACTTTTACTCTCCTGCTATACGTGGATGATATCCTTCTCACTGGGAGCTCAGAGACGCTCATCCAAGCCCTTATTGAAGCTCTTAACAAGCGATTCTCGATGAAATACCTTAGACAACCTCGATACTTCTTCGGAGTTGAAATTCAGTCTTACTCTAATGGCATGTTTCTTCACCAAACTGCTTATGCCAAGGACTTTCTACATCAAGCATCCATGTCGGACTGCAACTCGATGCCCACTCTGTTGCCTGAACGCCTTGACAATCTCAACATGGACCCATTCCCAGAACCCACCTACTTCAGAAGTCTAGCTAGTAAGCTTCAATCCCTTACAATCACCAGGCCGAATATACAATATGCAGTCAACTTTATATGCCAGCGGATGCACTCTCCCACTGTCTCTGACTTTGGACTTCTCAAGCGGATTCTCCGATACATAAAAGAGACACTGCAACTAGGTCTACATATCCGGAAAGATTATGATATGTCACTCACAGCTTACAGCGACAATGATTATGGTGGATGCAAAAGTACTCGACGATCGACAATAGGATTTTGTACCTTTGTAGGACCAAATCTTATCTCATGGTCGGCTAAGAGACAATCTACAGTGTCCGATTCCTCCACAAAAGCTGAATATAGAGCACTAACAGCAACGGCTCATGAAATCCAGTGGCTCTCGTTCTTACTTCGTGATCTCGGAATTGTCCAACCAAAGTCGACACCGATAAGGTGTGACAATCTCTCTGCAGTTTACCTCAGTGCCAATCCAGCTCTTCATAATCGATCCTAGCACTTTGACACAGATTATCACTACATTCGTGAACAAGTAGCTTTGGGTCTTATTGAAACTATCCATGTTCCGGCGTACATGCAATTGGCCGATATATTCACGAAATCCTTGCCACGACGGAACTTTGAGTATCTTCGATTCAAACTCGGTGTCACTGGACCACCCACACCAAGTTTGCGGGAGGGTGTGAGCAATACTAGTCCATTACAACATCAAGCCCATTTGAAGAATCCAGGCCCAATCGAAAGATCCAATACAAAGCTAAAGAAGAAGACAAAAGTTGTACCTGCAAAAGAAGAGAGGTTGAAGACAGAGACGCTGCTCGTTCAAAACAGATTTGATTCCCTCTCATCTGCTTGTGATGACTAACCGTGTACAGCTGTTTGATTCTAGACTGTTCTATTGTTGTATATAAATTCCATAAACCCCATTTGTAAATCTTAATCGAAAATAATAGAAAGTGAAAGTTTTCTCCTTTTGTCTTATTCTTCTCATAGAGCACACATCTGCAGTTAAAGCTCTTGCTTGGTGCCATTTCCAAACGAATTTGCTTGCAACTGGTGGCGGTGAGAGAGATGGGAGAATAAAGTTCTGGAATACTGGGCTAGGAGCTTGCTTTAACACGGTAGAAACTAGCTCTCAAGTTTGCTCTTTGATATGGAGCAACAAGGAAAGAGAGTTGCTTACCTCACATGGGTTTACTCAGAACCATCTTACACTTTGGAAGTACCCATCTATGGTAAAAATGGCTGAGCTCAATGGTCACACATCACGTGTGCTATATACGGTCCATAGTTCGAATGGTTGTATTGTAGATTCTACAGCAGCAGACGAGAGATTGATGTTTGGAATGTATTTGGAGTACAATAGGATGCCAAAAAAGCTGCTCCAAAAAAAAGCATTACATGCTGAGCCATTTTCTCATGTGAACCGTATTCGTTTAAGTTGTTTTGAAGCCGTTGTCTATTTGTATCTTGCTACACAAGAGAAATGCTTATGCACATTGTATCATGTTAAGTTGTTGTTTCTACCTGAAACACTTGTATATATCTCATTATAGATTTTGATTTTGCATTGATAGATGATGATATGTGCAGGAGTGTGCATACAGTTTCATATTCTTCTTTTGAACAAATGAGAAAGAACCTTGAATTTTGACAAGTGATTCCCAGAGAAGTGTTAAAGCCCTTTGAGTGGAGATCAAATGGTGGGAAATCCCTGTCCGTAGCCTGTCGGTGTGTATTATTGACTTTCTGATACTGTCTACTTTCTAGAATAGCTATTTTCATAGATATCTAAGCTTGATTCTACTGTGACATCTGTTCCACTGAAAGAGGGGAGGAATATGCGTATGGGCTGCTTCCTATCCAGGTAATATGACATTAGTTAGATCTGGTGGTTCCACTTTGAGGGGAAGTCTATCTCGAGGATTTTGGTGGACTTTCGTCGGGGTCATAACGATGAGAAAATTAGGCCCCTGTGGAAGATATCCTTAAAAAGTTTTCTGCTACAACTGTTTCGCTTTACTTCATTTTGGTGTTGTTAGTTAACTGTACATGTTTTCAAGATCATTTCAATTACTATAGTTGTTTATCAAACTGATTCTCATGTAGGCATTTGTTGGGAAAGTATTTGGATTTTCTTGGATCTTTTCCAAACTTTGCATCACATGAGTCCCTAACTTTGTCCATCCTTCCTCGACCTATTTTCACATATTTAGCATCAGCCTCATTTGACAGCTCATCTTTCACCATATGGAATGTTTTTCAAGGTAACAGAAGAGCAAGTTAGAACACATTCTTAGTGCACAATAGCATGCAAATATGTGAACATTTATTCTTCTTGCGATGTATCAGTAAATCAAGTCCAAATAGTTGAGGACATAACTTTTTTTCTTTTTCTTATTTAACATTGTTTCTTGAGTTGAGATATGAGAAATTGCATCTTGCTTAAGTGGATTCAGTTCCTTGTTTCTAAAAGTGATCTCTTTCCAGTGATCTCTAACATTAAATGTATTATTTATAAACAAAAATAAACCATACATAGACACCTACTTATATGCGTATTATTTTCCTTTTAGTAAGTCGTTAATGTTATTAAAAGAATAAATAAGCATAATCATGACTTTGTAGGGCTTCAAAAGAAAAGAAAAACAAGATTTTCTCGTACAATCGAAAATTTTCTTGTCTGAAAAAAGAAATAAAGTAATTTAGTATTCTTGAAATAATTTGTAAGCAACACCAAGCTATTTGGCCTTTTGCTTTAAGGAAAAGACCAATTAATAGAGAGTATACATTCTATATAATATAACCAATCTTAACTTTTCCCTTAAGTATAATAAATCATAACCATTAGTACATGAAAATGTATTATTTAATCACATACATAAGAGTATGTTATCGAGTTTTTTTTGAAGTATATGATACTACAATCATAGCACAAGTGAATTGACCGTCACAATACTTATGATGGTACGCATGTAAATTTCTTTGAGCACTTCCGTTCCTCTTCAATTAGCTTATATGTATAACTATTTTTCTATATGTTAAAGTATTTTTGGATCTAACTATCTATCTATATAATGAAAACAAAAGTGATAAGAGTAAGTACTTGAACATATTTTTGTCTCTACTGATTGGTTAAAAATTTTAAATCTGTTATTAAGTTTCTGTTTCACTAGTTGTTGTTCCATTTCCGGCCAAATTCGACGGTTTATTTACTACTCCCTCCGATCATAAATATTTGTCGTTTTAGATTTTTTTTTTTTGTCAAAATATCTGACGTTCTCACTTACCCATGTAACTATCACTCTAAAATGACTTATTTACCCTTCTATTATTTTTAGTCAATCAGTTCAGAATTCTATGTGTTGTTCAATGAGTGATTCTAGATATTGCTAACAATTAACTATATTTAATATTTATGTGTTTTTCTACGTGTATGACACAGTATAAAGTTTCCATCATTGCTTCTTTTTTTTTAACAATACACAAAAATTATAAAATCAAACAAAATGAAGAAAGAGGAAAGTCAAGAGAAGGAAGAGCTACCTGTTTACACGATTCATTATCGTGTCAAACGTGATTTTGATCTGAACAAACTGTTTTTCTACGATGAGGGAGAATTTAACCCCGATCTTACAATTGGAGAAGAAGAAGTTGTAATCCAGATGTTGAGGATTTACTTTCCAAATTTTTTCCAATACTAATTTTAATTTTTGTTTTGGCTCCATTTTCAAATTTTTAGAAGAATTTTAACAACAAAATCTTCTTTGTTACGTGGATTACTTCATTTGCATATCAAAAACACATAATTTTGACTACAAACAATAACTATGTATATAAATACGTTTCCATGGCGCTGCATGCGAACTTGTGCACTTATTAAATTATTAAGAATAAAGAAGATTGGGATCAGCAGCAATATTTGACTAAATAATGATTAGAAAACTATTTATATTTATTACAATGAATATGAAAAAACAAAGCGGAAGGTTACAATAGTCTTTACACAAATCTTCTTAATTTGTGTGCAATTTCTAAAACGACAGATATTCACGATCGGAGGGAGTACTATTAAAACATCGTAAAATTCTATTAAAAAATAACACACCATTCATTGTTACAAAAACAAAACTATTATGTGTCTAATTTAACTTTTGGAAATTTTGTTTCTAACGAACGAACCAACTCAAAACATTTTACAATTATATCCAAATTGCGATAATCAATTTAGATTTTGTATTCAAACATGGTTTTATAGATCATAAGTCTCATAATCAAGATTAGACTAGTTAAACAAAAAAAAATTAGGAGAGGTCCATGCGATTAATATTTTTAGCAAATACGACAGAAGATCCGGTTTTAGATCTTCAGGACCCACCCGGACTCCAACGAAAAAACATCAAATCCTTTCTGGTTGTTGGCTTACCCTTCGACTTTTCGGTTCCCACTTCTCTCACCCATCTCCATTGAAAAGCAATATATATATATATATATATATATATATATATTTAACATTGCATTAAAATACCTTAACAAAACTTTTGTTTTATGAATATTTGAAGTTTCCAAATCCATGAAACACCAACAAAACATTAGACCTCTTAAGTCTTTGATTTAAAGTTTAAACATACATCACACTGATTCACTAAAACACAATCACATTTCCATTAGATCTTTAGTATTCTACACCAAGGGAAATGAACATAGATGATAACAAATGGAAAAACAAAACACCCCAATACATTCATGGAGCCAAAACATGGATGTCAAATTGGGTTAACGAAACAAAACAAAAATCAAGAAGCAAAACCAAAGAAAAGCAAATAGCAAAACTCTCACACTTGGTAAAAAAAACACTCATGTTTGAGTTTTGAGATTAAACCAGGGGGAGTTTCATTCCCATCACTCTCTAAATCTAAACCCTAAATGGATCAGATTCACTCTCCACAACTTTAAAAGATCACTCTCACCAGAAACCTTAAGTGAGTGACTAACACTGAAACTGATCTGTATATTGTATATTAGAAGACTATATATTAGTACTTTGTTGAGTAAGGAGAAAAAGATTAGTAGCAAGCTGGGCCCGGCGTAATGTCTGAGTTAATGGAGAAGAACTTTCTGATACTTAGTTTCTGAGTAAGTTTCATCTGAGATTGAGGAGAATGCCCTTTTCTTGTTGGAGTTGCCACAACCACTGTTCTGAAACTGCGGTGGTGGGACGGTGACTGGAGGGATCTCAGAGGTCTCAAGTGGAGGAGGCGGGTGGCGCCATTGAGGCAGAGGACCAGCTAAGAGAAGTGTCTGAAGCAAAGGACCTGCCTTGATAACAGCTTGTAAGAGTTTACCCTTTTCAGGAAGCGGCTTTTCAGGCAACAATGTAGCCATCATCTCATCTTCTGAGACTTCAATCTGTTGGTTCATCATCACCGGATCGATCACTGATGGTGACATGATGCTCTCTTCCGTGTCTGAAGACGAAAAGCTCTTGTTAGAGTTAAGCTGAGGCTGCGGCTGAACTTGCTCGTCCTCAATAATGCTTGAAGCACCAGATAAAGGAGGAGTGATGTGTTCCTGTTTCTGATTCTGATTCTTCGGCTGTTTCTGTTGAAGTAAGAGATTGTTGATGAGGAGATGATGACATTTCTCGAGAGCTTCGTCTCTTTCTTTGAGGGTTTTTGTTAAAACATCTTCAAGATGGATCAATTGTTCATCTCTCTTCCTTAGTTCCTCTTGAGCCACCAGCTTCGTTTGTTCTAGCTCCAGTGTCGTGTACACAAGAGTCTGTCTTAACTCTTCCGTTGTCTAAACCATTCAACAGCAAAAAACACCAAACAATCAGACAGAGAAACAGAGAAACCCCTAAATTTGAGCATTCGTTTGCAGATTCATATCAAAATTAGGGGTTTTAGCCACAAATGACGAGCGCATACAAACTAAATTTCCCAAAAATGTTGTCTTTTACATCTAATTTACATACAGAACATGCAGAAATTAGGGTTTTTTCCCCCAAAAGTCTTGTCTTTTCAGACTAATTTACATACAAAAATGCGAAATTTAAGCTAAAATACAGAGATTAAGAACACCCATTACGCAGAAATCAAGCTAGGAAATAGGTGAATGTACCAAAGTCTCGAGCAAGTGTAATTCGAAACCCATTAAAGCATTATAGTCAAACCCAGTTACAGAACTTTAAAATTCAGAAATTGAGTCAAAACTTAGGGACTATTACACAAAACAAAAGAAGAAGACACACAAGAAAAGTTATGATTTTTGGACACACATTATGCGTAGATCTAAGCAGAACAGTGAACACAACACAAGAAACCATCACCAGTGTTTCAGGAAAGAAAAAAAACAGAGGAAACAGAGGAAAAAAAAGTTTTTACCTTTCCCTGAGAGAAGTAAACCCAGCTAAGAAGAGCATTGCTTTGGTCCATGTTCCAAGCTAAACTAAGAGATGTTTAGATTTATGTTAACAAGTATGAGGAGAGAGAGCAAAAGAGAAGAACAGAGAATGGGTTTTAGTGAAGAGTTCTATGGAAGGAGTAAGTAAGAGGAGAGTTATAAAGTAGTGAAGAAACTTCATGGACTGCTTAAAGGAAGCATATGCCTGTGTGTGCCTGTCATATAGAGAGAGCTTTCAACATCTTTTTTACCTTCAGTATCCAATATATTCTACAAAGTTGAAAACCCCACTCAACATTTTTATACTAATATTATATTCTTTTTTTTACCAGTACTAATATTATATTCATTAGATTTATTAACATATAGAAAAAGCTGTACTATAATATAACCTGATATCACTTATTACAAAGTATAGTTTACTATAGATATATATTGTTCATTTAAATAAATTATCCCGTATTAAAGATTATAAATTTATATCAATTCTATCAATATTTTTATTTTAAAAAAGTAACAAACAACATAACTATATATAAATCACAGACACTACAAACGGAATATGTAATTTAGTGGTTTGTTCAGTGTCGTTATTGAGTTTCAAATTCGTATAAAGTATGTTGTTGATAATATAAATAAAATAAAAAGAAAATTATAGGGTTTATAAAAGTAATATTTGTAAGTTCTAGATGATTGCGCTACATAGTAAGTCTAATAAAATGGTATTTAAAACAAATTGTAGTTTTCATGACCAAAAAATGGTGGTATTTTCTACATTTAATATTCAAATTCTCAGAATAATTTTATTTCTAAAAAAATTGTTAGCACTAAAAACAAAACATATATGGTAACAAAAATTAAAGTTCCTTAAAATAAAATAATTTAATAATAATTGGTGATTCATATTTTATAATTAGTCTGCTTATATTTTTGGACAGGAATATGCCGAATAAATTGTAGACTTTAAATATACAAACGGTTAGTTTAAATTGTGAAATGAAATGGTAGAATTTTAGATTACCAAATACCACCAAAGAAAAAACAGTTTTCAACAAAAGTCTTTTTTCCCCCAAATAGTTACAGTGATCGAACTATTTATTTACTGTGCCTATAAGTATTACTAGTAAGCAATAGCATCTCAAGAGTTTGGTGCAATGACCAATGCCGTTGTTTACGTACTTGCTGGGTCTCACTTTCTTGGAGTATTTTTGTTTTCTTCTTTCGTGTTGTCAATGGATACAACAGCATTTTCTTGTCTTTTACCCAAAGACGAAACAAGTTTTACGAGAGTCATGTCTTTGACATTTACACCCATTTCACACTACACAAGTCTATACCGAGAAGAACGGGAGCCGAATGCTATATTCAACATTTGCTTTTCTTGGCATGTTTTTGTACGTAATGCATTTCATTATGTCTTGTGTAGAACATTTTAGGACCTTGATCAATCAATATTGGGGCTGAAGCTATCAACGCACACATGACCATTTTTTTATAATTGATTCCGAATTGTGATACGGCGACGGTGCATGTATAAACTATTCGACTACATACGTACGTACGAGCTTTTTAGAAGAGTACTAAATACATTTTTTGGGATATTGTATTATGCATACTGTATATATTTGTACATGATTCTTGATTTCTATATTTAAATCGAGGTTACAAAAGATCTAGGCAGAGTCATATATTTTAATCTAAGTGGACTTACACTGTTTCACATTGCTTTAATTTTACTTTTCTCCTTTTAAAATATTCTAATATAAGAAATGATAATATTTGTTTATTACATTAGTCTCTGATACCGTCTCAAGTTCGTTCATCATGATCATTCAGACGTGAACCATGTCTTCTTGGAGTTTTGCACATATAAATTTACAAGTTTGTAGGATATATTTGTTTTTTTGTTTTCAACAACTTATGTATGATGTTATGAAATGAGTTTTATATGATGGGAAGATCTCTTTTAACTAAAGGAAAAAGATTGGAAGATCTCATCTGATTACTCTGCAAAATTCATAGTAGTCATACGGTGATACTAAATAAATATTTCTTAAAAGAAAATATTATTATAATTCACATATATCCAGCTTTACAAAGAAAGTGTTCAACGGAGACATTTCTGGTAAACTTTGGACCATATATTCATGGTTTTTTTTGTTCCTTTAAAAGTCATGTGCATGCAGCCCCAACACAGAGAAAGTCACTGGCTTTGTCTAAATGAAGGAAACATGTATTATCGGAAGTTTATATTTTGAAATTTAAGAAAAATATGACTAAATCATATGAAATGTAATTTGATCATATCTCTCAAGGATTTATGCATTGTCTTTGTATCCAGCTTATATGTGTATGGATGTTAATTTATAAACGCACAGAATCAAATATGAGGTGGATTCCATTGTTAGCAAAAGAAGCTGGTAAGTAAACATTTTCCACCAATATCTATAAAAAGTTTATGGAATCACTTTTCAATTATGAATCTCCACACCGGTCACGTCTTGGCTCCCAAATTCCACTTTGGTACTTAGTATTTCTAAACAAACGTTTGAAAATAGAAATTTACTAAATAAAATTTCTAAAAATGTATTCCGTAATATTTTCTTTCTTTTGAAATCATTTTGACGGTATTTAGTCGAAAATCCACGAAGCCATATCTTATATAAAGCAAATAACCATAGAACTCTAATAATGTAATAGCCTTTAAAGTTTACCGTGGTCAACCAACTTTCTAACTATTTTTATCCAAATTTAGTTTATAATATGTTGAGAGAAATTTAGGTTATAATATGTTGAGAGATGAACGCGATGGATCAAGCCAGATTAAGATCGACTGACCATACATTTCATTAGCTTTTTTTTTACTAGTAGAATATAGGAACAGATGAACAATCAATCTTTTTTATATATATTTTGTTGAACATTTTTACATTAATTTAATTGTTATTGTGTTATACGTATCTAAAATATAACTTTCAGTAATATATTATTGAGTAATATTAGCAAATACCATAATTGTGGAAAGAAATGAAGAAAATACCAATGTAATTTTGTATAGGAAAATACCATTGGGCCCACGTTTATTATAGAGTGAAAAGATATAATTACCCTATTGTGTTTTAATGTTAGATTAGAAAAAATGAATGATGCATGAAATTTTTTTAAATAACATGTAATATTTATATTTCATATGTTATATTAAACTAAATAACGTTCAATATATAAAAATAGCGTGTTATATTGAGGTAAAAAAATAGCGTGTTATATAAAATAATAACATGTTAAAAAAAAAGAAATTAACTAATATTGCATGTAATTCGAAGAAATAGCATGTTCCAAAACATAATAGCAGAATTTCAAGATGAGTAGATATGAGAGAAGAGAGAGAGATTGAGAGAGAAATAAAGAGAGAAATAGAATGACAGATGCTTCAACGTGAGTGAGCATGAGAGAAGAGAAGAGAGAAAGAGTAATTGAGAGGTTGAGAGAGAGAGAGTGCATGAAGAGAGAGAGAATTTGTTATTTATGTAGAAAAAAAAGAATGACATGATATTTAAAAAAATAACATGTACTATAAAAAATGGGTATAAGTATAATTGTATTTGAAGAGAATGAATACTCTCTGACAAACAATGTATAATTGTGATATTTTCTTAATTATGTTCTGTTTTTGTGGTATCTAATACATCTTCCCTATATTATTTGTGAATGATATAATTAATTAGAAATATTTCACATACAAAAATAAATTAGAAAAAGGGTATTACAGTTCTTCGAGAGTCCGAGACCTCCATCTTTTAATGTTTTTGGAGGTCAAATTTAACTTGTGAAAATCAGTTGAGGATTAAGTTATTTTTCGTATTATATCATTATCTTTAATGTAAATAATAATTTGTTGAGGTTTTAATCGTTTTGTATTATGTAGGTCCACTTAATTTTTTTTGTTTTTTGGTTTCAGTTGCATGTATTAAAAATAATGCTTGTTTCAACTTTTCTTTAGAAAGTTTTAATTTTTATTTTGTAGAAATTACGTAGTAATTTAATTGTATTCAATTTTTGTTATATATTATATTCTGTTATCTTAGGAAACTTCAATTTATAAAGTAATTTTTCTGGGTCGATAAAAGGGTTAATTAATGCCCACTTTTCGTGGAAATGAAAGGTAAGAAGAAGAAACATAAACTTTCACTGGAAGTGGAAGTAAGTAAGGAAAATAATATCTCTATTTTTGGATTTTGGGGCAAGTGTTAACATCGTAATAATTACAATCATGATGGTCATATTAATGGGTATCACATGATAATTGTTTTATTAGTTATGATTTTTTTTGGTAAGAGGACGGGCGGCCAAGGCCTGTCGTGTTTTATTGAAGAATAAGTAAACTACAATCGTACTCTTCTAGAGCGTGAATGCCCAAGAAGATCTTCTCGAAATATAGATACAACTACATCAGGAGCAGAAGCAAAAGTATGAAAACCTAATGGTAACAAAAACACATAGTTAGCTAACTCATCCGCCAGACAGTTAGCTTCCCTATACACATGTGAAACACGGACTATCCAGTCCCTTGAGAGAAAGCCATGGCACAACCGTACCAGAAAAGACAGCGGATGATACTCACTTATCCTTGTCTTCAAAAAACTCACCACCATCTCCGATCTCCGAGTCAATCTCCAACTCCACTCGACTCACTTGCTGATCCCAAGCTAAACACAATCCATAGTAGACACCCCATAACTCAACCAAAGGAGCAAAGCATCACCCAATGTTAAGCGCAAACCCTCTCCTCCACTCACCGGACTCATTCCTTAAAACTCCACTGGCCGTCGCGAGACCCGGATTCCCATGAGAAGCACCATCAGTATTCACTTTCAACCACCCCGATTCTGGCACCACCCACGCTATCATTCGTTCTACCCAATCTACAGACTGTCTTCCCTCCACAGAGGACCGATATACTGTAGCCACTTCCTGCGCAAGATCCTTCAGAAACCGTACTCGGTCCCGACACTTATCCTGTTCACCAAAAACGTTACCACACCTCCACTGTTTTATTAGTTATGATGATTATATTGAAATATAGGCTTTAACAGTAAATAATAATTAATAAAAAATAGAAAATATTTTCATTTAAAGTAATTATTTTAAGCTATTGCACACATATAAATAACTACATATTTTTTTTTTCTAATTTATGCTAAAACAAAATTTTATAATAATGTAATTATTTTAGGTCTTTGCAAACATTTTAAAAAAATACATAAAGTATAAATATATATATATTTTAGGTCTTTGCAAATATATTTTCTAATCTATATTAAAACATAATTTTCATAAAGCCCCTGTAAAATACAAATATTTACCTTGGATTGCCTAATATAAAAATAAGTTTTTGACATTTACTATGATGGGAAATTAGGGTCCAAATATATAAGTCAAATTTTGCTGCGAATAGCTACAACCTCTAGTAAAACCATTGTTAGCAAGCAAATAAAACCATTGTTACAAAAATAGATGACCATTGAAGGAACTCTATTTTTTCTCTATAAATAGAGGTGAACTATTTTATTTACAAAGTAGTCTTCTTAATCTTTAACTTCTTTTATTTATGATCAAAATAAATAAAATAAGTATTTTTAAGAACTAATAATATAAATTTAAGTGTAAATTTTTATTTTAAAATATTGAGACTACCATTTGCAAAAGATAATTGACTGTGGTCCTTGAACTTTAAACACTTTTATATTTATGATCAAAATAAATAAATTATATATTTAATGGTCCTTAAACTTTTAACACTTTTATTATTTTATATGATGCAATGTATTTCTTTTAATAAATGTGATATTTAAATAATATTTATGAATGTTAAAAATTTAAATAATATCATAATTTTATGAAAGTTTTACAAATACTAAAATAAATGGGTTAGTTTGCAACTTTTATAAGTAAAAGGTATTAATAATAAAATAGAAAATAAATCTCTACAGAATATTCTTTTTTAGAGGAAAAAATAGAGGTATCCATTGGAGCAAAAGTCACCTCTATTATAGAGTTCACCTATTTTAGAGGTAAAAATAAGGAAAACCATTGGAGATGGTCTTAGCGACATAACTATAAATACGTAGCAGTATATAAAGAGTAACACCAGCTTCTCGTGAAAGTAGTCGAGCGACCAGTATATTAGTCGTCTTATTTTCTGGCGACACCAACTACACAAATAACATCTATAAAAAGAGATGCAACGACACCTTTCTTAATTTTTCACCGCATTTTTGTCACATTTACTTCTTTATTTTTGATCGTAGAAAGTAATCACAGCGACCTTATACCAATCATTGTCATAGCAGTTTGCCTAGCTCTAATTTGTTTTGGACTAGCATTAGCAAACGATGAATGAAGAATGTTCCTAAGTTTGTTTTCTCGGTGCGTGCTCTTCTGTCATTACTTAGTCTGTAACTTCTTACTATAGTCAGTAGTCACGTACGTCCGTGGCAATACAGATCATTTTCTCATGTATACAATACTTTCTCCTCAAATAATACACATTCATCACTTTTAACAAGTTATGCCTCTAGACAAATAATCAAATAAGAGTGACAATACGATGTAAATTCTTTTTTTTTTTTTTTAAACATTTGATAGACAAATCATTTTAGTTCCACTTTTATATACACATGAAAATGCCTATAAATACACGAAGGCCCACATTATCCAATCCTCAGTAACGCGCAATGAATATGATCGTGTTGCCAATTTGACAAACATTAGATTATTCACACTTATTGGGTTAAGGTTTGTGTTCGAAGCCACATAAATGGGAGCTTGTTGTATGAATGTAACGAAACATGCTTTGCGTCCATTCTATTCAATATAATGAATCATTAAATAACTTTTTTCTATTCGCGCATTTTTCTTTCTAATTAAATCCCTTAATCACGATAACAAGGCAAACCAATTGCATATTTTGTCGGCCAATAATTTCCCATGATGTTCTTAAAGTAAAAATTCCTGATAAGTAGTGAAACATAGTTTGTAGGAATCTTAACTATAAATATCAAACAAAATAAAACCAACCGTTTTAGCAGTTAAAGAGGTATCGATTCTATAGAAATGCCTTAAGAGAATCATATTGTACCTCTATAGAATATATGTGTATAATGTTTTATACCTTTGACACTTTGACTGACACTTTGAGTAAAGTGGTTACTGTTTATATAATCGAATAATTCACTCCTATGTTATTTATCTAATTGGATGTGATGGTCCGTAAAAAATATATAGTTTTGATATATACTTTCAGCGTGAAAAGCGTGGGTTTGCATTCTTTACCTTTTAAGGAATGTGTAAGTGTATTTATCTGGTAATTTGGGAGTGCAAAACTGCTCGGGTTTGATTTTTGTATTTCTTGCGTAATCAAAGATTTTGGACATTCAGTTCATAGTCTTTTTAGGTACAAATTCAGAGTAGCTAAATTCTGTGTTGTAAATAGGATTGGAAACTAAGACAATTATCACTCTCCCACCATCCTCCCAAAACACTCCTCATAGTTTTGATTTTTGTTTTCTTTTTGCTTCCAAAATGAAGTAAGAAATAATTTAAGAAATCTTCAACACCATTTTACCTAAAATATTTCTTAATTTAATCTTTATTCGATCACCGGAACAAAAAGCCCAATACTCAAGTTTTACTGAAATCAGAAAAGAGGATATATGGTTTAAAAAGAAATAAAATTAATACACATCGTAAAAAAAAAAGAATAATATACTTAGATACAATAATAAATATAACGGTAGAAACTAGACAGCCCATGAATGCTTATTTATTTTTCTTTTCTTTTTTTTGTTCTGGATAATTTTTTGTTGTTAATAGTATGCAATATGTAAATTTGAATTTTTTGATGGTAAAACATAAATATTATTAGTACAAATCACTTTAGTATTTGTACTAATAATATCGACATGTTTGAATTCAGGATGTTTTTACTCCATATATTAAGTTGTGCTTAGAATAATGAGTGGGTTCTCTACTGTCTTGTGTTACCACAATCTCCTTTGAGAATTCTGATAAACCTTCAACAGAGGTAATATCAATACACTACTTGATCATATTGTTAGGGCATCTTTATTGGAGGAACACTTTTGGGTGTTTTTAAAGTAAAAATATTATAAAAATAATATAAGATCATTAGTTTAGATCTTTTGTTAAGAAGTTTGTTATTAGGAGAACATGTTTAAGATCATAAGATTTAATAATATAATAATCTTAAACATATTACATTTATAAAAACTTTAAAAATAACATTTAAATTGCAAACTTATAAAAATTTTACTAAAATTCAAAATACCAAATTTTTATGAAACAAAAAAAATATTAAAGATAAAAAAACAAACATATTACTTAATTAAAGCACACAAATATTTTATTTAATTAATACATAGTTTAATGTTCAAATTTATGTATGGAGCGCAAAAATCGAATTGAGAAAATATGCGAATTATATTTAAATTAACGAAATCAGAAACGAATTACAACAGCATAAAATAAATCACGGAGGCAAGATATGATATCTCTTTCCTTAATTCAATAAATCGGCCGTAAGTGCTTTCGGACAATCATGATTTATGAATCCAAGGATACAACTGATCACAAACTATTACAGTAGCACACCAGTAATAGAACTCAAGCGAACATATCTACATTATACTCTCTACATTATACTCTCGATACTACTAAACTAAGAACTTACTTGGACTAAGCAAGGGAGAGGGAGAGAGAGATCTTCAGAGGAAGGAGTGTTTATGTTTTTGTGTGTGAGAATAATGAGAGGCTATGTTTCTATATATAGTGGAAGGAGAGATGTCTCAAGAAATTATTCACTGAATATTCTCGGAGTACTGCCCAAGTTTGCTTGGAGTTCACACCAAGTCTTTCCAAAAAATTAAATGAGCCTACAACAGTTTCAAGAACCCAAGAACCCAAAGCCCGTTTTTGATGTGGGACTTTTTCCCAAACATCCCAAGTAGCTCACATCACACTCTTATTTCTCATTCAAATAACCTCCGTCTTGGACGTATGAGTATACCATCTTGTAGTACTCGTTACCAGCTTTCCATTGCACTATTGACCCGATAATTCCGAGCAGCCATTTGGCCGGAATTTGGCCGGAAAGTCGCCAGAAAATCACTGTCTCAAAACCTGCAATTTTCCAGAAAATTGCAGTTCCAACAATCCCCCACATGAATAGAAATAAGTCTAAACATATGACGACATAACTAACCCTATAGACTGACACTACTAGCTAAACTAGACAGACCTTCGAGAGTATATGTGAAAACTAACTGTATCTGAGTTGGTGGTGTTTTTCAACCTTGAACCGACTCATTGTTATACCTGTCGAGTTTACTCGGCCAGTTGGTGAACATGATGTCTTGAACCATCCGGATTTGTATGTAAACTTAGACAGCAGGCATAACACAGCTTCGTTTTCTCGTAGAACGAGGTTTTCTATTGTGTTCATTGTGGCCTTGAACATGCCTGGTTAATCATGAGTGAACTTGGAGAGTATAGCCTCATATATTTTCCTAGAAACGGCCCCATTTCACACTCACAAAGTGATTTTAATAGCTGCTTGTATTTAAAGAAATATCTTGTAATTATTTTAAATATTTTACAAAGCTACATTCCAAATCATTAAAAGCATATGCTTAACCTCTAACATACAGGAAGCACTTTACATCACTCTAGGAACTGGGAAAAGACAAAAGTCTTCTAGTGCTTGTAGCAGATTCAGCTTGATTTAGTTGTCCCTTTGAACCTAGGTCATGGGGTCTCCAATCTGAGTAGGTGGGGTTACCATCAAACATCCTCTTAAGTCGTAGGCTTTAAACCCATTCCTCTTGATGATTTTATAACTTGATCTCGCGCCAAACCTTTTGTAAATGGATCCGCTAGGTTTTCTTTCGTATTGATGTAATCAATCGTAACTACACCAGTTGAGATAAGTTGTCTAACAGTTTTATGTCTCCGTCTGATGTGACGAGATTTGCCATTGTAATGGGTATTCCTTGCCCTGCCCAAAGTCGATTCGCTATCACAGTGTACACGTATTGCAGGCACAGGATTCCCCCACATTGGGATGTCTTCCAAGAAATTACGAAGTGATTCAGCTTCTGACATAGCTATCTCCAAAGCTATGAATTCAAATTCCATAGTTGATTTAGCTGCCAGAGTTTGTTTGGAAGACTTCCAGGACACTGCTGCACCTCCAAGTGTAAAAACATATCCACTTTTGGATTTTGAGTTTCTCGAGTCTGCGATCCAGTTGGCATCACTGTAACCTTCCAAAACTCCGGGTTTTCTACCATAGTGCAAGCCATGATCTTTGGTATAATGTAGATAGTCCAAAACTCTAGCTATAGCCATCCAATGCTTATGTCCTGGATTACTTGTGTAGCGACTAAGTACATTTACAGAGTGCGCTAAATTCGGTCTTGTACAGTTTGTCAAGTACATTAGACTGCCAATTACTCTTGCATACTCCACCTGTTGCACAAGTTCACCAGAATTTTTGGTTAAGTGAATTTGAGGATCCTTTGGAGTTTTTGCAGACCCATTTGAGTAATGCTTGAATCTATCAAGCACTTTTTCCGCATAGTGGGTTTGAGAAAAGATAAGGCCCTCATCAGTTCTGATGATTTTTATCCCCAAAATTACATCTGCTAAACCCAAATCATTCATGTCAAAATTTCTTTTTAACATGTTTTTCGTTTGAGTCCATATAATGACTTCACAAGTTTACACACTTTGTGTTCTTGTCCTGGAATAACAAATCCCTCAGGTTGTTTCATGTAGATTTCCTCTTCTAAATATCCATGGAGAAAAGCAGTTTTTACATCCATTTGATGGATTTCAAGATTTCTCAAGGCTGCAATACCTATGAGCATCCTGATCGAAGATAGTCTTGTTACCGGTGAATAGGTATCAAAGAAATTTAAGCCTTCTTTTTGCCGAAATCCTTGCACTACAAGCCTAGCCTTGTACCGCTCAATATCGCCATTTGGTTTTCGTTTTATCATAAAAATCCATTTACATCCCAAAGGCTTAAATCCTTGTGGTAGATCTGCCATCTCGTAAGTATGATGTTGTATGATAGAGTCTATTTCAGTTTTGACTACTTCCTTCCAATAAGGTGCATCAGGTGTAGACATAGCTTCTGCGTATGTTCTTGGTAGATTTTCAGCTAGAAATGCCATCATAAGAAAATCATCACCAAACGATTTACTTTTGCAAGCTCGTTTGCTTCTTCTAGGTTCTAGTTCTGTTTCTACAGAAGTAGTACTCAAAGTATTGCCAGCTTCCAAAGTCGCTGCATCTCGTTGTTCACGAGTCCGTTTTTGAGTTTTCCTACAGGAAAAAATGTCTTCAAAAAATGAAGCATTTCTTGACTCCATAACTTTATTCACATGGATATCTGGAATATCTGATTTATGAACCAGAAATCGATATGCACTACTGTTATGTGCATATCCGATGAAGATACAGTCTACAGTCTTAGGCCCAATTGTGACCTTTTTAAGAGGTGGTACAGCCACTTTTGCTAGACACTCCCACACTTTGAGGTATTTGTACGAAGGTATTGTACCTTTCCAAAGCTCATATGGTGACTTGCCAATAACCTTATGCGGTATCCTGTTGAGGATGTAATTAGTGGTAAGCAAAGCTTCCCCCCACATGTTCTGGGCTAACCTAGATTCCTGCAACAACGCATTCATCATCTCTTTCAGAGTTCGATTCTTTCGTTCCGCTACTCCGTTAGATTCTGGCGAGTAGGGAGCGGTTGTCTGATGTATAATGCCTTTTCCTCTGCAAAATGCATTGAACGACTCATTATATTCTCCTCCTCTATGACTTTGAACTACCTTTATAGTTTTCTGAAGCTGATTTTCTACTTCGAGGGTGAACTCTTTGAATTTTTCCACTGCTTCATCTTTGCTATGCAAGAGATATACATAGCAATTTCTTTTGCAATCATCAATGAAGGTAACAAAGTATTTCTTACCACCTCTAGTTTGCACATACTTTAAATCACATAAGTCTGTGTGAATTAAACCTAAAGGTTCGGTTGTTCTTTCAACGCGTGGTGAGGGAGTTTTAGTGAGTTTGGCCTGTACGCACACTTCACATTTTTCTTGGTTAGTTTTGAATTTCGGAATCAAATTCAAGTTTTGCATTTTTCGCATTGTTTTATAATTGACATGTCCTAAACGTTCATGCCAAGTAGTAAACGACTCAACCAAGTAAGCAATAGGGTTTTCTTTCATTTCAGCAACAGAAGCAGAAGCTACAATTTTCGGATGGACTGTCGTTACAGACATCTTGATCAGTCCACCCCTAACAAAACCCTTTCCCAAATACATCCCATTTTTCTTAAGAACTAACTTATCAGCCTCAAAATTGATGGAAAAACCATGCTTGCTTATAACTGTTCCAGAGATGAGATTTTTCCGCATGTCAGGTACGTGCTTCACGTTCTGCAAGGTGAGATCACGATCAGAAGTTAGCTTCAGAACCACTTTGCCTTTACCTTCAATCTTGGACACCGCCGTGTTGCCCATGAAAAGCTGCTCATTTGACTTGTTCTTCTCGTAGGTGGTGAACATGGTCCTATCAGAGCATATGTGTGTGGTAGCACCAGTGTCGTAGTACCACTCCACTGGGTTGTCTTCCACCATGTTACATTCAATAACCACCGCAACCATGTCTTCTTCAGTTAGGTTTGCTTGCAACTTGAGATCTTTTGCTTTGCTTTTGCAAACATCAGCCTTGTGTCTAATCTTACCACAATGATGACACTTCCCTTTGAACTTCCTCTCAAGGTTGCTCTTCTTGAAGTTTGGTCCAGATGACACCTTCAACGGTTTATGAGGAATAGAGATCCCTATACCCTTGCCTTTAAACTTGGCCTTATGCTCAGCTACATGAACATCATGCCCCTGGCTTTGAGCATCCGAATGAGCTCCACGATTGTTGTTCTCAACTCTCAACCGACGGATGAGATCATCAAGAGACATTGCCTTACGCTTGAAGTTAAGGTAATGCTTGAAATTCGACCAGCCTGGTGGTAGCTTCTCGATCAAGCAATTCGTTTTAAAGAAATTGCAGATCGACATGCCTTCCAAATCGATCTCCTGAAAGATGCGTTGAAGAGCTTCCACTTGTTCCATAATTGGTTTGAAATCCACCATCTTGAAGTTCAGGAACTTCGTAGTTGAGAATTTTTGCATCCCAGACTCATCAGTCTTGTACTTGGTCTCCAAAGCTAGCCACAATGCTTTTGAAGTCTTGTAAATACTGTAGAGGTCATACAGATTATTGACCAAACGGTTCAGAATCTGACCTTTGAAACAGTAGTCTCCTTGAGCCCAACTATCCATACTTCCAACCACATACACGTCAGTGTCACCTTGTGGAAGCGTTGGTGGATCCTCTTTGAGGTACCTTTCCATGTTTATGCTGGCCAAGTAGTAGCGCATCTTGTTTTGCCACGTTTTGAACCCAGCTTTGCCATCGAACTTATCTGGCATCATCCCTTGGGAAGCCGAAGGTGGTATCTCCATGTGGGTTGATCCATTACCGAACAGATTTCGGCGCACGTTTTCCATACCCGAATTGGTAAGCTTCGTCTTTTCAAGTTCTTTAGCAAGGCATAAAGCCAACTCCGCAGGAGTTTCAACAGGGGCTGCAGGAACCCTAGCACCGTCAACGTTGTTGGTGTTGTCTACAGATATTTTTCTGTCTCACAATAAACAGATCTGATTAATATATTAATCAAACAATTCAAGTAATTAAATTACATTGAATTAGTTTTGCAAACTCTCTTAACAAGCTTTCGCAGAAACTTGTTTCACAAACTCACTCAATTAAGAGCGTTCGTGGAAACCAGAGAGAGTAGAGAAGAAATAATTAAAGTAAAAGCGTTCTTCAAAAACTTTCCGCGTAAGCACCGAAAGATGAAAGCAGAAACAGTTTTTCAGAAGATTTTGAAATCGTTTTTTTTAAATACAAGATTCAAAAAATTCTCAATCCGTTTAAAGCGATAAGCATAAAGCGGATTTATTTAATTAAGACTGTATGGAGTGCAAAAATCAAATTGAGAAAATATGCTAATTCTATTTAAATTAACGAAATCAGAAATGAATTACAACAACATAATATAAAGCATAAAATAAATCACGGAGGCAAGATATGATATCTCTTTCCTTAATTCAATAAATCGGCCGTAAGTGCTTTCGGACAATCACGATTTATGAATCCCAGGATACAACCGATCACGAACTATTACAGTAGCACACCAGTAATAGAACTCAAGCGAACAAATCTACGTTATACTCTCGATACTACTAAACTAAGAACTTACTTGGACTAAGCAAGAGAGAGGGACAGAGAGATCTTCAGAGGAAGGAGTGTTTATGTTTTTGTGTGTGAGAAATAATGAGAGGCTATGTCTCTATATATAATGGATGGAGGGAGGTCTCAAGAAAATATTCACTGAATATTCTTGAAGTACTGCCCAAGTTTGCTTGGAGTTCACACCAAGTCTTTCCAAAAAATTAAATGAGCCTACAGCAGTCTCAAGAACCCAAGAGTCCAAAAGCCCAAGAGTCCAAGAGGCCACGGCCTGTTTTTGATGTGGGACTTTTTTCCAAACATCCCAAGTAGCTCACTTCACACTCTTATTTCTCATTCAAATCAACTCCGTTTTGGACGTATGAGTATACCATCTTGTAGTACTCGTTACCAGCTTTCCATTGCACTATCTACCCGATAATTCCGAGAGCCATTTGGCCGGAATTTGGCTGGAAAGTCACCGGAAAATCACTATCTCAAAACCTGCAATTTTCCAGAAAATTGCAGTTCTAACAATTTATTCCATATATTCTCAGTCAAATCCTCTTTTAATTTGTGGAAAAATTGTTTGCAAAAAATTTTATCCATTCACAGCTTGGCATGTCAGCTTAAAATTGAGCCAAAATCAGTTCTACATCAAGAACCAAAAAAGTGTTTTATGGGCACTGTTCAATATATTTATCATTTTATTGGGCTAAGAACACCCAAACTGTTCTGCCAATGTAAATGGCTTTGAATTGGTTTATGGGTATTCTACATTTTGTAATATAATATTTAGCACATATTTTGGTAGAAACCGTGTGGGTCCATTTAGTTTAAATATTTTCGAATAAAAATTTCTATCGACAATTAGCCACCATATATGAACCTTTTGGTGGGTCGTCAATATCAAACACAACCGTATCCATTTTTAGAGGATCTTTCATATTCTCAACTGTCTTTGTTAATAAAAAAAAAATTGTGCAAATATGTTTATCGTATTTTGTTTTCAGTAACAAAAGTAATGCTATGATGGTATGAGTAAAGTAAGTTAGCTATATCTCCTGAGGTTTTGTCGCTAGAAAGGTGGAAGACAATTTGTCCACAAAAAAGAATAATAACCGTAGAAGGTAAGAGCATCTCTAACGAAGGTTTATAGCTAAGGTTTTTTACTTTTTTTGTGTGATTAAAATTAAACTAAAATGGTGAAAATAATATAAGAGATGCCTCTTATTTAAGAGGTTCAAGAACTTCTAAGAGGTAGTGACGTATCAAGTAGTGGTTGGAGGAATCTATTGAAAAAACAAAATGTCTTCGCTTCTTTTTCTTCCTCTTCTCTTTATCACGAATCTCTCCAATTCAGCGACTCAGTCTTAATTACATCCTCCTTACGGATTTGCAACTTTTTTCTTGTTGTGGAGCTGTCATCCCACATATCATATCCAGAAATCCTAACAATTCGGTGGTCACCATCTGCAAATTTCACCTCTTCCAATGCGACCAAAACTCACCCAAAAGCCATAGATAGGAACCACGATCCAACCAAAAACATGCAAGAAAACAACCAAATACAGCCATAAAATATGAAAACAAAGGAAACTCAGGCTTAGATAAGCCATTGTCATGCAATCACCTCTTTAGCATGATGTTTCTGACTAAAACCGACGAAAGCACACTCCTAGCAAGCTACCCACACGATCCTAGCCTCAGATCTCTCAAGAACAGCTAGAAAACTCCAACAATCTCCCAGAACTCTTAAGAACTCTTTCTCCCTTCTGTTTTCTCTCTAGAAAGCTACAATGAGCAGCCATTGAAACCCTCACGTTGACTTCCCCCCTATACTTTGGTTAGGGATTTCACTTAAACCAAATTGACGATTTAAGAGAAATCGGTTGAACCGACAATTAGTGGTGTCGATCGACACTCCCCTTGGTGTCGATCGACACCTCCCCTCTCCCCCCCCCCCCCCCCAAATTACATAATTTGGTTGGCGAATGTTACACTGAGAAAAGAGATGCTCTCTATGGTAAAGTTTCATTTCCCGTCTCTAAGATTAGTTTGATGTTATTATTGAAGAGGAGATTTTAGTTTCATTAGAACCTATCATAATGATTGTGCTGCATATTTCCATTTAGTTGCTCCCATGGAGCTTGCCCTCTCATTGGAGAAGCTACTAGGTGGGGAAGGTTATTACATAGTACATCTTGTAAAGATTAAGTGGTTTTGTTACATACAACTGAGAGAGACTAAGAGATTTGGCCTGTAATTTTATGAAATTTTAATTTTTTAAAATGATCACTCATTATTTTAATGCATTTAGTTAATTAAGTTTGGACTTTTTAGTTTTGTCTTCATCATTTATATGATTTAACAAAATTCTTTGCTTGTCAAAGTTGTGTGGGGGTTTGAACCTTTAGCTATGTTTGTTATTTATGTGACTTTTTCAACTTAGCATCATAGGAGGGCATTTGAATGTTGCAGCTAAAATCAAAGCTCCCAAGAGAAGTAGGCCATCCATCACGAATCTTTGCCTCACCATGTTTTTGACAAGGAACGAGAATGCTGCAGGTGGACTTGGTGAGGAGACATTGGTTTCCTGTGTACTGGAAGGAATGAAGATAATCGACGCGTGCTTAGTGACCATTGGTTTGCTCGTAAAGGTGGCCTAGAGGACTGGTTTGCTCGTAAAGGTGGCCTAGAGTACTGGTTTGCTCAAGTAATCCATTGTTCCGTCTTTTCTTCTATTTGTCAGCCTAGGCTACATCATTGCTTCAGTTTGAACACAAACAAGACATACTCAACTTATCTTATTGGCAGTGTCTTTCTGACATATTGTTTTAGAAAATCGTTAGTTTTATTACATATTGTTTCACAAAATTAAAAAATAAAATTCGTAAGAACCCTAGTAGGAATTCTACCATCGGAGGGAAAAAATGAATAAGTTCTTAATTTTAGAAAAAACAAAATTTATTCTTAAACAATTTTTAAAACCTCTATTATGAATTATACCATTGGAGATGGTCTAATAAATAGAATAATAAAATAATTCAATACACAGATCTATAAGTAAATGTTAATGTTTTATGGCTGTTCTTGAGCAAATTTGTATTCATTGATTATAGAAATTCGTTTTATAGTTAGATCTGAAAAGTATCCGAATTCGTTGAATCCAATTTTGGATAGTCGATATGCATTAGATAATGTTTTAATTATTTATGTTTGGCTCAACATCCTACTCTTCGTTACTCCAAAATTGGGAATTACTTTGTAATCCTCATTCGAGAATGTTTTAATTAGTTGACGTATGTTGAATCTTCTCAAATGAAAGTTATAATTTTTTTCATTAATAATAAAAATGTATACCTAATTAAATTAATTTGATTTTTAAGTTAATTTTTGTTCGAATAAGACCTAATATACCTTATCGCCTTCAAAAACAAATGACAGTATATTGAAATAACTGGTATGATAATTTAAATATATCTGTTTCTCTTTTACTAAATGCTCTTATAATGAATCAATTAGGTCTTGTATTAGGTAGAAAAAGTTGTGTAAAGTTTTTTTTTTTTCTCAGAGTGATTGAATTGGCCGCATTGGATCTGTTAACTATTTTGTTGTGATTCTTGATCAATATAAGTTAATTTCGATGAAAAAGAAGAAGAAAAAAAAAGCATTGTAAAACGTTTCTCTAATCAATAACCTTTTTCTTCTGGTTGAATAAGAAAAGAACATACAGAAACCAAAAAAAAGAGAGGAGAAAAAAGAAATATGCCACAAAAGGGCCTTGTAGAGCCTGCCTCGGCCCATACACTAATCAGCCTATTAAAAATCAAAAAGAAAAATGCGTCTGCCGGGAGTCGAACCCGGGTCTATTGCTTGGAAGGCAATTATCCTAACCGTTGGACTACAGACGCTTTGGGTACGACTAATGTTTACTGCAATTTATATTCATATTGTTTCCAAATCATTCAGAAATACAGAATCAGAGTTCACCAGTTAAAACTTAAAATTGATTGATACTATTTAAGGTCTTACTATACTGCCAGAGGGTAACTAAACTCTTCAGGTCTTTTTTGCTTCGGAGAGCCGTTGCCACAACCCACAACGAACCTCACTCCAAACCAACTTTTTCAAAAACCACTTTCTCTTCTTTTTGAATATATATTTTTTCTTTTGGCTCTCGTCTTCGTTTCCCTCTCAGCTTTTCTCTTTTTTTTTCTCTCTCGCAATTTTCAAAAAAAGAATCTTCTTCTTTGTTTTGAACAAACAAAACGTGTCTTCCTTTATTTACTTTCTGGCATTTGTTTCAATTTTGAAACTTGAGTCTCCGTCAGACTACAACTCTTGTTGTGTTCTTTAGTTTTATGAAATTACGTATCAAGAACTGAGAGGATGATGAAAAGATCACCATTTCGTTACAAGATGAGGCAGAGTCTCTCTGATATCACTAACTCTGAGTCTCACGAAGAGCTTAATACGTGTTCCGAATCGCGTGAACATGTAAACCGGCTAATGAAGGTTACTTTCTCATCCTTGCATACTTTAAATTCTCTATCATTTTTTAATATAAAAATTTTCATTTACTGAATTTGTTTTTGACAGGAGAATATAACATTGGTTAAGCTTCTTGAGGAAAGAGAGTATCTTTTTGTTGATTTGTTCTATGTAACTTCATTTTTGGTAACTTGTTTATGTAATGAAAAACCAACAAAATTTTATTCTCTTTAACTATGAAAGTAAAACAATTGAGCTAAGTAGATACGAATTGCGGAATCTACGTGAAGGCATACAGAAATTGCAAGTTCAGAATTGGAGCCTTGCTCAATCAAATTCCCAATTCTTAGGCGTAAGATTCCTTGTCCCCTTCGTTTTCTTGATTTTCTCGTCGATATAGAGTCTCATCAGAGAAAAAATTTGTTTGCAGGAGATCATTTTAGCCAGAACCAAGGTGAAATGAAACCATAAACTCTCTCTGGTCTTATATATGTTTTTAGAGTTGCTTTGTCTAAGATTAGATAATTTTTCAGGTGAAAGCATTGCACCACGAGGTTACTTGCAAAGATGCTCTCTTAAAGTATAAATGTTGTGAACTAGAGGTTTGAACATGTTTTGCTGTTTCACTTATTTTTTGTTCAAGTTTTTTTTTGGATGTGCATTGACGATATTAATTCACACTTTCAAACCAGAGAGGCGAAAACACACAACAGAGAAATGTACTAACAAGTGAGAATGTGTTAGATATAACCGACGAAGACTCACCGTCACCGAGACCTTTTGTACCAAACAGAAGGCGATTTATCAGAAGCAAATGTATGTATATATATCTCATCATCTTCTTGTTTACCCTATAACTATTGTTACTACTGATTGATCTTATATATTCATTGATGGTTTTATCAATAGCCTTAGGAGCATCTACTGCACACAAAATTGAGGCAGAAAAAGTGAAATCTGAAACCAAAAGGTACGGTTTTCACTTTAACCCTTTGAATTCATGTTTCACTATGCTTTGTAGTGTCTTAATTATCGTTATGTTACAGGAGGCAGTCACGAAGGAGATCAGCGAGAGTGAGATCAGCAGCTCAAGAATTGACTGAGAATCTGTTTGAGATCGAAGATCTTCAGCTTACAATGCCTAATGACATGGAGTCACATGCTGGAAAGAAAGAAGAGGCAGAGTTACGAACAAGACATCAAAATTTTAAGGTCCATGGATCACCAGTCGATCAACCATTGCGTAGAGCAGCTGAGAAGATACATCCATATAAGGAGGTTTCTCTTGTTACTAAGATGAGAAGGTCCTAAACTCCTAATACATTAGTGAAAAATGTTTGTTATGCCATGGTTTTCTCTTGAGATACTACCAATGTCTAGATATGTGTACTTTGTAGTACGAAAAACCACTAACATATTCATCTATATAACCTTATAGGGTCCGTATATATATATATCAGAAGTTCGTTAATTATCAAAAGTTTCCGGTGGTGACTAAACTGACTTGTGTATATGTTGGACATAAGTGCATGATTATTCTGTAAAATTTGATCTTTAGAGTCTTGGTAAAGACTCTAAAGATCAAATTATTATTTTCAAAATAATTTTAAAAGCTAAATTATCGTTTTTAAAAATAATTTTTTAAGTTCTATTATACATAGATAAACATACTCAGTTAAAGGAGCTGCGAGTAAAGGATTTTTGGAGTGATGAGTCTGGTTGGTCGTTGGAGAGACTGTCACCTTACTTGTCCCCACATATTCAACTGGAGCTGGCAGCAATGGTGGTTGATACTGGGTCTGGTGAGCGGGATAGATTGGCTTGGGGGGAGACAGCCGATGGTAAGTTCACAATGACGTCTGCATATTCGCTGTTAGTTGAGTATTCCTGTCCTCGACTGAATATGTATGCCTTTTATGCTCATATATGGAGAGTCATTGCACCAGAGAGGGTCAATTTTTTTTTTTTTTTTTTTTTTTTTTATGGTTGGTGTCACATCAAGCTATCATGACGAATGCGGAAAGATACTATTGCAGATAAACTTGTATAATGTGTTGTGTTTATCTTCTTCTAATTGATAAGGCCTAGTTGTCCTATATTTTCGGGTCTAAAGTCTATCATGTGTATAGAGTCTCTTGTATAAATACTCTAGTTGGAGAATCAATAAAATTCAAGTTGGTTTGATATCTAATTCTATATGGTATCAGAGCTAAGATCACAAAAATCTTTCTAAATTCTTTGAAACTTCTTTGTTCGATCGATAGTTTCGATCTCTTCTTTCTTAAAAATTTATTTTCTTTCTTGTGTGACAAGTAATCATGTCTTCGATAGAAGATGTTTCTTCTGCAACAAAGAAGAACGATAGTCAACAGTCAGTGACTCCGGTGGTGTCTCCTTACACTTTGTCTAGCTCCGACAATCCTGGTTCCATGATCTCGTCGGTGATGTTGAATGGTGAAAACTATAATGAATGGGCAACGGAGATGTTAAATGCACTCCAAGCCAAACGCAAAGTTGGTTTCATCAACGGGTCGATTCCTAAACCAGCTGGTGATGATCCCAATTTGGGGAATTGGTTGGCGGTGAATTCTATGATCGTCGGGTGGATAAGGACATCAATTGAACCAAAGGTTAAATCTACTGTGACCTTTATCGCGAACGCTCATCAACTTTGGTTAGACTTGAAACAGAGGTTCTCGGTTGGGAATAAGGTTCGTATTCATCAAATCAAGAGTCAGCTCAGCACATGTCGACAAGAAGGACAAGCTGTTGTTGATTACTACGGCAAGTTGTCTACTCTGTGGGAAGAATACCAAATTTACAACCCTTTCACTGTCTGCTCGTGTGGTTTGTGCACCTGTGGAGCTACATCTGCACCAGCAAAAGAAAGAGAGGAAGAAAAGATTCATCAATTTGTTTTGGGTCTTGATGAGTCCAGATTTGGGGATCTTTGTGCTACTCTTATTGCCATGGATCCTCTTCCTTCTCTTGGAGAAGTGTATAAAAGAGTAGTTCGAGAGGAACAACGGTTGTCTTCCACTCGTCTTTGTGAACAACGAGAGGAAGCAGTTGGTTTTCTCGCTTGGTCCGATGCTTCCAGTGGAAACAAACCAGAATCTGTCATGGGTAAATCTCGTTTCTCTTGCTCTCATTGTGGTCGTAGTGGTCATGAGAAACAAGATTGTTGGCAGCTCGTCGACTTTCCGGACTGGTGGACGCAGAGGTCTGAGAAGAGCAATGCTGGTCGTGGTTCTGGTGGCTGAGGAAGAGGTCGCGGTACTGACTACAATGTCGGCGGTCGCGGAAGTGGTCATCCTGTTGCTGCACACGCTAGTAGCTCCAAATCATCTGCCTTTCCTGAATTTACATAAGAATAGTTGAAGGCTTTTACTCAGTTCCTTCAAGAAAAATACAACAATGGCACTGCTGCTACTGATAATCCGACAAGTTGTCTGGTAAGATTAAATTTGGCAATGTTATTTTCGATACTGGAGCATCTCATCACATGACAGGGACTCTTTCTTTGTTGACCAATGTGGTCTCTATTCCACCAAGTCCGGTTGGATTTGCTGATGGCAGTAAAGCTTTTGCTATAAGCATGGGAGCTTTTCCACTCTCCAAGGATGTCAAGTTGACAAATGTTCTTTTTGTGCCTTCACTCAACTGCACATTGATCTCTGTTTCTAAGATTCTGAAACAAACAAAGTGTCTAGCCACGTTTTCTGACACTCTTTGTGTTTAGCAGGACTGATTTTTGATGACTTTGATTATAAGCGGTGAAGAGCGTGATGGTGTGTATTATCTAATGGATGTTGCTACAAAAAAGATCCATATGGCAAGTGCGGCAACTGATCATGCCCTGTGGCATCAGCGTTTAGGACATCCTAGTTTTTTCTGTTCTTTCGGCTTTACCTTTGTTTTCTCGTTCTTCGTCATCTATTAGCTCTACGTCTTGTGACGTGTGTTTTAGAGCTAAACAAACAAGAGCAGTTTTTCCGGATAGTCTTAATAAACAACAGATTTTTTCTCAATGATTCATTGTGACGTTTGGGGAACATATCGCGTTCCTTCTTCTTGTGGTGCAGTATATTTTTTGACAATTGTTGATGACTTCTCCCGCGCGGTATGGATGTTTCTCTTACTTGAGAAGTCTGAAGTACAACGTGTTCTTACAAATTTCATGCAATACACGGAGAAACAGTTTGGTAAAACTGTCATGGTGGTTCAAACTGATAATGGGACATAGTTCATTTGTCTTTCTTCTCATTTTTGTACTAATGGTATTGTTCATCAAATGTCATGTGTTGGCACACCGCAGCAGAATGGGCGTGTTGAAAGAAAGCATCGACACATACTCAATGTTGCTAGAGCGTTGTTATTTCAGGCAAGCTTGCCTATCAAGTTTTGGGGAGAAGCCATTCTTACTGCGGCATACTTGATCAATCGTACGCCGTCTTCTCTTCATTCTGGTCGCAGTCCCTTTGAGTTGCTTCACGGTTTCAAACCTACCTATGATCAGCTTTGTGTTCTTGGTTCTACATGCTACGTTCATTGCCTTGGTCGAGACAAAGATAAATTTGGCCATCGTAGTCGTTTGTGCGTTTTTGTGAGATATTTTTCTGGCAAGAAAGGTTGGAAGGTCTTTGATATTGAGAGGAATGAGTTTCTTGTGTCCCGGGATGTGATTTTTCAGGAGGATGTTTTTCCTTATGCGTCTCCAGTTTCTTCGTTGCCTCTTGTGACGGATTCTCCACCGTCTATTGATGATGATTGGTTGGTTTCTACTTCGGATGCAAGGGGGAGCTCTGTTCCGAGTGCTCTGGTTTCTAATGTACAAGAGGTTGCTATTGACAGTTCTTTGCTGACTGATTTAAGTGTTGCTGTAGATACTGCTTCTTCTAACTTTGTTTTCGTTGTTATAGAGCCAGTGGTTCCCGCTGATGCACCTTCCACTGTTTTTTCTCCTCCGCTAGTTTCGGCTACGGTTGTTTCTTCTAGCCCTCCTCTTGATGTCCAGACTAGTTCCGGCTACGGTTGTTTCTTCTAGCCCTCTTCTTGATGTCCAGACTGTGTCTGCTCCATTACCGGCTGTGCCTACTCCTCCTCTACAACATCAAAGTCAGCGTTCTTCTAAGCCTCCTGCTCGGCTTAATGATTACATCTTTTATAACGTTAATTACACACCATCATCCTCAAATGCTCTTCCCGACTCCTCTTCATTGTCTTTGGTTTCGGTCCCAGGTATTTCTTTGTCTCCTTTCACAGATTTTGTTTCTGATGATAAGTTTACTCCAGCTCATCGTGTTTATCTTGCGGCTATCACTGACAATAATGAGCCTAAACATTTTAAAGAGGCTGGTAAGATCAAGGTATGGAATGATGCAATGTCTAAGGAGGTTGATGCTCTTGAAATCAACAAAACAGGGGAGTTGATTGATCTTCCACCTAATAAAATTGCTATTGGTTGTCAGTGGATTTATAAGACAAAGTATAATGCCGATGGTTCTATGGAACGTTACAAGGCTAGACTTGTTGCTCTTGGTAATAATCAGATTGAGGGGGAGGATTACAAAGAGACTTTTGCTCCTGTTGTTCGTATGACAACAGTCCGCACTCTTCTTCGTCTTGTTGCGGCAAAGAATTGGGAGGTTTATCAGATGGATGTTCACAATGCATTCTTACATGGGGATCTTGATGAGGAGGTCTATATGAAACTTCCTCCGGGTTTCCGTCATTCTCATCCAAGAAAGGTTTGGCGTCTCAGTAAATACTTGTATGGACTCAAACAGGCTCCTCGGTGTTGGTTCAAGAAGTTATCTGATTCTCTTTTACGTTTTGGCTTCTTCCAGTAGTATGAAGATTACTCACTCTTCTCTTATACTCGAAATAATATAGAGCTTCGTGTGTTGATATGTGTTGATAATCTCATCATTTGTGGGGATGATGGAAACATCCTTCAAAAGTTTAAGGATTATCTTAGTCGTTGTTTCTCCATGAAAGACTTGGGCAAACTGAAGTATTTCCTTGGTCTTGAAGTAAGTCATGGGTCTGATGGTTTCATTTTGACACAGCGTAAGTACGCTCTTGATATTGTTGCTGACAGTGGAGACCTTCATTCCCGATCTGTGTTTACTCCTTTGGAACATAATCATCATCTTGATACCGATGATGGTCCTCTACTCCAGAATCCCAAGTCGTACCGGCGTTTAGTAGGTCGATTGTTGTATTTGTTACATACACGGCCTGAGTTAAGCTACTCTGTCCATGTCTTGGCTCAGTTTATGCAGACACCACGAGAAGCTCACATGGAGGCAGCCTTACAGGTGGTTTATTACTTAAGTGGCTCGCCTTGACATGGCATTTTGATTCACTCATCTTCTGATTTGACCATTGAGGTTTATTGTGATTTGGATTGGAGTTCATGTCCGCTTACACCTCGTTTGCTTAGTGCCTATGTTATCTTGCTTGGTGGTTCCCCTGTTTCGTGGAAAACAAGAAGCAGAAGATGTTTTTTATTCTTCCGCAGAGGCCGAGTATCGGGCTATGTCTTTTGCTCTTAAGGAGATTAAGTGGCTTCGCAAGTTGTTAAAGGAATTAGGTATCAACCACCGACTCATCTGTTTTGCGATAGTAAAGCTGCTATTTACATTGCTACGAATCCTGTTTTTCATGAGCCCACCAAGCACATTGAAAATGATTGTCATGCCGTTCGTGATGCGGTTCGTGATGGCGTTATTGTCACACAACATGTTCGTACGACTGAGCAGCTCACCTATATCTTTACGAAGGCGCTTAGTCGCGATCAGTTTCACTACATCCTGTTCACGTTGGGCGTTCGTGAGCTTCACACTCCACCGTGAGGGGGGAGTATTGCGGATAAACTTGTATAATGTGTTGTGTTTATCTTCTTCTAATTGATAAGGCCTAGTTGTCCTATATTTTTGGGTCTAAAGTCTATCATGTGTATAGAGTCTCTTGTATAAATACTCTAGTTGGAGAATCAAGAAAATTCAAGTTTGTTTGATATCTAATTCTACAGATACCACAGACATTTGAGTGACACAAATATTTGCCAGATATGTAAGGGAGGAGTGGAAACGACTCTGCATGTGTTAAGGGATTGCCCATCTATTGCTGGTCTATGGAGGCGTGTTGTGCTGATACGTCTGAGACAGAGGTTTTTCAATAGTTCGTTGCTGGAGTGCGTGTATGAGAATATGCGGATCAGTGAGAAGGGTGTGATTGGTGGACTTTGTTTGTCATGGGTTTGTGGTGGAGCTGGAAATAGCGATGCGGAAGTGTTTTTGGTGAGTATAGTAGGTGTTGGGATATAATTCATTTTGTTAGAGATTTGGCTCATGAAGTTAGTAAGGCACACTCGCTTACTCGTGAGGGGCAAGGAAGGGCTGATCGGATTGAGAGCTTGGATACGCCCGGGACAAGATTGGATGAAGCTCAATACAGATGAGGCATCTCATGGTAATCCCGGTTTGGTTACTGCATGTGGTGTCTGCGTGATAATGCATGAGCGTGGTGTGGCGGTTTTGCACTAAAGATTGGGATATGCTCAGCTCCTTTGGCAGAGTTTTGGGGTGTATATCATGTGCTTTACTGCATGGGGGAAGAATATTCGAAAATTTGAGCTGGAGGTGGACTCAGAGATAGTTGTTGGGTTTTTACTGACAGGGATTAGTGATTCACATTATCTGTCTTTCCTGGTACGTTTTTGCCATGACTTTTGATCAAAAATAACAAATGAGAAACATATTCTTATTATTTTAATGATTCATTTCTCTTCAAAATTATAAATGATATTTTTATAATTATCTTGCAATATCGTATTTTTTTTTTTGTCAAAACTGCAAAATGTATTTCTCCCAAAGTTAAAATAATATTTTTCCGTAAAAACCACAAAATCAAAAAAATATGTTAAAACGGCAAAATAATGTTTTTGCGGTCAAAATTACAAAATCACATTTTCGCCAAAATCAAAAAAAATATTTCATGAAATTAAAATTTATAATGTCAAAAATAATATTTCAAAAATTATTTAGTCGTAAATATATTTTAGATCAATGACTGAAAATAATATAGTTAAAATGAAAATTTTAAAATTAGATTAAAACATGGGTGTTTAGTCATTTTTTAAATCAAAATCATCTAGATGATAATAAAACTAAACTTTTTTTTTTGTTCAAAATAAAACTAAACCAAACAAACACATTTTCATTCAAATACAATATGCAAATAATCTTTTTTTTTTGTTGCCTTATTCATTTAATCATTTGGTATTCAGATGCACCATTCAAATGGATCATTATGCCAAATGACCAACCGAACAAGTCGTTTACATGGCATGACCCGTCATGGAAATGCAGAGCCTATCAGTTATGTCAGCTGCGGCTGCTAACCTCAATTATTATTTGGCATGAATTAAATGGAAAACGTCTATGTCCTCCAGATTTAGTGTGACGCAGTATCACGAGGTTTTTTATTTTATAGTTTCTGAAATTTTGAACTATTTATGTTTGACATGAAACTAACAATAATATTGCTTGTAAATATAGATCTCTCATTCATTTAAAATTAGTCTGTTCATCCGAAGATCCGTAAATTCCTTATTAGAATATTGACCAAATATTCATGAACATTTAGACGAACATTTCAGTTAAATCATGACGTACTTTCTAGTAATACCTGTTACGAACCATTCGATTTAACCACAAAAGTGGCCGCTTATGCTAAAAACAGTTTCTAAACACTTTTAGTCAAAAACTAAGCTCTTGGCTTCCCTCTTCCATACTATTGGGGGAGAATCTCTCTTTTCATGTGTTATGTGGTTTGTAATGTGGAAGAAGAAGATTGATTGAGTTCATTTTCTATTACCCTACTACAATAGCATGTTTTCTTGAAGCACAAGAGTTAGGTTAAAGATGCCAACGATAGTATATGAATTTCATTTCGATGTATATGAACGGCCGTATTACAATACCAATATCTCTAACGCCAAGATCTATTAGCTCGATCTTGCTAAGTAATACCGTACTACCATTACGATAGTGACTATAGTTGGTGGTGATGACGAAACGGCCGTATATTTAATTGTATGGTGGTCTATATTCAACTTATAGATATGATCTGATGGTCAGGTCCCAGGTGTTATAGTTGATATATAACCTGGCGCGCTCAAGTATTATTGATAATGACCCTGATTGGTAGCCTACTTTTAAGACTTTAAAATTTTTTATAGTCATGACAGCCATTTTTTGACTTTAAATTTTTTTAAAGCCATGACAGCCATTTTTTGCCAATCAGGCTTTTTTGGCTTTTAATTTTTTTAAAGTTTTAAAAGTCACTTTTTTTTTCTCTTCCTTGTTTTCCTTATTTATTTAAAGCGTCAAATTCATGCTTTAAAACAAAACAAATTTTAAAGCATTCTTTTTTCACCCTTTTATATTTAAAAGCTCTTCATAAGTATATATAAATATTTTATATATTTTATTTTTATAAATTAATTATAAACTTATAGAAAATAAAAAGCTTTAGAGTATAGGAGAGACTTATCGGTGGTGATGAGGGAGAAGAGTCTTGAAACCCCTTAAATAGGCTAGGGTTAGGGTGGTGGGCTTCACCGAGAGTGGGCTTCCTTGTGGAATTTGGACTCCACTCGCCACCCAAGCTGGGACACGATCAGGCGCGTCGAGTACTGTGTCGGGTGGACCCTCGGGTTCCCCAATTTTCCTCTTTTCAATTTTCCCTTTTTTTATTTTTTTTTTATATTTGCAAAAAGAGAAAAAATAAATAAAACAAATAAACTAAAATTTAAAAGATACCTTTGGGACTTCCTCCCAAGTGAGCTTGTTTAAAGTCACTAAGCTTGACTCTTCATGCTCCTTAAGCATGGGGTCTATGTGGAAAAGGTTCTGGAATCCTCTCCACTGTAGCAGGCTGGTTCAACAGATTTTCCAGGTTTTGTCTAGGTTCTAAGGCAAATGTGGTGTTGACCTCTTCAAGATGTTGCACCTTCCTTTGTTTGGTCTTTGTAGAGAAAGCTTGACCATCAATGGTTGGCCTCTTAATCCCTTTCTTCACATCAAACTCCATCTTGAAATGCTCACCATCACAGCACCAACTGTTGCCAAGAATATCTCCCTAGAATCAGTGGATCATCTGGTTCCTTATCCATATCGAGGATCATGAAGTCGGTAGGCACTTCCAATCTTCCAATCCTGAGAGGCAGATTTTCCAGGATACCAATCGGATGCCTCACTGTTCTATCAGCCAAAATCAAATACAATTTACTTGGTTTAAAATCAGTGAATCCCATCTTGTTGGCAACCGACAGCGGCATTATGCTAACTGAAGCTCCAAGGTCACACAAACAGTTCTTGAAGATCCGAAGTCCTATCAAACACGACAAAGTGAAAGAGCCAGGGTCTTCAAGTTTTTCCTCAATCCACAAATCAGGATCCAAGCATACTCCACTTCTCAGAATCTCAAAACCAATCTCCTTGACAGCTTCCTTAACCTCATTTTCCAATCGAGCTGCTTCCTTGGCAGCTTCTTTCTGAAGCTTGTGTGGGGGCAAGAGCTTAGGTGGTGGTGCTTTACGCTTAGCCATTCGCTCTGCAAGTGCCTCCAGCTGGATGTCAAGTGCAGCATTGAACCTTTCCTCTAACTCCCCTTCCTTTGTTGCAGGTGGTTGAGGCTGATCTATCTTTTCAACATCTACTCGATGCATCATCCGATCAACACCATCGTGTAGGTCATCAGGTTCCACTTCGGGTTGTTCTTCAGTTTCTGATTCTTGAACCAGTGCTCGATCATCAACTCGATCAGTCTCTTCGGTTGAAGGCTCGGGTTCATACTCGGATATATAGTGCTTGGCCTCATTTTTCATTGGGTGTTCCACATCCTCCCCATCTTGATCATCACTGTCCCCAGTGAGGTAATCCTCATAGTCATCATCAAGGAAGATGGCTTTAGCAGTCGCATAATCCTTGGGGTTTTGAACAGCCTTACCTGGGAGTTGGTTGATCTTTGGGGCTGGTTGGTTGTTGTGGTGGCCTTCCAGGTATCGAACTTTTGTGTTGAGTGATTCGTACTTGGCATTGAGATCATTTTATCATGAGTCAATCTTGTTGCTCATCTCTGTGAACCGTTTCGCGATGTCCATAGAAGCTGTAGCCTGATTCTGAATCATTTGCTGAATGAGACCGCGTAACTCAGCTTCTTGTGATTTGTTTGGTGGACCTTGTTGTTGTTGGAATGCAGGTTGTTGGTTGTATGTTCCTGAGTACTACTGCTTAGGTGCATAACCTTGGTTGTACTGGACAAAAGGCTTCTGTTGGACCTGGTTCCCTTGAACTGCAGATGGGTAAGTTTGGTCCTGAGGATTCGCAACATTCGGGTTCCGATAAGACAAATTCAGATTCGGCTTGAAGTTGTTGTACCCTCTGTTGTAACCTCCTTGGTTGTTGATGTAGTTAACATCCTCTAGCTGCATAGTCTCCCCATCTTGTTGTTGAAACTGCTCTTCCTCTGATATAGCATGAACATGCTTCTGCTGGTTGAGGAGCTGATCGAGCTTATCATTGAGGGCTTTCATGTCCCTCTTGTATTTGGCATCTTCCTCTCCTGTAGATCGCACAGAGCAATCATATTTCTCATTGTAGTTGCCATCAGATTGAGCCAAGTTCTCAACTAGGTCCCAACCTTCATCGACATCCTTGTTGAGAAGTTACCATGACTTGCGGTGTCAAGCAACATCCATATCTTGGGAACCACTCCTCTGTATAGTGTGCTTAGCAATGAAGCATTACTGAAGCCGTGATGTGGACATCGAGTAGTGTATCCCTTGAAACGTTCCCAAGCTTCATTGAACGTTTCATTGTTCTTCTGTACAAAGCCGGAAATGTCATTTCGCACCCTTGCGGTTCTAGAGTTGGAGAAGAATTTTGCTAGGAATGCCTTCTTGCACGCTTCCCAAGTGGTGATGGACTCCTTAGGGAGCGATTTCTCCCAGATGTGTGTTTTGTCTCCCAAAGAGAATGGGAAAAGCCTGAGCTTGAATCCATCTTCACTGACTCCATTGATCTTAGTGAGGCTACAGAGCCTATCAAATTCATCCAGATGATCCAGTGGGTCCTCCATTGGCAATCCATGAAACTTATTGCTCTGTATCATCTGGATGAGACTACTCTTGATCCCAAAATTGTTGTTCTGCACAGCTAGTGGCACAATGCCAGTCCTTTGAGTGTGAGTAGATGGAGCGTCTCCTGCTCCTACATTGGTCCTTGCTTGAGGAGCTGGTGGACCGTTCTGATTATTCATCGTCTCCTTAATGATTGCTGGTTCCGGTTGAACTTGTTGTTGTCTGAGTAGGTGAGGTCTGTCGATGTTGTCAATGAAAGGACTCAGGTTCTAGCTACCTATGGATCGTGTTTGCATGCATAGGTAGGTATCCGAGGGTGTACACGAGGATCAACTCGATCCAGGTGATCGAGTGACGGGTCGGGTTGGTGCTCGGGTTGTACCTGAGATTCAAAACAAACAATGTAAAAGCACACAAGTTAGTTTCCGAACTAAATATAAACAAACGAACTTGATCTAGCAAGTGCTGAAATCCTAAACGTAGCAAAATGAAATTAACCAAATGGCAACGGCGCCAAATTGATAGACAGGTTTTCACCTAGGGTATCAATTCCCTATGCAGTTGTAGTACAAAGGGTTATCAATCTAAATGGTTGTCTATTGCTCGCAGGAAGGATATGATCAGTACAATACAAGTCAAGCCAAGCAGATAGGGTTTTGGTTCTAACGGTCCTAAAATAAACAAAAGAAAAGAATATAAACAAAGAAACCACACGGCCTAAGCACTCGATGCAAGCAATCGAGTACATGATCGAGTGGGGTGATCGAGTATGCAAGTGAGATATGAACAGCTCGAGGTATTACTCGATACAGGTTATCGTGTACCTGATCGGGTAGGTAGTCGAGTAAGTGAAGAAAATGCAATCAATTAAAATACAAAAGTTCCTAAGGATGGGGGTAATCAAATCCTAAGTGTTCTAGACCAGTACAGATGCCTTACATGCCTAAAGCAATTATTTCCTAGACAATGAACCTCTAAAACCTTGTCACCACACTCTCGCACTAGCAACAATCAACCTTTAACACATTACCACACTGTCGCACTAGCAATATGAACAAGCAGGCATTAAGATCGATCCATTATTGTCAGTAGACTCGAACTAATCTAATTTCTTACTCAGAGTCAAGTAAACCTCTAGCATTGGCTAAATCTAGCATTTCAACTACTCCTTTCAGCCTGTAGCATTGGTAAACGGCCTAGATCTAATCTCAACCTCTCGGAATGTTGACAGCATTAAGAACACCAACCTAGAAGGAAATCTATCAATCATTTACAATCAACTAAGGCATCCTAACCGATCAAAAATACAAAATCATCTATCCCATCCCTAGAAACTTTACTACACTACTCGGACATAGAAACGAATAACAAAGCAACGAAAATGAATGAAAATGACATTGTATTAAAAGATAGGGTAGAGTAGAAAGAATACAAGATAGAAATCTAAGAAAACTACAAAATAAAAATGCAAAACGAAAAGAAAATGTTTGAGTCGCTCAGTTCTCTCACAGAAGCTCTCGCTCTCTGGTTTGAGGGTCTGCGGCGTGCTCGTTTGCGAGGTAGGGGAAGAGGGGGTTTATATATGGAAACCGTTTGACCTAGCTTTCCAGACATGCCCGATGGTATACTCGATGGGGTACACGAGGGTGAAGTCGGGTTACTCCTCGGGTGGATCTTCGGATTGCTCTTCATGCTCTTGGATCCTCCTCGATCGTGTTGGGGTTTGGACTTGTTCTTGCAGTTCGATGGCTCCTTCGGGTACATGCTCGAGTTATCCTTGTTTTTCCCCATTTTTGGTTCTTTAGCACCTGTTTTTATCCAAAATATGCAAATGCATAAATGCAACACCCTAAATGCTCTAAAAGTGAATTTCTGTAGTTAATGACCTAAAAATGCTAAGTTAGAAGTATGAACAATGCAAAATATGGACAAAAATGGATGCTGAAAACATATAAAAAGGAGAGTTATCATGTGTATACACCAGTAGATGGGAGGATTGCCTCACTGAGTCTTTATAAAATACTCACGCATCTCATATGTGTTGTGGTGCAGGTAAAGGCAAAGTATGATGGAATCAAGGCGATGAAGAAGAGGATGTTCTAGTGGCTCGTTGATGTGCTGTCTGGCTTCTATTAGGTTGCTAGAGTTGAATCAGTAGAACACTGATATATCATGGTTGTTATGGTTTTTAACCATGATATAAGGAGTCTTTTAGTGTCTTTTCATTTGTTTCTAGATTGTTTTTGAGTATTTACAGGTTTTTAGCATGAAAGGAGCGAAATGGAGAAATTTGGATGATTTTGGAGCATTTAACCGAAGGAAATCAATTTGGAGTCTGATCCTATGAGGAGCATCGATCGACACCCCTCTCTGACGACTCAAGACCCAAGTTTTGGAAAATTTACAAAAGTTGCCCAAAGTCTTCTAAATTTGCAACACAAGTCCCTGACGTGTTTTAGGACATATAAATAGTGTTTTTAGGTTTTCCAAACCATTAAGTTATCTTCTAGCAGTTTTTGAGAGAAAGGATATTGAGAGCTTTTGGGAGAGATAGATCTGAATTCTTTGTAGAGAGAAGATTTCTTGAACTCCCTCTTTTACTTTTTAATATCTATTGCATGTTATTCAGAATTATGATTTGTTCTTCATTAAACATGTCTGAGTAATTTGCTTATTAGGTTTAGGGTTTTTCATAGGGTTTTTATGATTTATTAGATCTGAGATTTTTAGGGTTCTTAATCTTTTATGATCTTCATCATTGGTTGTTCTTCACAATAATTCTTGATTGATCACCTAGAATTGTTATCTTAGGGAAATAAATTAATATGAGAATATAATTGTTTTCCTGATTAAACCATTGATGAGCAGAAGTGTTTCTTACAAAGAGATTTGAATTAATAATTCTGTGAACTTATCTAAACCTGTTCTTAAAGCTGATTTTTTAACTTGGAATTTTACAAAGAGATTTGGATTTTCTGGTTTTATTTTTAGATATTATTTGCAGTGAGAACTGATTTAATTTACCAAAAGTTTAGAGTTCTAGATCTGATTTTTATTGCTTGAACCTTAATTATTTATTTGATTTAATATTTCATAATTTCCTGAGAAATTCCCTAGGCTTAACTCTTTTGATTTTCTGAATTTACAACACTTTCATTTAAATATTTGCATTGCTTTTATTTTAATTCAATTTAACTTGTTTAGCGTGATTTACACAACTCTATAATCTATTGTGTTTGATCCTGAGTCTCTGTGGATTTGACCCCTAAGTACTGCAGTGATCTCTTGTTTGAGAGAGTAGCTCTAGGGATTAAGTTGAGCTTATCAAATTTTGGCGCCGTTGCCGGGGACTCTTCGATCTACCATTAGATTTGAGTTTTAGATTTTGTCTAAATTTTTTTTTTCTTTTTATTTTCAAACTAACACGCTTTTGTTTTCTTCTCTCTTGTGTGTTTCAGGTGTATGCCTAATAAGCCTAACACAAGGAGCAACAAGACTGGTCCAATTCTGAAGCTTTCAAACCAAGAGTTGGGAAAACTTGAGCGTGAGAACAGAAAAGCAGCCAAATCTCTGAAGATGGTTAATACGATCATTCTGATGCGTGATGAGGCTGGTGTTTTGAGGGATCAAGAGGGCCACTTGCGCAATGAGCAGGGCCAAAAGCTTGATGCGGAAGGAAACGTGATTGCTGAACCTGTTGTCAACGAGCAGGCTGTCGTGAACCAGCAAGCTGGTGTCGTTGATGATCCGGATCTTGGTGTCGATCGACACCAACCAGGTGGCATCGATCGACACCCACCTGCAGACGTGCGTGGAGCTGCCAACCACGTACAGAACCCAGTTCGACGACAGGAGCAAAACCGGGACTTGATCAGGACCATTGCTGACTACAACCGGGCTGATCTGGTGTATGAGAACCGGTCTGCTATTGTCCCTCCTCCATTCCAGAGGAACGATTTTGAGTTGAAACCTGCGTACTTTCAACTAGTTGGGTAGAGACCTTTCTCTGCTTTGCTCAATGAGAAGACTCTGGACCATATTGAGCATTTTGAGGATCTTGTGACAAGTATCAAGGCTAATGGAGTGACTGAGGACTTCATATTCTGCAAGCTCTTCCCATACTCACTTGCAGGAGAGGTATCTCAGTGGTTGAAGCAGTTGCCAGCTGGATCTTTGACATCTTGGCAACAAGTCAAAGTGGCTTTCCTCAACCATTTCTATGATGATGCAATGTCAGATGAGTTGAGAGTCAAGCTATCCACTTTCAAGCAAAGACCAGATGAAGCTTTCAAGGCAGCTTGGGTGAGATTCAAAGCTTATCAGAGGGATTGTCCACACCATGGTTTTTCAAGGGTACAATCGCTGAGTATCTTTTTCAGAGGGTGTGACTGGAAGTATCAGTTAGCTTTGGATGCTGCAAGTCATGGGAATTTCAAAACAAGATTTCCAGAAGATGCTGAAGTTTTGATTGAGAATTTGGCTTCTAGCAATAGCACTAAGGGAGCAGATGCTGAAAGGAAGAGATTGCATGGAGGCTTTGTTTCAAACCAGTTAGCTTCTGTTAATGCTAAGCTGGATTCAGTGCATAATCTCCTTATGGGTAAGAAATCTGTTCATTTTGCTGCTGAGGTTGAGACATATGAGCCAGAACCTGATCAAGGACACCAAGAGGAAGATGTGAACTATGTGTATGGGAATCAGGGACAGCGGTTTGGAAATCAGCAAGGCAATAGGCCTTACAGTGGGAACCCTTCAGGCTACACTTCCAAGCCAGAGTATCAGCAGCAACAACAGAACAATGGCTATACAAGGACATATGGGAATTCATCTTATCAGTCTCCACCTCCTAAGACTTCTTCTGAGAGTAGAATGGAGGCTATGCTTGAGCAGCTTTTGCAAGGACAAGAGCATTTGACAGTGACATTCAATGGGAAGATTGACAATGTCTACTCTGAGCTGAATGGGAAGATAGAAGCATTGAACATTCATGTCAAGAAGTTAGAGAATCAGGTTATTCAGACTGCTGGGTCTGTCAAAAGACAAGAGGGTTTTCTTCCTGGAAGAACTGAGTCAAACCCCAAGCATGCTTGCAATGCCATATCAGTGAGAGATGAAGGTGATGGTGAATTTGTTTCATCAGAAAACGGAGAGAAATCGACAAATCTCTCGGTTTCAGATGATGGTGTCGATCGACACTCCTCTCAGACGAACCCAGAAACTGCAAAATCTCAGGTTCCAGCTGCTGAAAGGGTCTACAAGCCTAAGGTTCCTTTTCCCAAGCCAAGAAAGTCTAAGCAGGAGATTGAGGAAGCTAGATGCAAGGCAATGATGGACAAGGTGATGATTGAGATGCCTTTAATTGATGCAGTAAAGCTTTCACCACCACTAAAACGCTATGTCAAAAGAATGGTATCCAATGGTTTGAGCCCTCAAGAAGGAGCCTTGCTAACTAAGGATGTTAGTGCAATTCTGTTGAATCAGCCTTCACAGAGGAAGAAGGAGAGGAAGCAGGAGGTGGTTGTCTCTAAGGAAGTGAGTGCAATCATTCAATGTAGGACTGCAGAGAAGTTACCAGATCCTTGAAGCTTTGTTCTTGATTGCTCAATCTCTGCAGGAAGGTTCTCTCACTCACTCTGTGATCTTGGTTCCAGTATTAACTTGATGCCATATTCTGTTGCTGTGAGACTTGGGATGACAGAATTCAAGCCAACTCAGATTTCTCTTATCTTGGCTGATCGCTCCTGAAGAATTCTTGAAGATGTTTTAGAGGATATTCCAGTTAAGGTTGGCAACTTCATGATTCCCACTGACTTTGTGGTGCTGAAGTATGATCAAGAGCCTAAAGATCCTCTCATCTTAGGAAGATCTTTCTTGGCTACAGCTGGTGCCATCATAGATGTGCAGAAGGGACACATAACACTGAATGTGGATGGATTGAGTATGAATTTTGAGATGGATAAGCTGAGGAGGGCTCCTACTATTGATGGACAGACTTTTTCTGTTGAAAAAGTTTCTGCAACACGGGCATCAGGCTCAGTGTCGATTGACACCAACAAGGAGGCATAGATCGACACCCCTCCACATCCGAGTTCAACCTTGTCCAAAACTGATGTTTCAAGTCAGAAACCTGTTCCCAAACAGAAAGTCTCCCACTCCACCCTCCAGAGTCCTCAGGTAAGGCAAAGGTACACCTCTTCTGCACCTAATCCTCCTCCTATCATTAACAAGAATTTCAAAGAGATAAAAACTGTTTTGCAGTTAACCAAGCCACGAGATTATCGTAGAGCGCTTGTTTCTTCTGTTGATGATTTTGCAGGACATAAGAGAAGCAAACCCATCCCTAAATCCCACCCTGGTCCGGTTCCTCGCATAGTTGGCAAGCCTCATGCACCTAAAGCTTATACACCACCTTGGATGAAGAGGTCATTCTCTCAGAAACATTCAATGCCATGTTCTGATCCAACGGATGCCTGAGCTGCAACACAGTCAAGCTAATGACTGAAAACAAGCGCTTAGTGGGAGGCAACCCACTGGTAGGTTTTTCTTTTTCTTTTGATTTTGATTTATATATTTTTATTTTTATTTTTGCTTTCCTCTTACTTGATAACACTGGGGACAGTGTTGTTTAAGTCTGGCGGAGGTTAGTTACTAACTATGTTTTCTGTTTTTGAGTTTCAGTTGTGTCAGTCAAAACCATAGAGTTTGAGTCAAATTTTTCAAAATATTTCTTTTTGTCTTTGGGAATTATGATCTTGAGTAATGATTTCTCTTATTTGGCTAACACTCTAATGATTATTTGTTTATGCTTGATCTCAGAACTGAAGCCTAGAAAGACTATGAGCCTTATCAACAATCCTGAAAGCCCTTATTCAATGGATATCTGATTGATCTAACGTTGTCTCAACCTTTATCAGGATTTTAACCGGACTTAATCTCTTACTTTGGGGTTGGAAATCAGTGGACTAGACTTCTTCTTCAGGCCATACAAGAGAGTGCAATTTTTCAAAGTATGTCTCCCCTCTCTCTTCCCTTTAGTGCTTTAAAAAAAAAAAAGAGAATAAAAGATGAGATGATTTTGATCAGTTTAGAGAGGTAGGTAAATTACCTGTGACCTCATTATTCTACTCTTGAGTCAAATGATCACACAAAGCTTGGAAGTGAGGGATAGGTAAATTACCGATGACCCCGGTATTCGCTTACACCTTTGCTTAAAAAAAAAAGAAGAAAAAAATAATGGAAGTGAGAAAAGGGAGAGGAAAGGAGATGTAAGAAGAATGTCTTGGCCTAAAAAGAGTCCATATGCCACTGTTCGATACACCCAAGGTAAGAACTCACCTGTACTTGCTTTAATTTATATAATGAGATGACAATGGAGATTTCAGAGATTCCAAAGGATTGTGGGATTTGAGTAAGGAATGTTGATGCTTATCATGGTTGAGTATAAGTAGTAAGTTCTTGAGTCAGGTAAATGAAGAGTGTGAATAAGAATAATCTGCAATTGAGTGAATTCCCTGTTTTCAAACCTCTTTCACAGGTCTAAGCTTATGTTTTGCTTGAGGGCAAACAAAAGCTAAGTCTGGGGGAGTTGATATATCATGGTTTTTATGGTTTTTAACCATGATATAAGGAGTCTTTTAGTGTCTTTTCATTTGTTTCTAGATTGTTTTTGAGTCTTTACAGGTTTTTAGCATGAAAGGAGCGAAATGGAGCAATTTGGATGATTCTGGAGCATTTAACCGAAGGAAATCAATTTGGAGTCTGATCCTATGAGGAGCATCGATCGACACCCCTCTCTGACGACTCAAGACCCAAGTTTTGGAAAATTTACAAAAGTTGCCCAAAGTCTTCCATATTTGCAACACAAGTCCCTGACGTGTTTTAGGACATATAAATAGTGTTTTTAGGTTTTCCAAACCATTAAGTTATCTTCTAGCAGTTTTTGAGAGAAAGAATATTGAGAGCTTTTGGGAGAGATAGATCTGAATTCTTTGTAGAGAGAAGATTTCTTGAACTCCCTCTTTTACTTTTTAATATCTATTGCATGTTATTCAAAATTATGATTTGTTCTTCATTAAACATGTCTGAGTAATTTGCTTGTTAGGTTTAGGGTTTTTCATAGGGTTTTTATGATTTATTAGATCTGAGATTTTTAGGGTTCTTAATCTTTTATGATCTTCATCATTGGTTGTTCTTCACAATAATTCTTGATTGATCACCTAGAATTGTTATCTTAGGGAAATAAATTAATATGAGAATATAATTGTTTTCCTGATTAAACCATTGATGAGCAGAATTGTTTCTTACAAAGAGATTTGAATTAATAATTCTGTGAACTTATCTAAACCTGTTCTTAAAGCTGATTTTTTAACTTGGAATTTTACAAAGAGATTTGGATTTTCTGGTTTTAAATTTAGATATTATTTGCAGTGAGAACTGATTTAATTTACCAAAAGTTTAGAGTTCTAGATCTGATTTTTATTTCTGATGTTTGGTTTGATTGTGGTTAGGTGGCTAGTGGGTATGTCTCTTAGATCCAAGTTCGACTATGGTTCTAAGAGAGTTTTGATCTTGTTTACCTTTCACCAATTAGGGTCTGACTGGTTTTGATCTGGGAGCTAAAGACCTCAGATATTGATGATGTTTAGGTTGTTAGATTTCTTGAGAATTAAAACCAATTATACAAGATTAAAATTTGATCTTAAAAATCGCATGCTAACTTTCGGTTGTCTATCTTTATGTAGATGGCAAACCTCAAGAGCCTTGATTACCCAATCCTGCAAGCTTCAGGAAAGAACTACTTGCAATGGGCAAATGACACCGAGATCAATCTTGAGTCAAACAGTTTGCACGATTGCACTCATTGACTAGCCCAATGGTTGTGAGAAGTACAGAAGTGGATAAAGATCCATTTGCTCCTAAGAAGGACAAATATTTCATAATTTCCTGAGAAATTCCCTAGGCTTAACTCTTTTGATTTTCTGAATTTACAACACTTTCATTTAAATATTTGCATTGCTTTTATTTTAATTTAATTTAACTTGTTTAGCGTGATTTACAAAACTCTATAATCTATTGTGTTTGATCCTGAATCTCTGTGGATTCGACCCCTAAGTACTGCAGTGATCTCTTGTTTGAGAGAGTAGCTCTAGGGATTAATTTGAGCTTATCAAACACTGCTAGGTTGATGGTTTTATTTTTTATGACTTGGTTGAATTATCACTATTATTTGTTTATTAATTTTTGGTTATTGGTTATTGATTATTGGTATCTTTTGGTTATTTCTGATGTTTGGTTTGATTGTGGTTAGGTGGCTAGTGGGTATGGATCACTAATTAATTATTATATTAAAAAAAACTGGTCGGGTTGTTTCATCCCTCTTCGACCAGTTATATCCATTAGGCAACCTAGAGTAGACCAATTATCATACTAGAAAGATGTTTTCAAGCTGTTTCCCACTTCATTCCTACAAAAAGTCTTTTCTATGACTCTGTATTTCAATAGTTTGTGCCATATCCACGTCCCTGTACTTGTGGACTCACGAATAGACCAGAATGATGCACCCTTTAATAAGTTAATGGAGATCCATTTCACCCACAATGATGGGCTATTCGAAACAATTATCCATATCAACTTCAAACAACATACATTGTTCGCTTCCCTCAGAGATCTCAGGCCCAAACCACGCTCCTCCTTCAGCATAAAAACGTCCACCTAAACCACTTTCACTTTTCTTTGATTCAAATATGGCTCCGACCAAAGAAAGGCAGAACAGAGCTTGTCGATTTCTCTAATACTGTCCCGCAGACGTCTGAAAGCAGCTAACCAAAAATTAGAGATACTCCATAATACTGAACTTATCAAGTTGAACCTACCAGCATAGGAGAGTAGTCTCGATGTCCAAGAGCCGAATCGCTTCTTTATCTGATCAATTAGTGGCTGATAATATACTTTAGTAAAATGTCTCGTTAGAAAAGGAAGACCCATATACCTAACTAGGAGCGTCCCGATATCAAATGGAAAGCGAGTACTGATGTCATGGTGAACATTTTCTGTGACTCCAACTAAAAACAAGGAATATTTCTCAATACTTATCTTCAGACCCGACACTTTAGCAAAATTCTCAAAAACGTGTATGGTACCTTCAATAGACCGGACTCTACCATCAGTAAGGACTATCAAATCATTGGCAAAGCTGAGATGAGTAAGACCAATTCTTTTACAATGTGGGTGATATGATATCCAAACTGTTGCATTGTCACAGCCCAGTCCAGCATTTTGGAAAGGACATCCATACTTATGACAAACAGATAAGGAGAAAGAAAGTAACCTTGCCGCAGGCCTCGCTCACTTCTGAAATATCCGGCCAATTCCCCATTGACCTGAACCAAAAATTAGGCTGTGGTAACAAACAAAGAGATCCAGTGAATAAATCCTGGAGGTAAATCCATTGCTTCAAGAGTGTTTAGCAGAAAGGTCCATTGTACCGAGTCAAAAGCCTTTGATATATCAATTTTTATTGCACACCTAGCTTTCACCAACTCAGTCGCCAACAAGAGATTTTCAATCAACAATCTATCATTCACAAAAGCTGATCAATTACCAGAGATGAATTTAGGTAATACTTGTTTAAGCCGGTTTGTAAGTATTTTAGATATCACTATATAAATGACGTTGCAGCATGATATAGGCATGTAATCCTTCATCTCACGCAACTATGATTTTTTTTTTTTGGAATAAGGGCAAGTATCGTTGCATTCAGACCCTTCGGAAGGAAACTTGTTGCAAAAAACAATTGGACCGATGTTGTGAATTCAGGTCCTATGATGTTCCATGTAGTCTTATAGAACTCCGAAGTGTATCCATCTGGATCTGGTGACTTATCCTTTGGCATGGAAAATAAGACATTTTTTTAATCTCTTCACCAGTAACCGATCTCATCAACATTATTGTGTCCTCAGGTGAGTAACGGAAATACAATAACTCTTGAAGACGCTCAATTGTAATACCCTCATAGTCCTCCAGTTTATATCGCAGAAATGTTTTAAAATGACTTTCTGCTTCAGATTTGATATCATCAACCTCTGAAACAACATTTCCATCAGGGAATTGAATTTCACATATTGTATTGAGTGTCTTCCTTGTAGTCACAGCTCTATGAAATGCCTTGTTATTCTTATCACCAATATGAAGCCAATGCAATTTAGACCTTTGCTTTAAATTTTTTTCTTCCAATCCCGAAATAAAATCCCATATGTTATAAGCCAGATTCTCCTCCTCCATCAGCTGTTGAGATGAAGCTTTTAAGTTTGCCTCATGTTTCAAACAGAGATCTTCATATGCTTTTTTGTTCTGCTTCACAAGATTTTTCATCTGTTGCCTTGCCAAATCTCTAACCATCGATTTTAGAGCCTTCAGTTTTTTTTTGAAAAACGAAACAATGAGGATGTGGATAGAAAGATTGGCTCAATTTTACCCCAATAATCACCCACTATCGGCCTGAATTCTTCCAAATCTGCTACAATATTAACATACTTGAAAGGTCTACGTTTATTCACCCCACTTGCATCATAGTCCAACTTTACTCGACCTCTCAAGTGGTCAGAGCGACCTCCAGCTACAAAAACAGTACCTGATCGTGGAAAAAATTGAGCCCAACAGTCATTGACAAAAACCCTATCTAGTTTCTTGGAGATCAAGTCATTATCCGTTTTGTTGCACCAAGTGTAAAGTGGACCATGAAAATCCATGTCAACTAGAAAAAATTTATTCACCAAGTCACAAAAATCCTGCATTCCATGAGTAAGATTGGAAGAATCCACTCTTGAATGCTCCTCCACATCCAAATGTCACATTAAAATCCCCTAGCAGCATCGACGGTTTATTATGAAAGATAGGAGAGTCAAAATGATCTTTCAGATCATTCTATAAATCCCGCCTCTTATCATCTAAATTCGAAGCATAAACAAATGAACAAAAAAAATTCATTGTCTTCCCAGTCTAGCTTCACTAAGCAGTTTTTAACTTAATCACTTTTAAAAAAAAATGTCAGTCTATCGTTTTGTCGCCAAACCACCCAAATCCGACCAAGCATATTATATTCATAGTTGGTTAACACCGACCAATCCTTAAAAGCTTTATTTATCACCCTTGGAGCCCTCCTTTCTTGTACCCTAGTCTCCAAAACACAACCAAACTGTAACTGCTCCTCCACAATCCACTTATTTATGATAGAATGTTTAGATGTTTTAATGAAGCCGCAAACATTCCAAAAGAAGTCTGACATACTTATCTCTTTCTAGGGGGTTTCCTTTTACTCGACGCAACCAGATGTGAGTCCTTGGTGGGCAAGCATAAGGTTTGAAATGTTTATTAAGACCTTTTGATGAGCAAAGTGGTAGCTTTCTTGAGTTCACTAACAGGTTTGCAGAATTCTGCCCTGATACCACATCCTCCTTAGCAGTCTGATCAATTTATCCCTCCTCTTTTTCCTCATTTTCATGTTGAACAAGCTCTGTCTCCTCATCCCTTATTTCCGATAATGTATCCATGAGTACGTCCACCCTCTCTTCTACCTCATCCTCTGTTACAGATAATAGAACAAAGCGTGAAGGTGAAACTATTATGGCTTTGGCCACCTTACGTTCTACACTAAGACCCGCCTTCGTAGGAGAAAAAACATACCACTTTTCTTCTCCACCATCCGAATGAGTCCCTCCCTTTCCCTGAGAGACTTGAACCGCCGGTGGGACAATTTCAAAATCTTGAGTAATACTCGGTCTCTCCTCCACAACCTCTATAGGCTCCTCCAACCTCGTGCTTTGAACAATCTTTCCCGTACAGTCAACATCCCGATGTCCCCATTTCGAACAAACTGAGCACCGAGAAGGTAGCCACAGGTAGAAAAACTCAACCTCTGCATCAATTCCCAGTTTTGATCTTTATTGATACATTTTTGGCAGCTCTTTCGTGTGTTAATTGTAATATTGTCACTATTTACCGACTATTTTACGACTGAATTTCTTACCGACTAATGATTTACGACAGCAGTGTTTTGTCGTAACGTAGTCGTTATATCTGAATTAGCGACTATTAGTGCAGTTATAAATTGCCTGTTTTCTTATAGTGACCGCTACAAACACCTTAGCCTCTGTAAAGTTTGAGAAAATTTCATTGTTAGAATAAAGCTGAATGGGTCTCTCCACTGCACTAGCAAAGAAGTGAAGACCATCCCTTGAATATATCTTATGCGGCACATTTTTCAGAGTAACCTACATCAAGATTTCTGAGATCACTTGTTCCTCCGTCTCTGCAACAGGTGTCCACTTAGATACCACCATAGTGATATCAGCTATATTCCACATTCATCTGCGCAAAACCCTACTTCTCTTTTGTTCAGAAACGTCAATCCAAATAGATCTATTCCCCAAAGGCCAGATCTTGTTAACAATAACATGGACTTTGGCAACATGAGAAGCGTTATCCAGAAACTTGCCTTGCAGGAAAATTTCCCAAAGAAGCACTGTATTTTGAGTGAAGTCATCTGGAATCACCACTAACGAAGCTCCATCAACCACTACAACATGTAACACATGATTTGAGTTTGAAAACCTGTTCTCGACTGCTCCAACATACGATATAGGCTGTGACTGAATTTGCGGACTAATCTGGCCATACTGCCCCTACACCAGTGAAGAAGAGGCCTTCTTTTCTGGTGCCAACATCTCCGCAGCAACCCCTGTCATGCGACACTAACAAAATCCTAGGTGCTCATGTAACATTCCAAACCCAATTTTGGGTGGGTGTCGATCAACACCAAGGAGGGTGTCGGTCGACACCACTAAATTGGTGGTTGTTTGGTTTGTTTCAAAATCAATCGGTTTAGTTTGGTTTAGTTTGGAAACCCTAAGTCTCGTTTTAAAAGGCACGAGCAGCCTATTTCCTAGGGGATCCTGAGAGAAAAGGGAGCCTTGAGGAGGGTTAAGAGGAGTGGAGGGATCTGTTTTGGTGGTTCTAGGAGGAGAGAAGCAGAGAGAGAGTTGTGGTGCTCTTACTTGGAAGGGAGGAGAAAGGAGATCCATCCTCTTCATGTGTAAGGAGAAGGATATGATTACTTGGTGGTGTATTAGGAGAGTCAAGGAGGCCTTCTCATGGTTGTTATCCAGGTAAGTCGTATTGTTTGATGTTTAATCGATTAGAGAATAGATGGTTTTGAAGGATTAGGGTTTTGCGGCAAGAATGAGCTTGAAAGGAGGCTCGGATCGTGATTTCTAGGTTGGTGTCGTTCGACACTACTGTGGTGTCGGTCGACACCAACACCTGTGGATGAACAGCGCGAACTAGTTCGAGAGGGCTACTTTGGGGCAAGGTTTGGAGGATGAAATGGAGTCCGATTTGGATGAATTTTGGTAGGTAGATTCATGGTGCTATAAGCTTCATATCTAATGGTGGATTTATGAAATGAACGGTTGGTTTGTGATTTAATCAAGTGTTTGTATTGTGGTCTCGTATAGATGGTTTTGTGGTAAAGTTGGAGTTTCGAGCGACACCAAGGTGATGTCGGTCGACACCAGCATGTTGTTGTGTTTTTGGGTCCTAGGAGGACAGCTGGAGTTAGCTTTGGATGAGGAGAAATTGACGGAAATGATGCCGTGAGCGTCGGTGTGTGTGTGTTGGTTCGCAAGTGGTGCGATGGGTGACGTTCGACACCAAATGGAGGTGACGTTTGACACTAGAGGAGTTGATAGTGAGTTGGAATAATTGTGGGGAAATGTTGTCCGTGGTTGGACGGAATCAAATATTCGAGCCCACCTCTCTTGTTACTCGGTCGCTAGGGGTTGTTGGTTGCGACTCAGTAACTAGATGAGGTGGGGTTTGGTATATTTGTGGGAATTTTTGTAAGAAGCGATTTCTACGCTGGTTGTCTCGTCAGAATTATGGGGTTCCAGTGAGATCGTTTCCCGTGGATCCTATGTGAGGATTGGGAATCCGGGTTCGGTCGTTTCAGTTTTGTATCAGAGCGTATACAATTCTAGGACAGGCTCTATAATGGGAATAGACTTGTCTAGGAAAATAGTTCGGGATTTCTATAAATGGAAAGTTTCCATAAATAGAAAATTTCTAAAAATGGTTGGGATGTTTTGGAGTGAGGCGTAGAGGTGGCCATGGCGGTGCTGATGTTTCGGGAGGGAACATGGTGTTGGTAGGACATTGAGATGTTTTTACGCGGATCACGGGGGGTGGTCCTAGTTGAGGAAATGCTTATAGACGTTATGACCGTTTGCTGTAAGGGCGGGGGGTACTGAACAACTCATGAGGAGATGGGGGTTCTCCTAAGGGGACGGGGGTTTCCCTAGATACCAATAGTTCGAGGGACTGCGGTCCTGAGGGTGGCAGAGAAGATGGGGGTTCTCGTGGTACCGACATCTCGAGGGTGATGACCCTAGGGTGAGACGGTATGGCTCGAAGACGGGGGGTCTGAGAGTGTGATCAGTATGGCTTGAAGGTTGCGACCTAAGAGCAGATGAGTTAGAGGTAAAAGTGTCAAGGACGTGGATTAAGGAGATTGATGGCGGTTCAATCTCAAATTTCCTATTGTGGCCGGATGTGGATTTAGGAGATTGATGGGGGTTCAATCTCAGGTTTCCGGTTGAGACCGGATGCGGATCTCGGGGTTGATGGGGGTTCAATCTTGGGGTTTCTGTGTGTTGACCGGGAGTGATGTGAGCACGGGACCAGACACAGACCAAGACGCCCAGGACGCGACCGAGACGCTTGCACCATTCGCGGTACAACAGCCGGCAACCGTACCAGAGATCACTCCGGGAGCTACGACACGATCCAAGAGCTCGTCCAAGGCCACACGACAGAAGATCAACCGGTTCGTGCAAGCATTCGTTTGAGAAGACGACCCGGCCAAAGCAGTTCAAGAGGAGACCGTTCGCACGGCCTTCATCCTTACCCAAGGATGAAGGCGACCAAGTCGTTAGGGTCATGACCCGTACTCTTTTTCCTTACTTTGGGTTTGTCCCACGAGGTTTACCGGAGAAGTTTTTAACGAGGCGAGGAGCCCTAACGCAAACCTCCACGTTTTGAAGCCAATGACGTGGTTCCCGCGTCTAAGCCTAAGGACGTGTTTTCTTTTACTTAAAGCTATGCGTTTTGAACATTGTCTAGAACTTTCTCTTTGTAACGTTAAGTAGTGTGACGTGTGTGGTTCTGTTTAAACCACTTAGAAGGGCGAATGTGTGCAGGCCATAGCGAGTCCACCTGTCCTTAGTCCCCTCCAAACCTAACACTATTTAAACCCTCTCTTGTTTTTGTAAAAGGCTGACTTGAATGAAAATAAAACTTTTCCAAAGAGTGAATCTTTGTATCTTGTCTCACTTCTCTCTTTAGACCTAGTCCGAGACTGTTCTATCGAGAAACCCTAGCCGATCTCGAACCGGGTTCGCCATCGACTAGTCCGACCGTATCGCGAGTAGAGCCAACACTCGTGTGTCGTCATTCAATCCACCCTCGCTTCATTCTTCCTAGTAGAACCATAATTTGGTTCGATAGCCGCTTCCAAACCTCGACGGCCGTTCCGAACCGCTACAACATCGGACCGTCCGTACGCCAAAGCCGTGACCAACATTCGATCTCACGTTCCACTCATTTATTTTCCACCAAAACTCGTTTCCACCGTTTGTTTACCTTCTACATTCATTCTATAAAGTTTGGTCCGAGGAAAGTTGTCTCTATCCTAAGCGTCCCGAAGACGAGCCGTTCTGTCCGTACCGCGAGACGACCGGTGCTCGCATCAGCTGGTATCAGAGCTCAATGTTCCTATCCAAAGGTTGTGTCTTTCTGAACCCAGAGACTCGTTTCCTTTTGTTAAAGTTTGAATCTTGAGCGTTTCTAGTAGTCTCTTTTACTTTTCCCTATTTCGTTAGATCGTTTGGTTTAAATTGGTGCATGCGTATTGTTGTTAGTAGATTGTTTAGGTTGTCATTTATTCATGGTGTTCTTAATTATATTCATTTGTGTTCTTGTTTAGTAGACGAAAGATCGAAAATTTTTAGGATTTGCTTTCGTATTTGTGTTGTGGTCCCAAAAGTTTGTCGTGTTTCGCTTTTGCTTTTGCTTTTGATTAGTCGTAGGTTTACTTTTGCATCGCTGTCATCAATCATTATCTTGGCCTAAGAAAATATCTATTTGTTGTCCATTGAACGTAATATACTCACGAATATTCGTTCTTTGTTTTGATGAGGTTTAAAATTAATCGGACAACGCATCGTTACGGATCGAGACACGTCACCTTTGACCGTCTGTACCAGCACCATGGCCGAACAACATCCACCGGAGATCCTTTTACCTCCACCGGAGATCGGCGCCACCTTGACGGCCCTTTGCAACGGCATAGAACGCTTGGCCGAGCGAATGACATGCCTTGAAAATCGCAAATCCCCCGAGGGAAGACCCATTGCCCATGCGGCACCAACGACAAGAGCTGGAGCAAAGCGATCAATCTGACGAGGACTATGAACCATGTCCGAGGCGACGGCATCGACGCGACGACCAGTACGAGGATGCACCACGGCCTAACAAACCTGGCCACAAGATGACGACACCAACCTTTGCTGGCAAATCTGATCCGAAGGCCTACCTCGACTGGGAGAGCCGAATGGACCACCTTTACTCGTGTCACAACTATCCGGAGCTTCGCAAGATCACTTATGCCGTGGCACAGTTCACTGACTACGCGCTTACATGGTGGGATCGTTTAGTGGCCGAACAACACCGCAACCATGACCGACCGATTGCAACATGGGAGGTCATGAAAGCCATGACAAGGAGGTGATATGTTGCACCGTTCTATCACTGAGAGCTCCAAAAGAAGTTTAGGAGGCTCACGCAAGGTTCCGCGGTTTGTTGAGGAGTATTACGAGGAGTTCGAGCACTTAAGCAACCAACTCTAAGTCAAAGACACCGAAGAATCCCTCATGGCTCAGTTCCTTGATGGTTTACAAGATCGGATCGCACGAAAGGTCGAGCGCCAACCTTACCAAGGGTTCGAAGAGCTTTTGCACCTATCGGTTCAAATTGAGTCCCAAATTAAAAAGAAAACCGCCGCTGCAAGCCGAACTCGAACTCAGGGAGTTCCAAACTAGTCACCAAACGCTTCAACCTCCAGCCGGCCACAAGAAAAACCAAGAACGGCCAATGTCGATTCGAGGTTCAAATCTAAGGAGCCGGCCAACGATCATCAAGATCCGCGACATACGACCAATGACGTTCGAAGCCGAGACATCAGTAGTTACAAATGTCAAGGACGAGGCCATTATGCACGGGAGTGTCCGAACACCCATAACATGATCATCACCGAGTCCGGAGAGCTCGAGTCCGAAGAAGAGGCGGCCGAAGAGAACAATCAGGCCGACACGGAACTAGAGGAGGCCATAGCCGAACCGGACGTCGGAGAACTCTTGATGATCCGACGTATTCTCTACACCAGCATGGAGACCGATGATGCGAGCCAGCATGACAACATTTTCCATACGCGTTTGACTGTAAGTGTGAGGGTTTGTGGGTTGATCATCGATGGTGGATCTTGCAGTAATGTGGCAAGCCCTAGCATGGTCAAGAAATTGTCTTTTAACACCACAAACCGCCCGAAACCCTATAAACTCAAATGGTTGAATGAAAAAACTGTGATTCATGTCAAAGAACAAGTCACGGTTCCGTTCAGTGTGGGTCCTTACAAAGACCAAGTCTTGTGTGATGTGGTGCAAATGCAAGCTAGCCACCTCCTTTTGGGGCGTCCTTGGCAGTTTGACAAAAGGACCACTCACTGTGGCCACACCAACCAATATTCTTTTGTGCATGATAATAAGCGTATTTGTTTAAAACCGTTGAGCCCCACACAAGTTCAGGAAATGCAATCTAAATTGTCTAAGGATTCAGACTCTAAGACAAACTTTCTAATTCAGTCTAGTGATGTTAGAAAGTCCCTTAAGGACTCCAACCAATTTTTATTGATGGTGTTTCGAGATTTGTTGGTTGAAGGGCTTGAAGGTTCAATGGACGCACTACCGGACGTTATCCGAGACGTTCTTCGTTGCTTTGCGGACGTGTTCCTGGACGAGTTGCCCGAAGGTCTACCACCTATTCGTGGCATTGAACATCAGATCGATCTAGTACCTGGAGCCCATTTACCGAACTGTCCTGCGTATCGAGTCAACTCCGAAGAAGCCAAGGAGTTAGAGCGACAAGTGGCCGAACTCATGTCCCAAGGCTATGTGCGAGAGAGCCTCAGCCCGTGTGCCGTTCCTGTCCTACTCGTACCGAAGAAATATGGAACCTGGCATATGTGTGTAAATTGTCGAGCCGTGAACAACATCACGATCAAATATCGGCACCCTATACCGAGGCTAGACGACATGCTAGACGAGTTGAACTGTTCGAGCATTTTCTCGAAGATCGATCTCAAGAGCGACTACCACCAACTAAGAATGAAGGAAGGAGACGAATGGAAAACCGCTTTCAAAACCAAGCAAGGTTTGTACGAATGGTTGGTAATGCCATTCGGTTTATCTAATGCACCTTCTACCTTAATGCGATTGATGAACCATGTTTTGAGAGCTTATATCAACAAGTTTGTTGTGGTTTATTTTGATGATATTCTTGTGTATAGTTCATGCCTATCGGATCATGTCATGCATCTCAAATATGTTTTAAACACACTCCGCGAAGAGCAATTGAAAAAGTGCGTCTTTGCTGCTAATGAACTAGTTTTCCTAGGTTTTGTTGTGAGTGAACAGGGACTAAAGGTGGACGGCGAGAAGATTCGAGCCATCGAGGAGTGGCCCACGCCTACCAGTGTTTCACACGTCCGATCCTTTCATGGCCTCGCCAGCTTCTACCGCCGGTTCTTTAGTACGGTCGCGGCGCCTCTTACCGCGGTGATCAAGAAGACCTAGGAATTCAAGTGGGAGGAGGATCAAGAACGAGCCTTCAAGGAGCTTAAAAGGCGTCTCACTCAAGCGCCCCTACTCGTCTTACCCGACTTCAACAAAACTTTTGAAGTGGAGTGTGACGCGTCCGGCGTAGGCATTGGAGCAGTTCTCACACAAGGAGGCAAACTGGTGGCCTATTTCAGCGAGAATCTCAACGGCACCACCCTCAACTATCCTACATACGACAAGGAGCTCTAAGCTTTGGATCGTGCAATGGAGAACTGGCAGCACTATCTTTTGGCCCGAGAGTTTGTGATTCACACGGATCACGAGACCTTGAAACATTTGCGCGACCAGACTAATCTCAAGAGGAGGCACGCTAAATGGCTGGAGTTCATTGAGTCATTCGCCTATGTGATCAAGTACAAGAAGGGCAAAGAAAACGTCGTTGCCGATGCGTTGTCACGAAGACACGCCCTGATCACCACCATGGACGCCAAAGTGTTGGGGTTCGAGAGCATCAAAGAAGCATACGCTAATGACGTCGAGTTCTGAGATTGTTTCAAGAATCACAGCAAGGGCATATTCACCGAGTTCTATGTTCATGACGTCTATCTCTTCCGGGGCCGACGTCTTTGCATCCCCACCGGCTCTATTCGAGAGTTGTTGATCCAAGAAGCGCATAGTGGAGGCTTGTCCAGACATTTTGGCATAACAAAGACTTTGGCCGTGCTCCAAGAACACTTTTATTGGCCAAAGATGCAAAGCATGGTATAGAGGCATTGCGGATGTTGCGAGGTGTGCCGAGCGTCCAAGTCAACTACCCACCCACATGGCCTATACACGCCACTACGGTGTCGACAGGACCATGGATCGACCTATCGATCAATTTTGTCCTCGGCTTACCACCTTTACACCATAAGGACAGTTTGATGGTCATGGTAGATCATTTCTCGAAGATGGCGTATTTCATTCCGTGTAACAAGAACCACGACGCGGTGCAATTGGCCAACCTCTTCTTCAGTCAAGTGATCCGGCTCCATGGTTTACCATGAACCATTATTTCGGATCGAGACCCGAAGTTCCTTGGCCATTTCTGGCGAACCTTCTGGAAGAAACTTGGCACCAAGCTGTTATACTCCACCGCCGCACATGCGCAGACCGACGGCCAGACCAAAGTCGTGAACCGATCCATTGGAGCCTTATTTCGGACAGCGATCGCAAGCAACAAAGGATCGTGGCTAGAGTGCGTCCCACTCATCGAGTTCGCATACAATTAAGCCGTTCACTCAGCCACCAAGAAGTCGCCATTCGAGGTCGCCTATGGGATCAAACCTCTTACGCCGATGGATCTCCTACCATTACCACCGGACAAGGTCAAGAGTCAAGACGGAGCTGCCAGAGCCGAGTTAGTCAAGCAGCTTCATGAGGAGGTTCGAGCAAACATAGAGAAGAGGACCAAACAATATGCACGTTTCTTGAACCGCGGACGCAAGCCTATGTTATTCAAGCCGGGAGATTGGGTTTGGCTGCACCTAAGGCTGGAGCGATTCGCACAAAGGAGGAAAGACAAGCTTAGCCCACACGGCGACGGACCGTTTAGAGTCATCGAGAAGATCAACGACAACGCCTACCGCCTTGAACTGCCAGGTGAGTACAATACTTCGACCTCATTCAATGTTACCGATCTTGTTCCGTTTGACGCAGGTGACGACGAAGAAGTTTTGGGGACAAAACCTTCCCAAGGAGGAGGGAATGATGTGAGCACGGGACCGGACACAGACCAAGACGCCCAGGACGCGACTGAGATGCTTGCACCATTAGCGGGACAACAGCCGGTCAACGTACCAGAGATCATTTCGGGAGCTACGACGCGATCCAAAAGCTCGTCCAAGGCCACACGACAGAAGATCAACCGGTTCGTGCAAGCATTCGTTCGAGACGAAGACCCGGCCAAAGCAGTTCAATAGGAGACCATTCGCACGGCCTTCATTGTAACGCCCCTGAACCGTTCTATGACCACGAAGGCCATCGGACAGCCACGGGATGCCACTTGCGGAACTGCACCGAGGTGATCCGGTCGAGGGACAGAAGCTGCAAACTTCCCGACCGGTCCTCCCTGGCACAACTCCAACCGCAACCGAGGTTACTTAGGCTTTGCAACCCTCGTGGCCTGGTGCGTTGTGTTAGCCCGGATAAGGCCGAGTATCATTTGCAACTTGCCATGTTTTCCTGAAAACCGAATATATTACTTTAACAAAATATTACATTGTAAATAAATCATTAAAGCAATATATAAAGATAGTCGGAAAGTTTTACAGTAATTGTTTAAGAAAAATATAGGATTTTACAAGAACACAAGAAAAACCCTATCCGGTACCCTAACGTTTGCTCCAGCTCTAGACTCACTTAGGCTTCCCAGCAAGACCAAAATAATATCATGAGTAATCTAAGATTACTCAGTGAGCCTGGGTACCTCTTTCTCCTAAACAGGTTTCTACTTTCCCCAACCCGACTACCCCGGTAAGCAAAGAAAACAAGCAATTAAAACAAACTTAGCAAGTTATCAAAGCTACGCAGCAGAAACATTAGCGGAAGCAATTTAAACCACACACAAGCGAGAGAGGTTAGATCACTATGACTCGACTCGACGATGTAGACTCGCTATACACATCTCAAGACGACTAAAGAACACTTTAGACTCTTGACTCCTACACAACTCGCAAGGACAATCTAGAACAAAACAAGGGACACTTGAGTTACCCTAGACTCCTCCGTCTACCAAACAAACAAAGACATCTAGAATACTACAAGAATCGCTTGAAATACCCTAGACTCTTTTCACCTAAGGACCCTCGATAATCTGTTCCGTTCCATACCATCCCCCATGCCGAGACCACAAAGGTCACCAGCAATGAGCCCGCACTTATACTACATCGTCAAGTAGAGCTCACGCTAGTAGCTAGCTAGCCGTGACAGTGTCCCGCGTGAGTGTTCGTCGGGAACTCACGCGTGACAACCACATTTGGAACAGAAGATCGACACACTATTCTAGCTAAGACTCAAGAAACAAATTCAAGAGACTCGCTAAAATACCAACAATATCTCAAGCAAGAAAATCGAGCATAAACGAGCAAGAAACTTCGAGCAAGAGAACATACATTAATCATCAAGTAACAAGAATAACAATTCAAGACCCCTATGATTAATTTACATGCATGCAACCAATTTATTCAACTTAAGCAAATAATGCAACAAGTTTAACCATGCATGCAACCAAATTGATTTAAACCGTTTAAATCCTTCTTAATCCAATTAAGCTTGCAAGTCTTTCGATTTAACCATTTAAATCCCGTAAGTCCAAATTACGCATGCAACTAACCTCGATCAATATTATGCAATAAAATGCAAAATTCTTTACTCATTTATTCATGCATGAAACCGATTTTAAGCAAGAATTATTACTTACAAAATCCTCTAGGTTCGATCATGCATGCAACCCTTAAACCAATTTTAAGTGTTTCGATTTACTTAAAATGCACCCAAAATTCTTCTTTAACCAATTATTGAGTGAGTCCACTCTATTTATCATGCAACTAGCTCATTTTCTTATGGTGATTCTAACGCGAATCCTACCATAATCGCATGCATCAAACTTTAAACCGCATCTACATGCATCTACTCTACATGCATTACCGCAGACTCACTTTTTCACGCGTTGATGATTACCGGACTTCACCGCACCACTCGATCAGACAGTCTTCGCGTCGACAGCTTCCCGCTTCTTCAACCGTTCTCGTTCTCGACTTTACTCGATCAAAACCACGTCTCGCCTCTTGGTTTTTCTCCCGATCGAAAACCGCTTCTTCTCTCGGTCTTTCTTCTTTGACACAGCTGTTGTCTTCCCTTGATGATCTCCCTCTACACTATCATCAAATTTTCTCGGTGATCTCTTCGACACTATCACCGGTTCTTCGTCGATGATTTCTTCAACATGGTCTCTTTCTTTTTCTCGAGAATATCTCTCTCGATGATCCCTTACTTACTAACTCGCCCATTTTTCTTTCTTTTCTCTTTCTCGCTCACCTTCTCTCTCAATTTTCTCTCCTTACCCCTTGAGACTTTGTGCGAAAATGAGAGGAATGAAGCTCTATTTATAGAGGTCTTGGGCGGTGGAGATAGCCAATGCATGAAGCACAAATTTTTCTTTTTAGTGCATGTGTTTAAACACTTGGTTGTGTTTAACTTCAACACTTGGCCACTAAACTCCACTAACTCCATTTGATTTCTTTAATCCTCCACTAACTCCCACTAACTCTTCATGATTTATTTAATTATCCCACTAACTCCACTAACTTTTCTTGAATAAATTAATCCTCCACAATCTCTCCTTTGATTAATTTAATCCTCCACTTCTCCATCTTCACTTAGTCGATTTTACAAGAGAAAACGATCTCTTGATTCCTCCGGCAAAACTCGACTTTTCGTCCGACGTTTCTCGTCAAAACTCGTCTCTCGTCTGACATTTCTCGTCATTCCTCGGTGTTCCTCGGTCTCGCTCGGACGCTCCTCTCGGCATTTCCCGGACTGTATCGGTTCTCTCGATATTTCTCGAACAGTTCCCTCGGTCTCTCGGATATTGTCTGTCTCTCGATATTTCTTCGACAACCTTTCTCGACTCCTCGGACAATTTTCTCGACTCCTCGGACAATTTTCTCGACCATCTCCAGACTTCTCGATTTCCTTCGGTCATCTTGATCTTTTCTCGGACATTACCCGAACATCTCTTGGACGTCTCGGTATTCTTCCTCGGTACTTACCCGACTTTCCCGCGGATGCCGTTTCCGCATAAACCATTAATTTTTGATCGATCTTAAGGCCTTGATCTCACCTCCGGTCACTCCAGTCTTGGCTCGGCCATTCCTCGACTCACGAATATTTTCTCGGACTTCCTGCGGTCGTCCTTCTTTGTTTTTTATCTTCTTTCTTTTTGAGTCCTTCCCGAGTCATTTCCTTGAATTTTTATTTTGGGATTTTTACCCTTGGTGAGGGTCATTACATTCTCCCCCCCTTATAAGAATTCGTCCCCGAATTCTCACGCCTTCTTCTCCTCTACTTGTGATGTCGTTACTCCTTAACTTAGGTGTCATTGCCTTGCAATTACCATCACGTCGATATCTTTATTGGAATCCTCCTTTCCTTGGTCGTTTCGCCTCCATAGTCTCACTTCATACTTATTCCACCGTTGCCGATGTTTTTGAAAAGCTTCTTCACCTCCACCATTCACTTGGCTCCTCATAATCTTTACCTTTTTTTTTTTTTTTTTTTAAAATACTAGGGCTTTTGCCTTAATGCACCATGACTTGTTCACTACTTAACTTCTTCGATTCAATGCTTCTCTTTCTTCAGCTTGTTCCTGACTCTTCTCTCCTCTTCCAATTTACAGCTTAATTCACTCTATCACCTTGATATGCTCATCATACGAGTTGTATTTTCTTCTTTGTTAGCCATAATACTTTGCTTCTCCGGTTCCTCCGACTCCTTTATCCTTACACACCTTAAGACTTCATCCTCTTTCGATTTCTTCGACTTCGTATAGCTTCTATTGAAAATTACTTTGGATTTCTTCCTCAACCTCCCATACTTATGAGATTTATCAGACCCAATTTTTCCCAATTCTCGCCTTTTAGCATATTAATGCTTCTCCGCTGCCGTCTATTATTTTCTTGCACCTTCTTTCTCTATTCGCAGACAATTTTCTTCTTTTATGCATTATCTCCTTGCATCCCCTTTGTCCTACTCCTTGGACCACACACTATTTTTCGCACTTCCTTGGTCATGTCTGGTCTAACCTTTTTAATTTGCCACTGTCAATTGATTTGCACTGCTCTTTTGTTCTTTCAATTTCTTTGAGTTTGCCTCAACCTTCTCCATCATTCTTCTTCTTTTCTCTTCTCTTTCTTTCGATTCTTAACCCGAACTGGCTGCTCTGTCCTGATCGAACTCTCTTGGACTTTCTTGAGCTTCTTCTCTTTTGTCTGATCGTGTTTTGTGGTAACTTACGTGAATCCTCATCGATTGCGTGAGAGTTAATTATGCAAATAATTAACTATGCAACCTATAAAACTCAAGCAACAATCAAAGCAAGTAATTCAAACAAGCAAATATTAGCAAGCTGTTAAATAGCAAACAACAACACCAACACGGCTAAAGAACGCAAAGTACTTTTCCAAAAGACACAAAGGTTCTACACCAATTAGCCGATAATCTTAAGGGTTCAGATCCTAGACAACACAATAAAGGTTAGGTCTAGAAACAAAGAAAGAAAAACTATCCAACCCTTACACATAATCCCCAAAAAGAACTTCCCTTACTCCCCAAGAGTTCTACTGGTTCCTGAGCCTAGTACACGCTTCGCACGTGCACACGCACTCCCTAGCTGGCTCAACAGGTGGCGGTTCAGCGGGAGACTCGGTTGAGGTAGAGGCAGCAGACATCGAGGTTCTAGCTTGATTCGTCGGGTTCACTTCCACTTGATCAATTCGTCCTATCGGGTTCTCTCCCGTCTCCACAAGTCGACTGGTTGGGCTCAGTCTCTCGCGCACAATCCGATATGGACAACTATGGGGTAAGTGTCCTCTTCCACCACACTCAGTACATCTTCTCGGTTCTGGGAATATCGGACAATCTGGCCTTGCTCTCCAGCAATGATGGTTCGAGTGTCCCGGCTCTCCACACTCGGTACACACAACACGCTCTGGGTTCGTAAAATGTTGTGGTTTCATCCTCCAACAATGATTGTTCAGATGCCCCGGCATCCTACACGTATCACACGGCCTCGTGTATCTCATAAGGTCTGGGTTTGGGCACCGATAGGCAAAGTGCCCTCGCATCCCGCATCACTCACACTCCACGTTCGTCGGGTCGCACATGCGCCTCAGCTCCGTTCTCCAACAATGCCTTGTCCAATGTCCAATGCCCTCGCACAGCTTGCAGTAAGGCTGGTTCCTCATGTGGACTTGGTTCGGATAAACCACCCTCTTCCTAGCAGTGGCTCTTACTCTCAGTCTACCTCTCGGTTGAAAGGTCACTGGCCGTGTCTCTGGCTGCTCTCTTGCCTGAAACTCCTGATACGACATCCTCGGCCTCTTCAGTCTCGAACTAGTCTCCAGTCTTACTCGCTCTCGGTTCAACTTCCTTAACTCATACATCCTCGCGATCCTTTCCAAATCTTGTTCCATTGGTTCCTCTTCTTGCCCCGGTAATATCATCCGTAAAGGTACGGCTCGAATAGGGCTATCACGCCTCAACACCATTTGGTTCGGCTCCACAGGGTCTTGTCTCACTTGACTTGGTTCACTTCGTTCTCTCACAACATGACTTGGTCCTCCTTGGTCTCTCGCAACGCGATTTGCACTAGGTCTTGATCTTGCGTCCTCTCTACGCTCCATTCTTGCATCAGCTTCTTGATCTTGACCCCTCGGGATTGGGTCTTGGTCGGTACTTGACTCCACCACAAAAGTTGGAATCCCTTCATCATCACTCGATAAGAGGTCGATCACCTCTACAATCCGCTCTCTCCTTGTCGTCGGTTCCCTGATCCTAGAGCCTTCATCGGCTGGTATCTCTTCTCTCTTGGCCTCCGGTACAACGACTTCCCCATCGCCCTCATCCGCTCTCTCCGGTGAACGAATCTCATTCAGCGTGAGAAGGATTCTCGCAACCGTCTCTGGCCTCTCCTCCGCAGGTTGCTCTCCACTAGGGCCTCCGGTCTCGGGTACAACTCTTGCACCACTCGCAGCTCCTTCTTCTTCCGGCACGTACACGTCCGTCAAGAAATCCAGGATTTTATCAATTGCCTCCGGGTACTCCGTCATAAAATTCTCAGGACTGATATCGTTGCCCTGATCGTCCACAAGGTCCAACAACAATTTTTGTAGCTTGTCGGCAAGCTCCACCTCCGCCTCTCCATGATCTCCAACAGGAATAGTACCTTTCCTTGCGCATCCATTCGCACTTGTAGACGTCTTGGCTCTCCAACCTCAAATACAATCGTCTGGTCATCTTGATCAATTTCGAACTCCTCTGTTTCCTTTAAACACTCGGACGGATCGGTCTCAATAGAAAAGTTGGTGTCGTCAGCATCGAACACCCCGTCCTCATCCCAATCATTCGAATCATTTGGCCCTTGGCTGTTTTCTAATTCCATCGACAAGAACCCATTGTGATGTCCCCAATCCTCATGTCTCGGCCCCTCATCTCCTGAACCATTTCCGCGACCTAAATCACCTGAAGACATCTAAAACCCACAAGAAACAAGGTAAGATGCTTAGTCCATTCTAAGGTTTAACTTAAAACTAGACAAGCAAACAACCGGATAAAAGTTTTGTGTTTTTGCGACACATTTACTGGATAAAACCTTGAAATGCACAAGTGCTCGCGGGTTCAAAAACACCGCTCTGATACCACCGTTGTAATGCCCCCGAACCGTTCTATGACCACGAAGGCCATCGGACAGCCACGGGACGTCACTTGCGGAACTGCACCGAGGTGATCCGGTCGAGGGATGGAAGCTGTAGACTTCCCGACCGGTCCTCCCTGGCACAACTCCACCCGCAACCGAGGTTACTTAGGCTTTGCAACCCTCGTGGCCTAGTGCGTTGTGTTAGCCCGGACAAGGCCGAGTATCATTTGCAACTTGCCATGTTTTCCTGAAAACCGAATATATTACTTTAACAAAATATTACATTGTAAATAAATCATTAAAGCAATATATAAAGATAGTCGGAAAGATATACAGTAATTGTTTAAGAAAAATATAGGATTTTACAAGAACACAAGAAAAACCCTATCCGGTACCCTAACGTTTGCTCCAGCTCTAGACTCACTTAGGCTTCCCTGCAAGACCAAAATAATATCATGAGTAATTTAAGATTACTCAGTGAACCTTGGTACCCCTTTCTCCTAAACAGGTTTCTACTTTCCCCAACTCGACTACCCCGGTAAGCAAAGAAAACAAGCAAGTAAAACAAACTTAGCAAGTTATCAAAGCTACGCAGCAGAAACATTAGCGGAAGCAATTTAAACCACACACAAGCGAGAGAGGTTAGATCAATACGACTCGACTCGACCATCTAGACTCGCTATACACATCTCAAGACGACTAAAGAACACTTTAGACTCTTGACTCCTACGCAACTCGCAAGGACAATCTAGAATAAAACAAGGGACACTTGAGTTACCCTAGACTCCTCCGTCTACCAAACAAACAAAGACATCTAGAATACTACAAGGATCGCTTGAAATACCCTAGACTCTTTTCACCTAAGGGCCCTCGATAATCTGTTCTGTTCCATACCATCCCCCATGCCGAGACCACAAAGGTCACCAGCAATGAGCCCGCACTTATGCTACATCATCATGTAGCGGTCACGCTAGTAGCTAGCTAGCCGTGACAGTGTCCCGCGTGAGTGGTCGTCGGGAACTCACGCGTGACAACCGCATTTGGAACAGAAGATCGACACACTATTCTAGCTAAGACTCGAGAAACAAATTCAAGAGACTCGCTAAAATACCAACAACATATCAAGCAAGAAAATCGAGCATAAACGAGCAAGAAACTTCGAGCAAGAGAACATACATTAATCATCAAGTAACATGAATAACAATTCAAGCAACCTATGATTAATTTACATGCATGCAACCAATTTATTAAACTTAAGCAAATAATGCAACAAGTTTAACTATGCATGCAACCAAATTGATTTAAACCGTTTAAATCCTTCTTAATCCAATTAAGCATGCAAGTCTTTCGATTTAACCATTTAAATCCCGTAAGTCCAGATTATGCATGCAACTAACCTCGATCAATATTATGCAATAAAATGCAAAATTCTTTACTCATTTATTCATGCATGAAACCGATTTTAAGCAAGAATTATTACTTACAAAATCCTCTAGGTTCGATCATGCATGCAACCCTTAAACCAATTTTAAGTGTTTCGATTTACTTAAAATGCACCCAAAATTCTTCTTTAACCAATTATTGAGTGAGTCCACTCTATTTATCATGCAACTAGCTCATTTTCATATGGTGATTCTAACGCGAATCCTACCATAATCACATGCATCAAACTTTAAACCGCATCTATATGCATCTACTCTACATGCATTACCGCAGACTCACCTTTTCACGCGTTGATGATTACCGGACTTCACCGCACCACTCGATCAGACAGTCTTCGCGTCCACAGCTTCCCGCTTCTTCGACCGTTCTCGTTCTCGACTTTACTCGATCAAAACCACGTCTCGCCTCTTGGTTTTTCTCCCGATCGAAAACCGCTTCTTCTCTCGGTCTTTCTTATTCGACACAGCCGTTGTCTTCCCTCGATGATCTCCCTCGACACTATCACCGTATTTTCTCGGTGATCTCTTCGACACTATCACCGGTTCTTCGTCGATGATTTCTTCGACAGGGTCTCCTTCTTTTTCTCGACAATATCTCTCTCGATGATCCCTTACTTACGAACTCGCCCATTTTTCTTTCTTTTCTCTTTCTTGCTCACCTTCTCTCTCAATTTTCTCTCCTTACCCCTTGAGACTTTGTGCGAAAATGAGAGGAATGAAGCTCTATTTATAGAGGTCTTGGGTGGTGGAGATAGCCAATGCATGAAGCACAAATTTTTCTTCTTAGTGCATGTGTTTAAACACTTGGTTGTGTTTAACTTCAACACTTGGCCACTAAACTCCACTAACTCCATTTGATTTCTTTAATCCTCCACTAACTCCCACTAACTCTTCTTGATTTATTTAATTATCCCACTAACTCCACTAACTTTTCTTGAATAAATTAATCCTCCACTATCTCTCCTTTGCTTAATTTAATCCTCCACTTCCCCATCTTCACTTAGTTGATTTTACAAGAGAAAACGATCTCTTGATTCCTCCGGCAAAACTCGACTTTTCGTCCGACGTTTCTCGTCAAAAATCGTCTCTCGTCCGACGTTTCTCGTCATTCCTCGGTGTTCCTCGGTCTCGCTCGGACGCTCCTCTCGGCATTTCCCGGACAGTATCGGTTCTCTCGATATTTCTTGGACAGTTCCCTCGGTCTCTCGGATATTGTCGGTCTTTCGATATTTCTTCGACAACCTTCCTCGACTCCTCGGACAATTTTCTCGACTCCTCGGACAATTTTCTCGACTCCTCGGACAATTTTCTCGACCATCCCCAGACTTCTCGATTTCCTTCGGTCATCTTGATCTTTTCCTGGACATTACCCGAACATCTCTTGGACGTCTCGGTATTCTTTTGTACTAACCCGATTTTCCTGCGGATGCCGTTTCCGATTTTTGATCGATCTTAAGGCCTTGATCTCACCTCCGGTCACTCCATTCTTGGCTCGGCCATTCCTCGACTCACGAATATTTTCTCGGACTTCCTCCGGTCGTCCCTCTTTGTTTTATATCTTCTTTCTTTTTGAGTCCTTCCCTAGTCATTTCCTTGAATTTTTATTTTGGGATTTTTACCCTTGGTGAGGGTCATTACATTCATCCTTACCCAATGATGAAGGCGACCAAGTTTTTAGGGTCATGACCCGTACTCTTTTTCCTTACTTTGGGTTTGTCCCACGAGGTTTAGCGGAGAAGGTTTAAACGAGGCGACGAGCCCTAACGCAAACCTCCACGTTTTAAAGCCAATGACATGGTTCCCGCGTCTAAGCCTAAGGACGTGTTTTCTTTTACTTAAAGCTATGCGTTTTGAACATTGTCTAGAACTTTCTCTTTGTAACGTTAAGTAGTGTGATGTGTGTTGTTCTGTTTAAACCACTTAGAAGGGCGACGTGTTCTCCATCAAAGGAAACACGTCAAGGGCAAACGTGTGCGGACCATAGCGAGTCCGCATGTCCTTAGTCCCCTCCAAACCTAACACTATTTAAACCCTCTCTTGTTTTTGTAAAAGGCAGACTTGAATGAAAATAAAACTTTTCCAAAGAGTGAATCTTTGTATCTTGTCTCACTTCTCTCTTTAGACCTAGTCCGGGACTGTTCTATCGAGAAACCCTAGCCGATCTTGAACCGAGTTTGCCATCAACTAGTCCGACTGTATCGCGAGTAGAGCCAACACTCGTGTGTCGTCATTCAATCCACCCTCGCTTCATTCTTCCTAGTAGAACCATCATTTGGTTCGCTAGCCGCTTCCAAACCTCGACGGCCATTCCGAACCGCTACCGCATCGGACTGTCCGTACGCCAAAGCCGTGACCAACATTCGATCTCGCGTTCCACTTGTTTGTTTTCCACCAATACTCGTTTCCACCATTTGTTTACCTTCTACATTTATTCTACAAAGTTTGGTCCGAGGAAAGTTGTCTCTATCCTAAACGTCCCGAAGACGAGCCGTTCTGTCCGTACCGCGAGACGACCGGTGCTCGCATCAGGGAGGGTCAAGTGTATTCTGGTCTGGGCGGACCAGAGTAGTGATGATTGGGAGAGTATGGTTTGGATTGACCAGTGGTGATGTGACCCGAGGACGCGGTCACAGCACGGATGCGGTATGGACGCGGCTTGAGCTCTCGGCCAACCTTCGAACGGTAGAACTTTCCTCGGCACAGATTATGGGCTTCGGATCTAGGGAAGAAACAAACGAGGGAAACGGAGTTTGACTGGATTCAAACGAGCCGTTTAGGAGATACGTCTAGAAGCCACGAACCGATCGATCAGATGGTACGGATGCGGAACGAACGAACGGATGGTTGCGGTGGCAACGATGGGGGAGACGAGTTGAGATGATTTAATGGAGAACTCGAGAACTTGTGGAAGAGGACTCAAGGTTGCGAAGGGGAAAGATGGGAAGCGAAGTGAGGGGAAATTACGAGTGGATCGAGAGACGACACAAGAGGTTTGGCTCTCCTCTTGATACGGTCTCTAACAAGGTCAAACCCGGTTCGAGGCTTGTTAGGGTTTTCTCAAGGTTCAATCCCGGATTGAAGAGAGAGAAGAGTGAGACAAGTTTCAAGAATCTCTCTTGAAGAAAAGTTTTATTTTCATACAAGTCTAAGGAGGAACAAAGGCTTAAGGAGAGTTTAAATAGCTAGGTCTAGATAGGAGCTTTAGGACACGCGGATTCATCTTGATCCGCACAACGTCCTTTTGACGTGTCCCCTTTACAAAGAGAACACATCGCCACCTTTTGACTAAACACTCTTAGCCACAAACACTCTCCAACGTTCACAAACATAAAGGATCAAAAGAGAATATTCTCAAGTTCAAAATTAAACCAAAAATAAGAGGGAAAGAGAGATAACCGCCTTGGCTTTGCACGTGAAGCAACTTAGCCTTTAGGCGTTTTGCGTTTAGCTCCATGCCTCATTAAAAACTTCTCCGGTAAACCCATTGGGACAAACCCAGAGTGAGGAATAAGAGTACACTTCCTTGCTTAACGACTTGACCGTCTTCACTCTTGGGTAAGAGTGAAGATTAAGCGGACTGAGTCTTCGGAGTCTTCATGGGGAGGCTGGCTTTGGACGAATGTTCGGACAAATAGGTTGAGCCGCTGCTTGGCCGCCTTTGCTGAGCTCTTGGAACGCGTGGTGGCTCCGGGAAGGATTGTTGGAGCCTTGGCCGCGTCTGAAGAGGTTGCCCTGGTCGCGTCCATTGCGTCTTGGTCAGGCGTCTCGGTCGCGTCCGGCGTGTCTTGGTCTTCTTGGCCGAGGTCGCGTCCTGCGATCACATCAAGTGGGGTCAGGACTTTGTTGACCGATGGGTCAGGATTGTGTGGACCAATGGGGTCAGGATGGTATTAACCGGTGGGGTCAAGATGGTGTTGACTGGTGGGGTCAGGACGTGTTGACGAGTTGCTGTCCTGGTTGCGGAAGACCAGATGGTTGGATGGTGTAAACCGCTGCGATGGTGGTTGGATTAGTTTTGCGGATGAGTGGTGGTGTGTTCAGATTTGAGGACGAATATTTTGTTAGAGAGAGAGAATTATAACATCCCAAACCCAATTTTGGGTGGGTGTCGATCGACACAAAGGAGGGTGTCAATTTAAAAGGCACGAGCAGCCTATTTCGGGGGGTAGTCTTTGGTCGCTTCTAAGAGAGAAGGAGAAAGACAAAGAGAGATTGTGAGTTTGATCCTGAGAGAAAAGGGAGCCTTGAGGAGGGTTAAGAGGAGCAGATGGATCTGTTTTGGTGGTTCTAGGAGCAGAGAAGTAGAGAGAGTTATGGTGCTGTCACTTGGAAGGGAGGAGAAAGGAGATCCATCCTCTTCATGTGTAAGGAGAAGGATGTGATTACTTGGTGGTCGATTAGGAGAGTCAAGGAGGCTTTCTCATGGTTGTTATCCAGGTAAGTCGTGTTGTTTGATGTTTAATCGATTAAGGAGTAGATGGTTGTGAAGGATTATGGTTTTGCGGCAAGAAGGAGCTTGTAGGGAGGCTCGGATCGTGTGATTTCTGGGTTGGTTTCGTTCGATACCATTGTGGTGTCGGTCGACACCAACACCTGCGGATGAACAGCGTGAACTAGTTCGAGAGGGCTACTCCGGGGCAATGTTTGGAGGATGAAACAAAGTCCAATGTTTCTATTGTGGTCTGGTATAGAAAATTTTGTGGTAAAGTTGGGGTGTCGAGCGACACCAAGGTGGTGTCGGTCGACACCAGCATGTTGTTGTGTGTTTGGGTCCTAAGAGGACAGCTGGAGTTCGGTTTGGATGAGGAGTGATTGACAGAAGTGATGCCATGAGTGTCGGTGTGTGTGTTGGTTCGCAAGTGGTGTGATGGGTGACGTTCGACACCAGATGGAGGTGACATTCGACATTAGAGGAGTTGATAGTAAGTTGGAACAATTGTGGGGAGTGTTGTTCGTGGCTGGACGAAATCAAATATTCTAGCCCACCTCTCTTGTTACTCGGTCGCTAGGGGTGGTTGGTTGTGCGACTCAGTAACTAGATGAGGTAGGGTTTGGTATATTTGTGAGAATTTTTATAAGAAGCGATTTCTACGTCGGTTGTCTCGTCGGAATTATGGAATTCTGATGAGATTGTTTTCCATGGATCCTATGTAAGGAATGGGAATTCAGGTACGGTCGTTTCAGCTCTTATGATCGCCAAAGAGAGAGAAAGCTGCTGATGTGGTAATTTTTAACTTTCGTATATGTTGCAGAATAATAGTATATAATTTTAGTGGTATTTTGATTTTTTTTTTTCTTATGTACTATTTTTGAAAAAGGATACTGTAACATGGACGTTTCTCAAAAGTTTATTTAAATGGAATCAAGAGACTGAATAATACAAGAATTTAAAATAGTGTGAAAACATGAATTCAAATAGACAGTCCAAGTTTTTGAAAAAAAAAAGGGAAATACGTTATTGAATAATAGTTGAATTTATTAGAAACTTCATTTTGAAATTCAACAAAAAAAATTTTGTTTTAAATAAGTCTTAATTAGGTTTATTTATCTGTAACTTTATTTTTATGAGACTAAATGAGTAATATATTTTCTTTTTTTCAGAAAAATGTAATACAATTTTGCCAACATCGATCTTATATATGTGTTCTTATGCTTATTAAATATCAGTGCTCATCATTATGAAGCCAAGGACAATATATGAGGTTCATGATATTTAATTTTTTGTATATAAAAAATTTTAGTTGGTAGGCGATTCATTCCAATATATTGTCACATTTATCACATTTTTTATCCAACTTGTGAAAGTTAAATAATTTTTATTTATCTATTTAACACCCACGAATTCATTGTTCCGCCTCACAACAATATGAGCTTGTTTTTGATGATAGGATTGTGGGTTATAGCCTTAGTGGCTGTGAGGATTGGCCATTGGTGGTACCGATGGTCCAATCCTAAATCTAACGGCAAGTTACCTCCGGGATCAATGGGTTTTCCGATCATCGGAGTGACATTCAATTTCTTTAAGCCTCATGGATTCTGCGAGATCAATCCATATCTCAAGAAAAAGGTGTTGAGGTCAGTCTTCAGATTTTACACTCTTTAACTATACACGATAAATATATAAATATATAGATTCTGTATGTGTGTTGTGTGATCGTTTCAGGTATGGGCCTTTGTTTCGGACGAACATTCTTGGTGTAAAAACAATTGTTTCGACGGATAAGGATGTTAACATGGATATTTTACGACAAGAGAACAAGTCGTTCATTTTAAGTTACCCGGATGCTTTAGTAAAGCCACTAGGAAAAGATAGCTTGTTCTTCAAGATAGGAAACATCCACAAGCACATGAAACAAACAACCCTGCATCTTTTGTCCTCCGAGGGTTTGAAGCGGAAGATATTAAAAGATATGGACCGTGTTACACGCGAGCATCTTGTTTCGAAGGCTAGCAAAGGAAGATTTGACGTTAAGGACGCAGTATCAAGTGTAGTCTATCTTTTCTCTTTTATATTTTAGTGTGATAAATTTCAGTTACAATGTTGCATGCTAGTTTCACACTCTTTAAGCCTTTTAAAAAAATATATTTGCAGTTGATTATAGCGCACTTGACACCAAAGATGATAAGTAATCTCAAACCAGAGACTCAAGCAAAGCTTATGGCAAACTTTAAGGCCTTCAGTTTTGATTGGTTTCGATCATCCTATATTATCTCTGCTGGGAGGGGTCTCTATAATACCGTTCGGGTGCGATTTTTTTTATTTATTTTATATTTTTTATTTTTCTTTTTTAGCATTCTCGGGAAGTAACTAACTTATAACACGAAACCAAGGGATATATGATCAGTTGTATATAATATTGTATGAAGGCATGCAGAGAAGGAATCCAAGGGATAAGGGATATCTACACGAGGAGGAAAACATCAAATGAGAAGTACGATGACTTCCTCAACACGGCAATAGAGGACTTAGAGATATCAGGAGGCTTAGTGAATGAAGATGCAATTGTGGCCCTCATCTTTACTCTTTCATGTATCACTCAAGATACCACATCTAAGGCCACTTGCTTGGCTGTGAAATTCCTATCGGAAAACCCAAAAGTTCTCGCAGAGTTAAAGGTATGTCATATATCATACATGCATATGGATCGATAAGCTAGTATATTTTCATCTAAGCATGTGATAGTAGTCGACCATGACATGTAGTCTAGTGTTTGTTGTTAGACAAATAAAAACAAATTACTGATAGTAGTCGTGGTCCTGTTAAGTATGTTCAATATATTTTGCATTTGTATTGAGAATATCTGCTGTATATGAATAATTTGTCAGAGAGAGCAGAAAAGCAGAAAAGAAAAAGATGGTGGGATTACTTGGGAAGAATACAGACACAATATGACTTTCACCAACATGGTAACTTTACTTTACTTAGCTCTAAGGTTAATACATCATTTATCAGATTTACATGGTGCCCCTGTGTTTCTATGACTTTATAGGTTATAAATGAGTCGCTTCGAATAACAAATCTGGATCCTATGATGTTTAGAAAAGCGGTGAAGGATGTGGAAATCAAAGGTAAGTGGTAATTAGTACTCACCAGGCCACTACTAAATTGTATATGGATTAAAAATAAATGAAGTTCAACACATTTGTGGAAATCTTTGTATCCACAGGATACACGATTCCGGAAGGTTGGATAGTGATGATTATACCTACAATGGTTCATTTTGATCCTGAAATCTATGAAAAACCTTTTGTGTTTAATCCTTGGAGGTAGGAGGTATTGTACACTTACTTTAGTGTACATATTTTATGGAAACATATTCTATGCTTTGTTTTCCAAATTAATATCAAAATTCTCTAATTTTCTAGCTCTATCCATTAGTTGCAACATTATATGCATATATTGATGATAATTATGGTGTACAGGGGAAAGAGTTGCGGTCAGGGTCTAAAACTTTTATGGTGTTTGGAACGGGACTTAGACAATGCGCTGGTGCAGAGTTCGCTAGGCTTCAGATTTCAGTTTTCCTTCATCATCTTGTCACCACTTACAATTTCTCGTTATCCCAAGACTGTGAGGTGGTCCGTGTACCTGGTGCCCATCTCCCCAATGGCCATCTCTATAAACATCTCCAAGTGTGCCAAATGATACCGCCTTATCAAATTGTATCATCGCCTTAATAAGGGAGATTTGCTATAATAACCTAGAATTTATTAGAAACAACTAAACTAACCTATCAAGATTTTAAAAGATTTGTAAAGTACATTTTTACCATATTATCCCTCCACATATTATTCATCTTCCTTTTTAACTACATAAATATTGTAAAAATCACATATAAAATATTACATTAAATGTTTAGAATATTATTTAAAAACAAAATTTGAATTAGGAAATATTAGGAAAATGAAACTAATAAAGGAAACAATTTAATAAGTGAATCAAATGATGAAACGTTTGACATAGTCATTCATCTTCAACCTTCAACCATGGATATATCCACTGTTCATCTTCTGCAATTTTAAGTATATCAAAACCATTGGTTAATCTTCTGTTTGTAAATCATTGAAGTGGAAACGGTAAGCTACCTTCTGTTTGTATTAAAAAATTAGTTTGATTATGATTCAGTGTTATATTGCATATTGTATAAGATTTTTAATTAATAAGCTTTCGGTTTGTAGGATTTTTGAATACAATCAATGGTGAATAACAAACGCAACTGTAACCTTAATCTCCAATATTCAACGATCATCGAGATGGAGGTAACTCTTCTAGAAGTTTTATTGATGTGGAATATGAAAAGTTTAATTAGTATGCCATGTTTTGGCTGACTTCGTGAAGACGAGCTCTTCCAAAGTCTGCTTTTTTTGGTAGACTTGGATTTATCATCAAATTTACTATAAGTATATAGATTATCAGCAGATTTACGTAAAAGTTTTCGTATTTTTGGTAGACTTAAAAATATATTTTGTCAGTATTATAGTTAGTATGCGGAGATTCATAGACTTCGGTGAAGTCTTCGCAATGTTGGTAGATTTCAAAAATATATTTTGTCAGACTTATAGTTAGTCTACGGAGATTCATAGACTTCGGTGAAGTCTTTGCATTTTTGGTAGATTTCAAAAATATATTTTGTCAGATTTATAATTAGTCTGCGGAGATTTATAGACTTCGGTGAAGTCTTCACATTGTTGGTAGACTTCTAAAATATATATTGCCAGACTTATAGTTAGTCTGCGGAGATACATATAGACTTCGGTGAAGTCTTCGCATTTTGGGTAGACTTCTTAAATATATTTTGCCAGACTTATAGTTAGTCTGCGGAGATACATATAAACTTCGGTGAAGTCTTCACATTTTTGGTAGACTTCTTAAATATATTTTGTCAAGTTAGTCTGCCGACTTGTAGTTAGTTTGTGGACGGTTTCTTGTGTTTTGGGAGACTTCTAATTTTAATTTTAGCAGACTTGTTTGGTAGTATTTTTTTTCATGCTCCATCATTCTTGATTCACTTTACTAATCAAATTCTCTTATTTAACAGGAAACTAAAGACAATGATGAAACAAGTGGCACCATTGATGAGGGTGGTGAACATGAAGAAAAAAGTGGTATTCTTGATGGATATTGTATATATGAGGAAAAAGTGGTACACTTGATGGATATTGTGTAGATGAGGAAAAAAGTGGCACTCTTGATGGATGTGGTGAAGAGGAAGTCAAAAGTTGTTTACAATACAATGTTTGTCACGAAGAGGTCCAAAGTGGTATAATTGCTGGTTGTGGTGGTGATGAGAAAAAAAGTCTTACATTTGCTGAATTCGACGAAGACGAATATTATTGTCGTTCAATTGATGGTAATGAAGCGTCTTCTTCAGATATGTCTTTTAGTGGGAAGATCGAAAAGCAAATGATTCGAGGTTTAGAAAGTCTAAACACCACGGCACAGACTCTTGAACGTATATGGGTAGGGAAAATATATGATAGTAAGAAAGAGTTGCAGTTTAAGTTACGTATGATCACGATTTTTCAGAATTTTGATTATACAACCATCAAGTCTACGAAAACTTTGCTAGTGCTGAATTGTTATGTCCCTGGTTGTTCTTGGAGGATCCATGCATCAACGATTAGAAGATCTTCTCAGTTTAAGGTACGAAAGTACATAGATATTCATACATGTCCTGTTACTAAAAGGTGTTCTCGTCATCGACAAGCAACATCAAAATGTTTTGGAGAGTTGTATTTGGCAAAATTTGGAAAAATTAGTGTAGGAATAAGACCTATGCATATCATGGATGTGATGAAGGCAATGTATGGTATTGACATTGATTACTGGAAAGAATACAAAGCATTAGTGCATGCACGTGAGATGGTAAGAGGTACATGGGAGAGTGGGTTTGTTGATTTGCCTTCTTATCTGCATAGGATTAAGGCAGCAAATCTAGGTACAATTACCGAACTTGAATGCGATGAAGAAGATAGATTTAAGTATTTATTCATTGCTTTTGGTGCATGTATCAATGGTTTTCAGTTTATAAGAAATGTGATTGTGGTGGATGGGACTCATTTAGAAGGAAAGTTTTTGGGTGTTTTGCTTGTAGCTGTTGGGCAAGATGGAAATGGTAAGATATTCCCCCCTAGCTTTTGGAATTGTAGATTATGAGAATGATGTTGCATGGGCGTGGTTTCTAACTCAGTTACGTACAATATGCCCCAACCATCAAGAGCATGTTTTGATTTCTGATAGACACAAATCGATTGGTAAAACAATTAGCAAGGTGTTTCCATTAGCTCATCGGGGAATATGTACATATCATCTCCATCAAAATCTTCTCAAGAATTACAAAGACAGTAGTTTATTGATCTTGGTAAAAAGAGCCATGAGAGCTTACAGAGTTTCTGAGTTCACTACGATATTCAATGACATTCGAATTCAAAAGCCTGAGCTTGCGACATATTTGGAGAAGATTGATGTTCGTTTGTGGTCTCGAGCAAATTTTCCAGGAAATAGGTATGGTATAATGACAAGCAACATCGCCGAGTCTATGAATAATGTTCTTTTAAATGCGCGTGAATATCCTATTGCTTGTTTATTAGATGAGTTGCGAAAGTTGATTTCGAAGTGGTTTATGAGACGTCGGGAGCGCGCTATGTCACAACCAACTCTGTTCACTCCTAAAGTTGAAAAAACTTTGAAAAAAAGAACTGTTATTGCCAATACTCTTTATGTGCAACACATAGATGCTCATCGTAGCCATGTCAATGGCGGTGAACTTGCTTGTGTCGTTGATCTACAACAGGTGCGTTTTTTTTCTTTTCATAATTCATATATGTTAAAGACTTAATTTCCTAAACTACTTTTTCCACTTGTAATAGATGCGTTGCACTTTTTGTGTTTATAATATTGATAAGATTCCATGTGAACACGCTCTTGCTGCTGCTATGAAGCATCCCAATCTATCCGAAGAAACACTCATATGATAAGCACATGAGAAGCACATGCAAGGGACTGAAGACATTTGTATCACTACAAGAAAACAGGTGATTTACGACTGCACTATTAGTCACTAAATAGTCGCTAAATCATACATTACGACTAATTTACGACTAATATTTGTTGTCGTAAATCGGTAGTCGGTAAGGAAATTCAGTCGTAACATAGTCGGTAAATAGCGACAATATTACGACTATGGCTTGTAGTCGTAAACATAGTCGTAAGTTAGTCGTTACTTGTTACGACTATTGGATTACTATGTTACGACTAGTTTGAAAATAGTTGTGAATTCGTCGTTAAATTATACGACTCCGTGGCTACTATTTAACGACTATTTGACGACTATATTACGACGACTTTAAGTCAGATTTAATGGCTGGTTTGACGACTATAGTGATTACAATCAAAATTGTTTTGTTTTGTTTTATAAATCCAATTTCTAATCAAACAGAAACCTAAAATTCATATTTTTTAATAACCAAAAGTTCACCACAATAGTAATTTGTTCACCACATTAGCAATTACAAAAAGAGAATCAAAAGTGATCAATCAAAAACTATGATTGACACATCATCCCAAAGTGACAAGTTCATAATAACCAAAAGAGAATCTAAACCATAATAAGTAGCCTAAGAAGTAACCTAAGAAGGAGGTTGTTGTGTTGGAGTGGCGGTGGATGCATCACTTGATTCAGACTCTTGGAATTCGACATAGGCCGGACACATCGTACGGATGAACTTTTCCAAGTGCTCTATCTTCTTCTGTTGCGCAGCCTGAACTTTGGAGTGTTCTGCTTCACGAGCAGTTTGTTCTTCAATTATACGATGAGCTTCCTTCACTTGCTCTTGTAATGCTACAAACGATGAAGACTCTCCTCGTTGATAGCTCTTGCCATTGAGAAGATCCTAAAGATGATCCTTGAGGCTTCCAAGTCCAAAAATATTACCTCGTGAATCCTTCTCAGTGGACTTAGAAAAGAAAAAATGAAACTGTTAGTTCTGAAAATGAAAGTTTTGAAGACTCTTTAAATATAGATTGTGAAAATGGTACTTTACCTGAAGAAAGATGGTCGTATAATCATCTGCTGTGAGCTCCTGAGCTCGTGAAGGATCTGACTCGATCTCAGATATCTTAGCTTGTAAGTTTTTCTCATAAGTTGAGAAGATCTTCTCGGCTTTTCAATCGACATACGTACCATCTGGCCTTGTATGTGTCTCTTTGAAAACCTCACCAAGACTCACCGGTCTCCCAAGTTTCTCTGCCTGGAATGTTACAAAAATAAAAAAAAGTTAAGACATAAGTTAAAGTTACAAAAGAAAGGTTAAGACATAAGTTAAAGTTACTCACCAAGCCTTGTTTGACTTGTTGATACGATGTTGGCCCAGATAAATGTGAGTGTGGACCGAGACCATTATGGTCTGACATACGAGCATTGGAATAGATTCGACTCCTTTCTTGTGCTTCTTCAGTATCCCACTGCGCAACCATTGTTTTCCAGAGTTCACCCTCGATCCATTTAGGTTGCACTCGACTAGTCCTAACGTCGCTTACCATGTTCTTCATCCGGCGTTGACATATCTCATAGAAAAAATGTTGCACTGTCCCTATAATCAATGGATCCCAAGTGTGTGTTTTCTAGGAAAAAGAAAATAGAATTAAGTTAGTGATAAGCAACAATTAAAACCTATCTATAAATGATATATGACAGAAAAATATACCGCAAACTCAAGGAAGTATCTTTCTCTTCTATCCGGAGGCACACATGACCAATTGTAGAATGGACCATCAAATTTGTTTGTAAAAACCTTTGTAATCTTCCGCACCAGTTGTGATCTGGCATCCCGAGTAAACCTCATAACATAAGAATCAAGTCAGACTCGTGAATGACAAACAAAATAAACAATAGTTCATGTACTCACAATAAACAATAGTTCATGTACTCACAATAAACAATAGTTCATGACAAAAAACATATATACTCTTCTAGTTACTACTAAATGATGAGAGACTTGGGAATGACAAACACAATAAACAATAGTTCATGTACTCACAATAAACAATAGTTCATGACAAAACACATATACTCTTCTAGTTACTACTAAATGATGAGAGACTTGGGAATGACAAACACAATAAACAATAGTTCATGTACTCGACAAAACAATAAACAATAGTACTCGACAAAACAATAAACAATAGTGATGTTGTGTGTCATCTAAAATCAACGAAGTCATCGACTCTAATCTAGAAAACAAACTCTAATCTAGAAGAAAACATATGAAAACATGTTATGAGCTGGAGATTTATACGTGTTTACATACCAAGTCGTGTTAGGCCTCGGTTCTGGAGAGAGGACGGTGGTAAAAGTATGACGGTCCGGCACCATAAGTATGGCGTTAAGAGCCCTCAACGTGTCCTTCCGGAGTTCCGGCAACACTGGATCTGACTCATCAAAGTTGTTACCGTGAGAAGAAGGATGACTTTGAGCTGGAGAGTTCTGAGCTGCAGATCTCGCAGAATCATGCAATGGAATCGATCGAACCGGAGGGTTGTTCTGAGCTGGAGATCTTGCAGAATCATGCAAAGGATTCGATCTCACCGGAGGATTGTTCTGAACTTCTGGTAATGACCGAGTTAGTTGGTCATCAACGCTTCGATTCACGGAGTTCTGAAATAGAGTCTGTGGTGGTGGATAGTTTCTGACCTGCAGTGCGGCTGACGTCGAAAGTTGGGGGGAAACACGGACTGGTACTTGTGGCGTCTGAGGCGTAGGATTTTGAGCCGCCGGCGTGAAGTTGTATTGAGGCGGTAATGGGTTGACTCTTCTCACCTTCGACGGAGGGTTAGAGCCACCGACTCTGAGAGTAGCGTTGGCGACAACATTCCTCTTTCGTCCAGGCTTCTTAAAAGGACGCATCGTGAGAATTGGCAGGAGGAAGACGAAGGATGGTGAGAAATAAGATTGAGAGATTAGGGTTTCGGCGATTGAGAGAGAATTTGGCAGAAGAAAGATGAAGGATGGTGAGAAATGAGAGATTAGGGTTGAAAAATTAGGGTTATCTTGTTTGTTAGGGTGATGGGCTGGACCGCGTAAATGGATTCCCGGGTTTAATTAACCCAAAATGTTTTAAACTTAGTCGCTTATTAGTCGCGGATCAGTTGGTGCAAAATATTTTAAACAATTGGGCTTGTTTTGGAGTCCAAAATCTGGTCCAAAATCTAGTCCAAGACGTAATAACAATTTTTATGAATTTAGTCACTTTTTTGTCGCCAATCAGTAGCCAACATTAATTTTATAAAAAACATATAATTTAATTTACTTTACATATTATTTAAAGCATACTACTTACATATACACTACATAATATATTTATCACTTTAAATTTACAAACATTATTTACATATATACTTACTATAATAAAAATTACATTTTCTATTTTTAAATTAAAATTACATTTTATGACTTAGCATAAATGAAGATACTAATTTTAAAAGATCAGACCTACTGATTCATATACATTTTCTTGAGCTTCACCTTTCATAGGTAATTTTTCACTTTGCAACCAATTCACAACTGTACTAATAGAAAACAAAAGCTCAAGTCTAAAACAATTAACAATTAATAATTAATAATAAGTATAGATATGGTAAACCAAGCATTAAAAAATTGATATTACTTACATATATTTTGTTTGTGCCTTTGAAAATGATATTAATATGAGAATGCCACAACATGATGCATGTATTTATAGTTTATATATATGTGAAGAATGCCAAATCATTAGTCACTACTTAGTAGCCAAATTACCGACTATTAGAAAGAGTTGCTACGTAGTCGCCAAATTAGCTGCTTTGATCCAACAAAATTAAGTTCTTCCCATTTAGTCGTATAATGGTCGTTAATCAATGACTACAATACCGACTATTGTATTTAGTCGGCAAATAACGTCTGAGTTACGACTAATGCTACGCAGTTGTAAAATAGTCGTAAGATAGTTGGCAAATAGTCGCTTAATTTTCCGACTACGCATTTAGTCGCCAAACATAGTCGTAAATACCCTGTTTTCTTGTAGTGTATATAAACTGAGAACAGTCATTGTAGTTCTTTTATGCATTGTTTGTGAATTGTAAAAGTGACATATGTGTTGCTTGGGAGATAGAGTTGATGAATCGGTGATGTGCCGGTGGCTCTAGTCTTGTATAAACAGTGTATCACACAGATAAGAAGTGAGATTGTGTTCTTCATTCTTATCATCATACATCGTTACTACACAAAAATCTATTGGTACAATGCATATGCTGAGTCTATTAAACCAGAAGATGTTGAATTGGAGTCTCCGCTTGATATAACAAACAAAAGATGTCTTCCACTGGAGGAAATTCGTGGTGCTGGGTAGACCAAAGAAGTCAAGATACCTTTCTGCACTTGAAAAGGCGATGGGTAAAAAACTATTCAAAAAAAAAAAAAAAAGAAGTTCTGTGAGAAGTCATCAATCCAGAAGTTATGTAAACATCATACATGTTCACAATGTAAGAAGGCTGGACATAATCGTGCAACTTGCAATAACATTTAATTATTTTTTTCATCAGGTTCTTTAACATATTGTTTGAGGATTATGCTTTGGTTTTCAGATTATCATTACGTAGTTTAATTCCAAAGGCCTGATACCATCGATTATTAATGAAGTGTCATATTCATTTGAAGTTGCATGTGGTGGCTACCACACGTGTTGTTACAACTTACAAGTAATACTATATATATATATATATATATATATATATATATATATATTGAGTCGTTTGTGTATACTGCACATGCATGTCCTGCTTAAATTTCCTTTTGTTGTTCTTTATAGAAGCACATGAATGTCCCTGCTTAAATTTGATTATCAGATATGGAAGACTGTTCAAAGCATCATTGAAAAATATAATCATCATTTGAAATGTAAATTTAAAGTCTGTAAAAATCTGTAACGCACAGAATATATGAATATTGTGATAAAAATGAAGCAGCCATAACTAGTCAAAATAAATGAAAAATCAATATGAATGTAATAACTCATGGTCTCCAATTGGGATTGGGTTAGAGACTGTTCGACAATCTTGCTCCGTCTCGTCAAAAATCTCAGCTGCAAGCTTCTCTCTAACCATTTTGATGCTTGTATCAGATAGAGGCTGCGTAAACTCAGCGTTTAAAGCATGGCATTCGACAAACTTTATGGCATATATTCCACAGTCACCCACTTTATGCATTTAGGGAAAGTTGGTCCGCGGCCGTCGAATTTTGTATTGCTCGACACTCATTTTTGCCTTTTCTATTGATGATGCAGCTGCTCGAAGTAAATGTGGTAACATATGAGCTATTGGCTTCACCGCTGTGAGAATATCTTCATTCTTACTACCTTTATACCCACAATCAAAGACATCAACAGAGCGATTCGGGATAGAAATGAACAGTCCTACCCAATGGTCGTTATTGACATGGAGAACACCATAAATATCATCCACCTCTGTCCTCCATTTCTTTCCTGTTTTAGCAAATGCAAGTAATTCCCCACTAACATATTCAAATGATCCGTTAGGAAAAATAGGAAGTGCTTTTGACTCTAGAAAATCCTTGTAACTTTTAGACCAAATTGCTGTGAAATAAGCATCTGTAAAAGCAATCCTCTCACTTCTAAACGCTTATGGATTCTTCATTAATCTTAATCGCAGCAAGTTCATGCCACTGTTAATATGCTGTTAAAAATGGACATAATAGATTATCATAAGAAAGCATAATATACTTGAAAAAAACTAAAACATGTTATTATTGAATGCTATAATAACCTCTTCATTTAGCCACTTTTGAGGAGTTCGCAGAAGATGAAAAAACTCCACACCACTTTGCTGGGAGCCAATAGGGTATTCACTACAAGCTACCAAACGTTTACTTATTAAAAAAACTGCAAGAGAATCACTACATTAGTCATGATGGGCTCGAACTTCATGCACGGCCCACGCGCGTACGGCGGCCTAATCCTCGCTATGAGGATTAAGTCGACTTTGTTCTTGGTGTTCTTTTGTTTTGGTTTTCTTTTACGTTAGGATAATTATGTTTGGCCTTTGGTGTTTATCTCTTGGTGTTCTCCTTATCTCTTTGGGACTCAATAGTCTCTTCTCTATATAAATCAATAAAACAAACCATAGAAGGTAGTCATAACTACCTATTAAAAACCTTGGTGTCTTGTGTTCTTTACTACTCTGATTGGGACCTATCAATTTGGTATCAGAGCGGCATTCAGCTTTTGATTCGGACCACTTGTGGTGTCAAGAGCAAATTCTTTATTCATCAAACCTTTGATTCGGACCACTATTGGTGCTATCAAACATGGCGGGAACTAACAAAGAGAGGATCGAAGACATGGAAGCTAATGTGAGCAACAGAGAGAGAGTTGGGGATACCGGGCGAGATGCAACCTCTCATACAAGAATATGAGGACTTATTTCGTGTTCCAACATCCCTACCTCCTCATAGGAACATCGAACATCGCATAACCTTGCAGGAAGGCACGGATCCGGTAAACGTGCGTCGTTATCGCTATGCGCATTTTCAGAAAGAGGAGATCGAGAGGCAAGTGAATGATATGTTGCAAGCAGGAATAATTCGTACTAGTTCCAGCCCATTCTCATCACCGGTCCTACTCGTGAAGAAGACGGATGGGACTTGGCGGTTTTGTACGGACTATCGGGCTCTCAACTCAGTTACCATCAAGGATAGATTTCCAATCCCGACTGTTGACGACATGTTGGACGAACTTCATGGTGCAGTTTTCTTTACCAAGTTGGATCTTACAGCGGGATATCACCAGGTTAGAATGCATCCAGAAGATATACCGAAAACAGCTTTTCAAACTCATAATGGACATTATGAGTATTTTTGGTAATGCCGTTTGGCCTATGTAATGCACCGTCTACGTTCCAGGCGTTGATGAATGATATTTTCAGACCGTTTATTTGCTGCTTTGTGTTGGTATTTTTTGACGACATTCTTATCTATAGCTCTACTTGGGAAGCACATCTTGAGCATGTTGAGCAGATTTTTTCGATTCTACGTCAATCACAACTGGCGGTGAAGCTTAAGAAGTGTGACTTTGGCCAGCGGGAACTGGAATATCTTGGGCACATCATCTCTGCTGAAGGGGTGAAGGTTGATAGAACAAAGATACAGGCTATGTTGGATTGGCCAGTACCCACGACGATCACGGAGCTTCGCGGATTCCTGGGTTTGACAGGATATTACCATAAGTTTGTCAAGGACTATGGGCTAGTTGCACGCCCTCTCACAAATTTGCTTTGTAAGGGTGGGTTTGTGTGGAGTACAGAGGCAGAAGAGGCTTTCTCGGCCTTGAAGGTGGCGTTGACTACAACGCCTACACTGGCATTGCCTGATTTTTTGATGCCGTTCGTGATTCAAACAGATGCTTTGGATGAGGGAATTGGTGTTGTCCTGTCACAAGCGGATCGACCAATTGCCTATATGAGTCGAGCTTTGGGGGTGACTAAGCGCTCTTGGTCAACATATGCACGCGAGATGCTTGCGATAGTCATCGCAATCAGGACATGGAGACCGTATCTCTTGGGGCGACGATTTGTCATACAAACCGACCAGAGTAGTCTACGCTACCTTTTGGAGCAACGAATTTTGACTCCTGAACAACATAAGTGGATGGGAAAATTGGTGGGATATGACTACAAAATCACTTACAAACCCGGCAGGCAAATGTGGTGGCAGGCGTGTTGTCACGGGTTATGGGAAGCCCGGAACTGAACGGGGTTTTTGTTCAGCAGACAAGTCTCTGGGATGACATCCGCGAGCTAGCCAAGGAGGATGTTTATATGTAGAAGATTGCAAAGTTAGCAAGTTCAGACTCTGGCAATCCTTATTCATGGCGTAATGGGATGTTATGTTACAAGAATCGGGTGGTGGTGCCACCATCGTCGCCGTTAATTGCTCAACTATTGTGAGAGCACCATGACACGCCCATGGGAGGTCACTCCGGTGTTCTCCGCACCTATAAAAGGTTGGCACGACAGTTCTATTGGCCGTCAATGCATCGTACCGTGAAGCAACATGTAGCGGAATGTGATATCTGTCAGCGTGCCAAATCATCTTCACTTACGCCAGCGGGACTACTACAGCCGTTACCGGTTCCTGATCAAATCTGGGAGGATGTCTCTATGGACTTTGTCGATGGCCTCCCTCGTTCGAATGGTCATAAATCGATCATGGTGGTTATCTAAGTCTGCCCACTTGGTCGCTTTAGCACACCAGTATACTGCTAAAACAGTGGCTGCCAAGTTTGTCGAAGCTGTAGTTCGGCACCATGGGATGCCTCGGTCTATTGTAAGTGACCGTGACCCAATCTTTGTGAGTTTGTTTTGGAGAGAGTTTTGGAAATTGGCGGGAACGCAGTTGCGGATGTCCTCGGCTTATCATCCGCAGTCGGACGGCCAAACCGAGGTGGTTAATCGGTGTATCGAGCAGTTTCTTCGGTGCTTTGTTCAGAACCGTCCCACACAGTGGAGTTCTCTCTTGCCTTGGGCGGAGTTTTGGTACAACAGAACGTATCATTTGTCTACGGGAACTACTCCGTTTCAAGCATTGTAAGGTCGCGCACCCCCGGCCATTCCGTCGTACGAAGTTGGGTCTTCAACTCTCGCCGAGGTTGATGAACAGTTGGCAACTCGGGAGGAGTTATTATCTGAATTAAAGCGACACCTTCACTCTGCTAACAATCGGTCCAAGCAACATGCAGACGCCAAGCGACGTGACCTACAGTTGGGGTGCGGTAGCTGGGTTTACCTGCGCCTTAAGCCGTATCGACAATGGTCAGTTCTCCGGCATACTTCGCAAAAGCTTTCTCACAAGTACTTTGGACCGTTTCAGGTTGAGGCCAAGATTGGAGTGGTGGCTTATCGTCAAGCGCTGCCGGCGGGTTCTAGGATCCATCTCGTGTTTCATGTTTTGCTGTTGAAGCCCTACATTGGAGCGACACCACTGACACCGGGGGAGCTTCCGCCACTGCGTGAGAATGGTTATCTCCATTTGCAACCCGAGAAGACTCTCCGTCGGCGGCAACTGCAGGTCGGCAACAAGAAACTGTGGGAGTTGCTGGTCAAGTGGAAAGGGCTGAGTGATGAGGATGCGACGTGGGAAGAGGAGGAGCAAGTTTTGGCGAGTTTTCCTGCCTTTGATCCCAACCTTGAGGACAAGGTTGTTCTTCGGGGGAGCGGTATTGATGGGCTCGAACGTCATGCACGGCCCACGCGCGTACGGCAGCCTAATCCTCGCTATGTGGATTAAGTCGGCTTCGTTATTTGTGTTCTTTGGTTTTGGTTTTCTTTTACGTTAGGATAATTATGTTTGGCCTTTGGTGTTTATCTCTTGGTGTTCTCCTTATCTCTTTGGGACTCAATAGTCTCTTCTCTATATAAATCAATAAAACAAACCAGAGAAGGTAGTCATAACTACCTATTAAAACCCTTGGTGTCTTGTGTTCTTTACTACTCTGATTGGGACCTATCAAGTAACATGACAGTCACGTAGATAAACAACTTACTTGTCCAATCGTAACCAATCGTCTAAAACTTTAACTTTTTGCACATCAACGGGTGCAAATGGATCATATCCACGTCCAACAATTGCCATTGACTGGTTTTCTGTTTTTATGATACCTACAGCAGGTTGCGTACCTCGATATGGTGGTAGTAGAGACGGCCCCGACTTCGTCTCCCTTTTACTCTTCTCTCGCACAATTTTAGTATCATGGTTAGTTTCCATGATTTGATTGTCTTACCAATTTTCTTCTGTTTAAATGTTTCTATATTAGAAACAGTGGGTTGAAATATCTTTAATGGAGAAGATTGTTGCGGCTGCTAGTTGCAGTTGTTTTTTGGGTCTCGTCCATCCACTAAACTCTCTTCATCTGAATCGACCACTTTTTGTCTTGTACCATTTAGTACATCTAAGTTAGCATGCATGTCACCCACATGAGTTTCTTCATCGTCACTAAAATCTCTTAGCTTGTATTCTTTTAAAACCTACATATACAAGAACCATGAAATTAAATATTAAATAGTAATCCATGTAAAATAACACCTACGATATGTTAAAATTTTCATATTAAAATACGGAAAAATATATCAAAACAAGATTCTTATTACTATGACTTACCTCATTAGTCTTTAACTTCTCACTTAACAATGTTATTTCTTTCTCGAGAAGATCAACTCTTAAGCGCATCAATTTAATGATTTGTTGCTGGTTTTTCATAGCCTCTAATTGAGCCTCAAACACCTCAATCCTTTTTGTTTGTTGGTCGATCCTCAACTGTAGCGTTTCAACAGATTCACTAGAAATAATTGATGCTCTTGAATCCAATGTGTTTTTCATAGCCATTGTATCCACCTCTCTTTTATGTTTCAATGATATCTTTATATCATCGTCTGTTCTGTTTTCCTCTTCAGCTTTTCCACATAATTCTTCCACTATGTTCTCTTCCAATTGTAAATCAGTCAAACCATCTTCCACCCAACTAACAGATTGCAAACTTCCTTCTTTTCATATGGCTTCAAGAAGAGCATCAATTTCCTTGTCAACAACAACATCCTCCCAAACAGCAGAAGTTAAATGTTTGACTATAACTTTTTGATGTTATTCTGCAATTCAAAGTAAAACACATATTAATTTTTCTCAAGATGAGACAAATTAAATCAGCACCAATAATAAAATTTCTCAAGCTATGATAGATTAAATCAAGACAATTGTAAAACACAAGTAACAATATACATACCTCATCATTAACTACAGTGGTATGGATATCAATGTTACTTTTTCCCTTTGTACCTTTGAACTTTAGAAGGGGAGGGCCATCAACATGTTAAGGGCGACCAATCTTTGTTCCGAGACCGGGAACAAGTGTGTAAGCCCATATTTGAATCTCTTGTGTAAATCCATGTATTGTGTATGATTGCGCATTATAATCGATTCGTTTCACAGACTCAATAAGCTGTTTGAAAACCATTCTACCAAGGATATTTTTTGAACTTGGGCAAATCAAAAACCATTCGAGCTATTTGAGAACTAAGCCGCTTCTTATCATCATAGCCTAAAATAACAAATGCTATAGTTAAGTATGCAAACCGAGTTTTGTCGTCTTCATCTGACCAAATAGCAACATCTTCACACTCTTCTCAAATCATTTTTGCAGGGATTCGTCTTTCCTTTGATTTTCAACTTTTTCCACAAATCTTTATGCAGTTTAGCTTCTACGTCAACCTCACAATCATCTGGAAAAGGTGCACAATCCAAAGCTGTGATCTCTTCGAACTCCGACAAAGAGAATCGAGCTGGTTTATCACCAAACAAACACCAAATCTCATATTTTTTCTTGCATACAAGTTGTTTCGCAAGAAGATATTCAACAACCTTAGAAGACCATGTGAATTTATTATCAACAAACCGTACGATGACTCCAAGAGGAGATTCACGGATGTTGTTCCACACGTCTTTCCAACTGCACTTTCCACATCTTCCAAAAAGTCAGTCTTCCTGTGATAATTGATGCTTTTCTTGGGTTTTGGTTCATAACCAAGTGAAAACAAACGCAAAGGAAATCCTAAATTGATGTTTGTTTGTGCCTCCATCCTGTAAAACGTCCATAAAATTAATAAATAATCAGAAAAAGTGAAAAGTAGAATACAATCTATTCATAGATAAAAAGTGTAAGTATTTAGTTGGATCGTGTTTGTCATCCTAGAAGTAAAAGAAATAAAACCCCCACGAACAGAGAACATAGAACAGAGAATTCAATTGTTTAATAGAAGTTTTAATCTAAACAAGAACAGAGGATCTAGAAACGAAATCGGAGGATGGGGGTTCATAATTAACAATAACCCAACCCAGAAATCCAATTAACTTGAAACAACTAAAACTAGTCAATAAAGAAAAAGGCATGATATAGTTTGTCATTCAAGAAGTAAAAGAAGTAAAACTCCCTTGAACAGAGAACAAAGAAAAGAGAACATAGCATTGAATTGCTTAATATAAGTTTTAATCTAAACAAGAACAGAGAATTCTGAAAACGAAATTGGAGAATAGAATTTTATAATTAACAATAACCCAGCCCAGAAATCCAATTAACTTAACAACTAAAATTAGTCAATAAAGAAAAAGGCATAAGAGATGGAGTAAGAGATCTTACTTTGGTAGTGGTTGTATATGGAGAAGGATGTTTCACGTTTTGAAGCGGCAAACACATGGAAAATCTTCCAAAATTTATTTGACTAATACTAATACCAAATTAGGTCTTAAACAATTAATATATTTTCATAAATATTTAGAAATTAGATTTTAATTTAATAGTTTTATGAAAAAATCATTTGACATTTTTATTTTAAAAAGAAAAAGACAAAAAACAGTTTTGGTATTATAAAAAATTATTACACAAAAAGTAAGTTAGTCTAGCAATAAAAATAAAAAGAGATTACCCTGACTATTCATTAATAAAACTGGGTTATCATGGGTAATTCTCTCCCTTTTAATAATGTGAAATCAACATCTTCTACAACTCCACGATTTCAATGCGATTTCTTTGTCCACTGCCTATGTGTAATACGTGTAATAATAGCATGCCATATCTTGTCGTCGATCATGTATTTTTTTTGTTTCTTTAATTTTCCCATAAGTGTTTCTATTTTATATATGCCATATCCCGTGGCATGTAATATATATATATATTAGATAAGGACTCGCCCAATGTGCGGATTTAAAGTTTTGTAAATAAAATTAAATTTTAAAAATATATATTAAAATTTATTGTATATATTATTTATATATATATATATATATATATTTGCTATAATACACTGATTCATATCTATATACAAATCTTTTATGTATATTACCATTAAAAGTGTATTTTTTACACCTAGGTATACTGTATGTTACAAATTTATTATTTACCACCACCTAGAAATTATCTATATGAAAAAATTAACCCCACTATTATATGTATCTTTACATTCAATTTTTCATAATTTCTTTAATCGCTAAAATTGTTAGCTAAAAAAACATTTTAAATAAAAAATTAATTACATCACAATACACTTATGGAAAGAACCTCGGTTCTGCCTTCCTCCCTTGTGGAGAGAACCTTCTGTCCAACCTGCTTCACCTTGGAGAGAACCTTCGCTCTGCCTTCCTTCCTTGGGGAGATAACCTTGCGTCCAACCTCTCCCACCTTCATCCCTTGGGGAGATAACCTTGCGTCCAACCTCCTCCACCATAGAGAGAACCTCGGTTCTGCACTCCTCTTGTGTGGAGAGAACATATTCATTTCTTTTAGCTATCTCAAAGTGGCTTACTCTAGAAACCAATGAAACTAAAGATCCTTTTCCAACGTCACAAAATCTTTTGATAGTAACTAATGTTAAATTTCCCAATGTATTCATGAAAGTTTCTTTAACACATCATGATGTAGTCTCTGTCTCCTAGCTCCTATGAATCTATCAACAACGATTTATGTTTTTCCAATCTATCTATGTTTATTGTAGGCTTGTGTTTGATTAGCTTATATGATCCAACCATTAGGTTGATGATCTTATCATCTTTATCTCCTTTTGAGATTGAAAGAATGGTAACAATTATGTTTGCACAAAAAAAAAAAAAATCTATGACTAACCAATCAAGGTTGAGAAGTTAGAAGAAAATTAATTTGACATAATTAACGAAATAATAGAAAATTATAAGCACGGTAATATATGAATCTCAAATAATTCAAAAACGTAAATATAAATTAAATAAAATAATCTAAAACTACTACAATAAATTTAAAAATACAGTATTAGAAAAAGAAGATGCATACATTAATCTTCTATTTTTTTTTGGGTCAACATACTAATCTTACTTATTCCAAATTGAAAAGGTAGAAAGTAGGAGTATATTTTGGTTTAAAAAAATAAGAAAAATTTGTCTTCCCATAAAAGAAGTTTGACCAATAGAACAAAGTTAAAAGCAAAAATTTTGAATAAATTATTTTGTTAGATGAATAATATGAGAAGATCTATGTTTATATAGAAGTGAGTATTTACATTTTTTAGAATTAATAATTTTCTGTATATTTTCTTTAATCCCTTTTCTATTTTTATTTTATGTGAAAATTTATTCCAATGGGCTCATTGTTTTTTTTTTAAAATTTCTTGCTTCCCACTTTTTTGTAAGAGGTACTATGTTCGACGATAAGAACGCTTTCTGTTTAGTTGATCTAGTGTTATATAATCTCTGTTGTTATCTTGCATTTGTGTATTTTTTTTTTTAATGCTACCTATCCTGTAAATTAATAGAAATAATAATAAAACCGTGAGAAATTTGTTAATCCCAAAAACCTTAGTTATTATGCATAAGAAACTTTGTCAACACTTCAAAGTCAAAGATTGCTTAGTATGCATTATGAAAGTGAGAAATGAAACAAAATTCAAAGAAACAACGACGAAAACACATGGTAATATATAGAAATTTTTTTATATATTATTTTTAAACAGTATGTATATTATTTTTATAGCAAGCCATCTCTCGCCGTGACATAGAACGTGTTTATACATATATAGTTATATTAATAACATAATTTTTATTGCTATAAAATTAACAAAATAGGTGAAAACTTTACATAATGCACTAAAGGTTTAAATGTCAACATGCATTAACAAAAACAAAACTTGACAGCATGGGAAAACTTTGGTTTATATGAAACGACCGACCTTTTTTTTTTTTTTAATAAATAATAATAATAAATACAATATAATAAATAGAACTACAACTAGTGGTCCCATACCCACTAGCCACCTAACCACAATCACAAACATCAGCGGAAATAACAACACCAACATAATATTCAATAATACTCCAATAAAAACCAATAACCATAATCTTCAACAAAAATCAATTCAAACAACAAGAAACAAGGAACCAGCAACCTAGCAATGTTTCTAATGACCCAACTCTAGCAACCTAGCAATGCCAGACAACATCCAATTGAGTCCCTAGAACATCCTCCTCTTCATTGCCTTGATTCCACGATCACACTTTGCCTTTACCTGCACCACAAACACAAATTGAGATGCATGAGTATTTGATAAACACTCAGTGAGGCAATCCTCCCATCTACTGGGCTATACACACAAGCAACAATGATTCCAAAGTTCCAAGACAAGCAACAAACAAACACACAAACCAGGAAATCAAACATCGACTAACTGGAAGGGAGGTGTCGACCGACACCAGCCTAGTGTCGATCGACACTGGCTCAGTGGTGTCGACCGACACTACCCCACAGTGTCGATCGATGCCCAATTTTCTGGTGTCGACCGATACCAAGTGGTATCGATCGACACTCCCTCTGCAACTGCGATCCGCACGAAGACGAGAGTCGAATCTCACTTCCGAAACTCCTCCAAATCGCCCAATACTCACAACCCAAGCCTAAAACCTCCGTAGGAACCTGTTTCAACCAATCCCAAGCAAGAAAAACACACAAACAAGCAAGAACAAGCAAGAACAAAGGAATCAAAGGCTTAGATAAGCCATGGTCATGCACTCACCTCTTGGAAGGAAGATTTAGACCAACAGAAACGAATCCAACACTCCTAGCAACCTTCCAACACGTTCCTAGCCTTGGATCTTCAATCCCACAGCAAGATCTCACCAAAAACGCCTTGAAATCTCACAAACTCTCTCTAGAACCTCAAGAACAAATTTTCTCTCTTTGTTTCTCTGAAAAACGGCGACACCACAACTAAACACGACCCTAGGTCGTTTTCTCCCTTTTAAGACCCGGTTCAATGGTTTTCCCTAACCAAACCGGTCCAAATCGACGATTGAAACAAACCCGACGAACCCAGAATAAGTGGTGTCGATCGATGCTACAAGGGTATCGATCGACACCCCTACCCAAAACGCATATTTTGGTTCGCGGATGTTACAATTCTCCCCCACCAAACTAGATTCGTCCTCGAATCTCAAACAACCATCAGTCAAGGACTCCCGTGCAACCGTCTACACGGCCCGCACTCCTCCGACTGATCTACAGAAGGTCACCTCTAGGCGATAGACTCACGCTCCAGGCGTCATTTGCTCTTGACTTTTTGGACTTTCCTTTACTCATAGGCCTAGACCTTGAGTTTCATCGGCTCATCATCAGACCTAAGTCTGCATGCCAATGTTGGCTCCTCATCAGGCCTAAGCCCGCATGCCATAATATATAAGGAAAAGCCCAAACTCGTCTCTCGGGTTGCCACCCTACAGCGCGCCCCCGGATCGTCATCCGAAGTCGATATACCAACCATACTCCCGAGCCACAAAGTCTCTGAATATAGCAGTACTAGGAGAACCTAAGTCCCCCAAGAGTCGCGAGCAAACGATTCTGAACACGTCTGAGTCCTATCCCTACCTAGGTTTCCTTCCCGTGGCTCGCGTAGAAACATCCCAATGTCCTACCAACCACATATCCCCTCACCAGGATACCTCATGACCACACAAGGATCATACACACGCCACAAGGGCCGCCACAAAGGCCAACAAAAATGTCCTAACGAGGACCGCCACCAAGGCCAAAACATATGTCCTAAAGAGGACCGCCACCAAGGCCACTCGTCCCGAAGGACCGTCACAAAGACCATCTGTCCCGAAGGACCGTCACAAAGACCATCTATCCCGAAGGACCGTCACAAAGACCATCTGTCCCGAAGGACCGTCACAAAGACCATCTGTCCCGAAGGACCGTCACAAAGACCATCTGTCCCGAAGGACCGTCACAAAGACACTCTGGCTAAACAGCCCGCCACAAAGGCCAACAATTGGCTAAAAGCCCGCCACAAAGGCCACACAATTGGCTACAAGCCCGCCACTAAGGCCACACACACTGTCTAAAAAGACCGCCACACACATGCACCCTGACTCGAAAGTCCGCCACAAAGGCCACAAAGCCCCTCCGAGGCTTCCCACCGCTAAAATGGACAAATTCTAACTCCCGTAAAACTTTCCATATTTAGCACTTTCCACTTTTGGAAACTTCCCACTTTTGGAAACTCTTTTTCCAGGAAACTTAACTTCGCAACCCCGCCTCACGGAAACTTTGTACCCCAACACCACCTCATCTTGTTACTGAGTCGCACAACCAACCACCCCAAGCGACCGAGTAACAAGAGAGATGGGCTGGAATACTCCATTCCCGCTCCAGCCACGGATTACAGATGGGACCAGGCTAAACAAGCTCAAGTCGCGGCTTGCTTCTCATACCACTTCTTGAACCTTGCCTTCATCCTTGCCTCAGGCTCCCAAGTCTGCTCCTCAACACCATCACAGTCCCACAGGACTCTCATCAAAGGAATCTTCTTCTTCCGAAGTTCCTTGATCCTCCTCTCGAGAACCCTCACTGGTCTCGCCTCCAAAGTCATGTTAGGCTGAAGATCCTCAGGAATCTTAGCCAACACCTCCTCTCCCTCACGGAGACACTTTCGCAACATAGACACATGGAAAACCTTATGGAATGCACGCATCACCTCAGGTAACTCCAATCTATATGCCACTGGTCCAACCCGCTCAATCACTCTGAATGGACCCATATACCTCGGACTCAACTTAGTCTCTGACAATGACCTGTTCGGACCCCGCAACATGGCCATCTTGAGGTACACTCTGTCTCCTACCTGAAACTCAAGATCTCTCCTCCTCTTATCAGCATAACTCCTCTGCCTATCCTGAGCCTCCTTCATGTTCAGCTTGAGAACCCGAATCTTCTCTGAGGTCTCCTGAACAAAACTAGCACCAAACATGCTCCTCTCCCCCACCTGAGTCCAGCATAATGGTGTACGACATGGTCTCCCATACAAAGCCTCATAAGGAGCCATCTTAATACTCCCCTGATAACTGTTGTTGTAAGCAAACTCTACCAGGTTCAGGTGATCTGCCCAATGGCCACCCCAATCCAACACACACATCCTCAGCAAATCCTCCAGCGTCTAGATCGTCCTCTCAGACTGTCCATCTGTCTGGGGATGATAAGCTGTACTCATATGCACCTTAGTGCCCATCTCTGCCTGAAATGCCTTCCAGAACACCGAAGTGAACTTAGAATCCCTATCAGACACAATGCTCGCTGGCACCCCATGCAACCTGACAATCTCCCTCACATACTTCTTAGCCAAGACCGCTGCTCCATCAGTCTTCTTAATGGCCAGAAAATGTGCTGACTTAGTCAACCGGTCCACAATGACCCAAATAGCATCAAAGGTCCGTGACACTGGCAAACCCACCACAAAATCCATGGTGATCATATCCCACTTCCACTCAGGAATGGGTAAACTCTTCAGTAACCCGCCAGGAACCTGATGCTCAGCCTTCACTAGCTGACACACATCACACCTCGAAACCCAACTAGCCACATCCTTCTTCATCCCGACCCAATGATAGTACCTCTTGAGGTCACGGTACATCTTAGTCGCTCCTGGATGAATGGATAACTTGCTCGCATGAGCCTCTCTCAGAATCTCCTGTCTCAACTCCTCATCCTTGGGCACACACACACGACCGTGCACCAAGATAGTACCATTATCTGAGACCTGATACTCTGAATCCACATCCTTAGAGGCATTCACCAGCCCCAAATCCTTCTCCTGAGCCAACCGCACTCTACTCAGAAGATCTGCTCTATCTACTGCTTCCAAACCCAACGGTTCCTGTGAAACAGCACACAAGCTCAAAGCACTGATCTCCCCTACCAGTGACTCCATCTCCTGCTCCTGAGCCGAGGCTACCCTCTTCCGACTCAGAGCATCTGCAACCGTGTTAGCCTTACCAGGATGATAGGCTATCTCCAAATCATAATCCGCCACAAGCTCCATCCACCGCCTCTGCCTCAAATTCAACTCAGGCTGAGTGAATATATACTTCAGGCTCTTATGATCTGTGAACACCTGCACCTTTGCACCATAAAGATAAGATCTCCAAATCTTCAGGGCAAAAACTACAGCACCCATCTCCAAATCATGAGTAGGATAGTTGCCTTCATGCACCCGCAACTGCCGCGAAGCATAGGCAATCACCTTCCCATGCTGCATCAGAACACAACCCAACCCAACTCTAGATGCATCTGTATAAACCACATAGGGTTCTCCCTGCTCAGGCAAAGCCAACACTGGCGCAGTAGTCAACATCTCCTTCAGGCTTGCAAAGCCTTCCTCACACTCTTCTGACCAGACAAAAGGAACATCCTTCCCTGTCAACTTAGTCATAGGACGTGCTCTGCTTGCAAACCCCTGCACAAATCTCCTGTAATAACCTGCCAACCCAAGAAAACTTCTGATCTCTGTGGCATTCTGCGGTCTAGGCCAATCTCTGATAGCCTGAATCTTCTCTGGATCTACAGAAACCCCCTCTGCAGAAACAATGTGACCCAGAAAGCCCATCTCACGCTGCCAGAAACTACACTTGCTCAACTTGGCAAACAACTTCTGCTCCCGCAGCTTCTCCATAACCGCCCTCAAATGCACTGCATGCTCTTCAGGACTCTTGGAATAAACCAGGATATCGTCGATGAAAATGATGACAGATACATCCAGAAACTCCTGAAACACACTGTTCATCAATCTCATAAACGCTGCTGGCGCGTTAGTCAATCCAAAAGGCATCACCACAAACTCATAGTGCCCATATCTCATCCTAAAAGCAGTCTTCCTCACATCTGCCTCATCTATCGGTATCTGATGATAACCCGACGCCAGATCTACCTTGGAGAACCAAGTAGCACCCCTCAACTGATCCAACAACTCATCGATCCTAGGAAGAGGATACTTGTTCTTCACAGTGACCCGGTTCAAACCCCGATAATCAATACACAACCTGAAACTCCCATCCTTCTTCTTCACAAACAACACCGGCGCTCCCCACGGTGATACACTAGGACGGATGAATCCCTTACTCAACAAATCTTCTAGCTGCTTCTTCAGCTCTGCCATCTCTGCTGGAGCCATTCTGTAAGGAGCCTTGGATAACGGTGTCGTCCCCGGTTCCAGTTCAATGGTAAAAGGATCCGACCGAGATGGTGGTAATCCCTGCAAAGACTGAAACACATCCTCAAACTCCTCCACTACTGGAATACCGCTAACCGTAGACTTCCCCACTGACTCTGGCATAGATATAGTAACCAGATAAGCCTCACGGCCCTTCTCGATCATCTTCCCAGCCTGAATGGCTGAGATCACGAGACTCCCCGAAGTCGGTCTGATACCCTGAAAAACCAACTTCCCTCCTGGATGCTCAAACTCCACTCTACCCCGATAGCAATCCAAATGCACCCTATGCCGATGCAACCAATCCATCCCGAGAATAACATCATACAGCTCCACTGGACTGATAAGCAAATCTGCTGGCCACGACTCTCCTGCGATCTGAATATCAATTCCTCTAGCTCGACCAATCACTCTCAGGAACTCGCCTCCCGCAACTCTGACAACTCCTGCACGCTCACCAGGATCCCCGCTGATCCCCGCACACTCTGCACACTCTGGAGTAATGAAGCTATGCGAAGCTCCAGAATCAAACATAACGTGGGACTTAAACCCGCCCACCAACAAGGTCCCTACACAAACCTCATGTGTTGAGAACCTAACAATTTATCACAGGAACATAAAATCTGACCCTACAAAAAAATTCACAAAGATTAAGTACCAGAAATTATACCTGTGATCGCCCCGGCACTGGTTCCACCAGTCTCTACTGTCGAGTAAACACGTGGCGCCTGCTCAATCCGTGCCACCTGCTGACCTCCAGGCTGCACCTGCTGCAACGCTGCCACTGCTGCCGGCTGTAGCTTGGGACAAAAAGGCCTAATGTGCCCTGTCTCCCTACAGTGATAACATACCCGAGGCCCCGCAGTCGGAACACTCCTCTTGGGACAACTAGCAACCCTGTGATCCTTGCTCCCACACCCGAAGCAACCCGCACCACTCGGCTTCTGCGTAGCCTCCCACTTCCTCTTGGTTCCCTGAGCATGCCTACCGCCCCTGCTAGAACCACCCTGCTGCTGAGCCTTATTAGGCTGAACTGCTGGAGCAACCGGCACTGACTGTGCCCGGATATCCTCCTCAATCTCTGCTGCAGTCTCCACCAACTCTGCACGCGTAGCATAATACCTCCCTCTACAGTGAACTCTCAACTCATCACGTAGAGCTCTCATAAACCTCCTAACCTGAGCCTCCTCAGGCTCCATAGCTCGACCCCCATAACACAGAAGTCGACTGAACTCCAAGTCCAGCTCCCGCACTGACCGTGTCCCCTGAGACAACTGAAGGAACTGCACCTCCAACCGATCCAATGCCTCTCTCGGAAAATACTTGCGGTTGAACTCCAAAACGAAGTCAGCCCAAGTCATCTCCCGCTGCACTCTCCTAGCAGCCACAGATCTCCACCACAACTCAGCATCTCCAGTCAAAAAGTAGACCCCTATGTCCACCCAGAACTCCTCAGGACATCTCAAGGTATGGAAGTTGCGTTCCACCCTCGTCCTCCACGCATCCGCAGCAGTAGGATCCACACCTCCCGGAAACTGCTCGGTACGTAACTTACCCATCTCTGACAACATGCTGAGATAACGAGCATGAACTCCCACATCCGCAGCCACTGGCTGCCGCTCCTCCGCCACCACTGGTGGCACTACCTGAGCCTGAGCCGGCACCACAGGTGGTAACCGCTCCAACAACTGTGCTAGCATAGCCACAACGTCAGTACCAAGGACTCCACCCGCTGGGACTCCCACACCCGGGACCCTAGCATCACCGGCCACTGGAGCATCAACACCGCCCCCTCCTGCCACACTCACGGAATCCCCCGGAACATCCTGTGACTCGCCAACACCCTCAGCTGTCACGCTCTGGTCTTCGGTCTCACTAACCACTGGGGCTCTGCCCCTACCACGACCACGTCCGCGACCACGTCCGCGTCCACGACCTCGACCAGTCACAGCATCCTCTCTAACCATCTGCACTACCATGAACAGAAGGCTAAGCAAACAATTTCTATTATAACACAGAAACATAAACTCACCGTGGAATCACACACTCGGCTCGAAGAGGATGTTCTAGGACTCCATGCCACACACCATTGACTAACTCACATAATCAATCAAGACATGCAATCCCAAACATCTACAACAGAAACCTAGTGAACCCAAACCTAGAACCGTAAGGGCTCTGATACCAAAATGAAACGACCGACCTTTTTTTTTTTTTTTAATAAATAATAATAATAAATACAATATAATAAATAGAACTACAACTAGTGGTCCCATACCCACTAGCCACCTAACCACAATCACAAACATCAGCGGAAATAACAACACCAACATAATATTCAATAATACTCCAATAAAAACCAATAACCATAATCTTCAACAAAAATCAATTCAAACAACAAGAAACAAGGAACCAGCAACCTAGCAATGTTTCTAATGACCCAACTCTAGCAACCTAGCAATGCCAGACAACATCCAATCGAGTCCCTAGCACATCCTCCTCTTCATTGCCTTGATTCCACGATCACACTTTGCCTTTACCTGCAGCACAAACACAAATTGAGATGCATGAGTATTTGATAAACACTCAGTGAGGCAATCCTCCCATCTACTGGGCTATACACACAAGCAACAATGATTCCAAAGTTCCAAGACAAGCAACAAACAAACACACAAACCAGGAAATCAAACATCGACTAACTGGAAGGGAGGTGTCGACCGACACCAGCCTAGTGTCGATTGACACTGGCTCAGTGGTGTCGACCGACACTACCCCACAGTGTCGATCGATGCCCAATTTTCTGGTGTCGACCGACACCAAGTGGTATCGATCGACACTCCCTCTGCAACTGCGATCCGCACGAAGACGAGAGTCGAATCTCACTTCCGAAACTCCTCCAAATCGCCCAATACTCACAACCCAAGCCTAAAACCTCCGTAGGAACCTGTTTCAACCAATCCCAAGCAAGAAAAACACACAAACAAGCAAGAACAAGCAAGAACAAAGGAATCAAAGGCTTAGATAAGCCATGGTCATGCACTCACCTCTTGGAAGGAAGATTTAGACCAACAGAAACGAATCCAACACTCCTAGCAACCTTCCAACACGTTCCTAGCCTTGGATCTTCAATCCCACAGCAAGATCTCACCAAAAACGCCTTGAAATCTCACAAACTCTCTCTAGAACCTCAAGAACAAATTTTCTCTCTTTGTTTCTCTGAAAAACGGCGACACCACAACTAAACACGACCCTAGGTCGTTTTCTCCCTTTTAAGACCCGGTTCAATGGTTTTCCCTAACCAAACCGGTCCAAATCGACGATTGAAACAAACCCGACGAACCCAGAATAAGTGGTGTTGATCGATGCTACAAGGGTATCGATCGACACCCCTACCCAAAACGCATATTTTGGTTCGCGGATGTTACATTATATCTTAAATCCTAAATCCGAAAAATAATAAACCCTAAAAAAGAAAATAAGTTATAAATTTCACAAATTAAATTATAAACAAAAAATGGTGGTTTCCTATGCTTTTGAATTTCATTATTGTTAATGTAGACATTTAAACCTTTTTCGTACAATTCCTTACAAATGTCGCATTCATAAAAAGTAATAATAAGATAACAAACATAGAGTATATGGCGTATGAATAAATCTTAGCTAATATTTATATATTGTTCTGTATTGGGGAAGCAAGATGTGTATCTTGCGGAGCAAGTAACTTTGTGATCCTGTCGATCTAAAAGTTTGACATGGTATCAGAGTAGGCGATCCTGTCGATCTAAAAGTTTTCTAAACTGCTCTGATAACTTTGTGATCTTAATGAAAGGTGATGAAGACGATGGTGATGGAGACGACGAAGGACCAGCTGAAGACGTGAAACTCTAGTTAAAGTCAACGTTTTGGTTTAAAATAAGTGGTTTTTATTTCTTTATTTATTTTATGGATTTAGAGGAAGAATTGGGTGATCTTTGAGAAATTATTATGTTTTAAGGATTTGGGTTTTTTCACAAACAGTTGTTAATTTTTTTATGGGATTTATTCTTGATTACGGGGGAATTCGGTTATGGTTTAACTATTAGGGGAGTTGGTAGTTTATTGGAATGCTCATGTTTAGGTTATTATTAGTCCGATTTGTGGACTGTCCCAGGTTAGGACAATTGTTTGTGGAGCTGCAGGATTTGCGCCCACGGGATGTTATTATTCCCTTTTACCAAAACCGAAGACGAGCTGAAGTTCCATCACTCTTCTCAAGATTGAAGTTTTACCCTGAGGAGTTTGTTGACATGATTTGTCTGTCCTCGACATGATGTCCACGACATAGGTGCTCTGTTTTGTGGTTGCATAGTTTGCGTTTTGCGTCCCACCTTTGTCGTGCGGGAGAGTATTGGGGAAGCAAGATGTGTATCTTGCGGACCAAATAAAATGAACTGAAGCCCAATCCGAAAAATATTCTAGATCTTGATATTACTTATTGTACAAGCTATTTCCTTATATGTTTAAAAAAGTTTACATTATATTGTGTTAGCAATATGTCAAACTAATCACTATATATATGTATGCCTTGATCTTGTGAAACACAACTCAATTAAACTATTCTATTTCTATAATATTTGACATTCTGTCAAAAGAGTCACTGAAATTATTGAGTTGTTCAAAAAAAAGTTTGGATATATAAAATACTAGAGAATACGTGGGTTTGATTATATGTATTTGAAACATAAATTATATGTTTCTTATAAGATTGGCTAAGATTAACTCATAAAAAGATTTTCCGTGGACGAATTAATATCACAAAAATAATATTCTAATCAAATAAGAGGAAATTATAAATTTTAAAACATATAATGATGATTTGATCTTAATATTCGTCGTTTTTTCTACAATGACTATATAGTATAACACATAGTAAAATTACGTTAGTATTCTTCTATATAGTCGAGAGTTCTTCGCTACTACTTCTACAAGTCATCGATGAAAATGTTTAGTTTAGCTTACGAGTTGCGACTGTGTAGGCATTATAGCTAATTAGTTGGTATCAGTATTTTTTTTATTTAGAATACTAATGATGAATATGTAGGGATTGATATATTAATATTTAATACCAACTCAATATAGTATATATTAAATGCTATATCTTCATGAAAAATATAAATTATATTGATGCTGTAACTTTTATGAATCTTTTTTTTTTAAAAAAACGCTAACTTTATGCATAGATGTCAACTCTTATGGCAGGACCCGTCATATACACGAAGTGCCTATCACTTATGTCACCTGCTAAGCTGTAAAATGTTTTCCTCAATTATTTTTGGCACACTGTATCAAACTTCTGTGTCCTCCTCATGATTTAGAGCTTGAATGGTATACTGTTTTTCCATGCCTTCACATTTTAAAAACGTGATTCCACTTTATACATATCCAGGGGTGGATTGGCGGACCCAGGAAATTTTTCTAGGGGGGTCAATAATCATATATATAAAAGTAGAGTTTCAGTCTCTCCTTATTGGTCCACTTGGCAATGCAATTTTAACAAAAAAATATATATATTAAAACACAAATTTAAAACAATTAATTTTCACATTTAACCCATATAATATAAAACTGAAATTTTTATAGCTTCTCCCTATAAATTATGCATTAACTTTATTTCTCCACTAAGTTGTATTAATCAATTGTATTAAAACAAAACAATAAATTAGAATTGTAACTCTCATTTTTCTAAATGTAATTTTTCATCATTTCTCTTCCTATAAATACTCATTATCTTATTCTCTTAGTCTATCACTCTTTCATTCTCTCATCTTCTTCCACTACTCTCAAATCTCTTTTTTGTTTCGTTTTGTTTAGTTTTGTATTTTTTTTTGTTATTGTTGTTGTATGGGTTATAAAAAATCAAATCAAATATCATTGTAAAAGCTTAGTTTTAGAGTTTGTATGATATGTATATCTTATATATTTATTTTAATCTTTTAAAATGTTTATCTCCATTTTCTATTTTATATTAACATCTTATAAGTCATTATTTTCATACTTCCTTACAATATTCACCACACAATAATATCAGAAAGTTGAAATGATCCATATGTAATTATCTATTATGTCTCTGGTTATCTCACATATTCATGTATCATTTTAAATAATTTATAAAGATCAATATAATATTTAAAGATCAATATAATTATCCATTTATCCATTTATAAAGACTATTTTGTTTTGTGATCCAATTGTTAAATCTGCAGAGATCAATATAATATATATATATATATATATATTTTTATGATTTGAGGTTTTTGAAAATAAAAAGAACATAATTAAACAATTGGTTTTTTGTGTCTTTAATCAAAATAAAAAATGATCCAAAAAACAAAACATATTCAACTGGAACTTAAATATAAAAATAAAACATAATTTTAAAAATATCATTTTACTAAATTTTCTAAAGATGAAACCATTAGTATGAAATCTAGCACTATAAATTAAATTGATGAGTGAAAACCAAAAAAAAATATAAGTTATCCTTGGGATTTTAAAAATTATTGAGATTGAAGAATTCATATAATTTTATAAGAAAACTAATTTAGTTTGTCACTTAAAAAGTAATATTTTTTATTTTGAAATATTATGTGTAAGTGTTGAGTTTATATCAACAAACAACCAAATCATGTGAATTTTGATTCAGCCACTTGGTATTCCTTTTATTTTAGGTTATAAAAAATTAAAATATTTATTTATAATTAAAGACATGTAACTCCATTTAACTCAAATGTAACTCCTATCCAATAATTGTACATTAATTCATTCTTCCTACTAACTTATTATCTTTCAAGAGAAATTATTTTTGGTTAAATTTTAATATTTTTTATTTATTTTGGTTGGCTAAACTTATATTCATATTTTGGTTGGCTAAATTAATATATTTCTCATGTAAAATTATTGTTTATAATATATTTCTCATTTCAAAGTTTAAAGCAATATATCATATATATAAAAGTAAGGTTTTGGTCTCTCCTTATTGGTTTATTTTCATTTAATGTTTTCTAATTTTTTTAATTTTTTTTATTTGCTTTCTAATTGCTTTAAACAATATTTAAGATCCAATAAACACAATACATTTAACTCACACATTAAAATAAAATTATAACTGAAAATAAAATAAATTATGCATTAATCATATTCTACCACTCAATTCTATTCAAACACAATAAATTACTATTGTAACTCCATAGTTCTAAATGTAACTTCCATCATTTCTTATCATATAAATAAGCATTCTCTCAATCTATCATTCTCTCATATTGACATTCTTTTACTATCTCATTTTCACATTCTCTCATTCTCTTCTACAATACCTCAAATCATTTTTCGTTTTTTATTTGTTATTTTTGATTTCTTATTTTTGTTGTATGGGTTGTAAAAAAAAAATGAAATATCATTGTAAATTGTTAATGCTAAATTTTAATTTTAGAGACTACATGATATATATTTTACATTGTTCTTATTTTAAAAGATTTATCTCCTTTATCTAATTTGGATTATTATCTTATAAGTAATCATTCTCTCTTCCTCTCCCACCAATATCAAATGTTGTTATATCTCATATGTGTTGTAAGAGTTTGATTCTATATTTTAATTTAGAAAGTATTATATATATATATTTATATATAGATATTACATTGTTCTATTTTTTAAAGATTCATCTCCATTATCTAATTTGGATTACCATCTTATAGTAAACATTCTCTCCTCTTCTCCTACCAATATCAAATGTTGTTATATCTCATATGTGTTGTAACTTGTAAGAGTTTGATTCTATATTTTAATGTAGAAAGTATTATATATATTTAACATTGGTTTCAATTTTTATTTTATTTATATAAAAAATATTTCTTTTATATTTCTTGCCTTTCTAATCTATTCATATTTATTTTTTAAATTTGCATAGTTAAATTTAAATTCACATATGTTGGTTTTAATAAAACAATCAACTTTATTTGAAAATTAGATGTTCCTATTCATTATTAAACGATCAATGTGTAACATATAAGCATTTTGTCTTGCAATCACAAGTTCCATTTCCATTGCTTAACTCCATGGTTAAACTATAATATATGTTGTCCTATTTGTAGGAATAACAGCATACTTATTTAATTTATTTAAAAGAGCAGATGATTAAACGAAATAAACATTTCTCCAAATTTTATAATTCAATCAGTGAGTGTACTTATTACTTTGAAAAACTTTTACATTGAAGTTCATAAAATCATATAAAAAAACTAAAATACTATATCACTTCAAATTTGGAAGGAAACACTTGGTATTCCTTTTTAAAAAAGTCAAGACACATATAAAAGTTTATTAATATTTAACTCACTTTAAAGACATTAAAGGTCATTTAACTCAAAAATAACTTCTATCCAATAATTTCATACATTACTCCCACAAATAAATATATATATATATATATATGTTCAAGATTGTATTTAAATATTACATAATTTTTTAGTTAGCTAAATTTATAGTCACATATATACAATATATATTCATAAGAATTTATATTAATTATTAACACCGTAATTCGACCCATTATTTGCTTAACTCAATATTGGTTTCAAAGCCAACTAAAGAAAAACATAAACGATATTATTGATATTAGACCAAAACATGGGCATACAAACATAATCACTTACACGGAATATATTTTTTAAAAATAACTTATTATTGCAATATCAACGTATGAAGGGTTTACATAAGCAGTTAATTAGAAAATCTATAATACAATAAATGTATTGGAAACAATATCAGTCAATGATAAGATTGGATCCTCAAAAGCAAGAAACAACATCTTCATAATTCATAAAAAGTAAACGCCACAATTATACACATCTAAACGAAATGGTATAAACATATAGTGTATAAATAAAAGTGACGGCAAAGCCCGTATATACCTAATTAAAACGAAATAATACAAAAGAGAAAACGAAAAAGACCAAAAAAAACAAGAAAGTGCCAACTACACCACAACCCACGCGTTGCGTGGGGAACCACCTAGTTTTACTAAAAAGTAGGGGTTAAAATTAATTATTACTAAAAAACTTAGATATGAAAGTTCAATGACCAATTAAAACTTCAACTAAACTGGTGCAAGTGTTCGGTATGACCCCCAAACACGAGTTGGAACTCATTTATGACATCTTTATTCACTCTTTTGTCCCTTTTAGGGGGTGGTATTGGACAGTCGATTGTGAGAGAATTTAATTGAATAGAATTAAAGTCATAATTTACAGATTTTTAGGGATGGTAAAAGATTCTCAAATCTTTCTTAATCATTCCACTGGTAACATTTTAATGGAAAGAATATAATTCTTTTAGAATTGAGACATTTCTCTTTCTCCTTATGACCACCATCGTTTATCGATCCCATCCAGGCATCCACCATTACAAGAGTCCCTACCACCTCCAACTCCAGCAACAGAGGCTTCTTATTCATCCCTCCACCACCAGCCTATTCCTTCACAACCGGCGGATCTCTCCATTGCCTTTCCTCAGCTAAAGCCTGGATCCAATCTCGATCCATAGACGCGGCGTTCGAGTTGTGTTTTGCGATGATAATCGTTAGAGATCTCATACTGTTGAGATAATCGTTGCCTCCGGCGTCCATTTTCTTGATCTGGATCTCGGACCATGAATCCCTGGTGACGGATCTGACGAAAGAGATGTGAACACGATGCTTCCCTGAGCATTCCACACATACCTTGTTCTAATAATGAGTTAGCGTCATGAGTAATCGATGAATATTTGTTTTTTTTTATCTATCCAAATCTGACCTTAAAAGCTTGGAATCTATTCTTCACGTTTTACACTAACATTTCTTTTGAATTCTCGCTAAATAATGATGTCTTATAAAATAAGATAACATCCAATAACACTTGAATTTAATAGACTTAAAAAAATAACAACTTGAATAACACTGGAATCTAAAGGATTTTAAAAAAGGTTTAATCGAATAACAGTGGAATTCGTCATTCTATTAAATTCTTTCACATTCCGGTGTCCAATACCCCCCACTTAATTTTGTTTTGTAGTGAAGCCAAAATCGTATGTGTATGATTTTCTTTTAGCTTTCGAAAGTTTTATTGCTTTTATACTGCATTTATATTTCATAAATAATTTAATTTTCTTTATATTTTGAAATCTCATTGATTTTAATTATTAATTCATTTTCATATTTGTTCATTGTTTTGCTTCATGTAATTCTTTTTCTTTCCATTGTTTAACATGACTATATTTTTTTAAATCACTAAGAGCATCATTACTGGAGAGAACGTGTTCACCGTTGCTCAAAGAAAAAAAATTAATATTTTAATATATGACTAGTAAGAAATTGACATGTGTCGAAAAATACTGAGCAACGTTTCTTCCCCAGTAACTTCAGCAACGGTTCTTCTCCTTCTCTCTCCTATTTGTATTTATTTATTAGATTTTATTAAAAAAATTTGGGGGAAGCAACCACTAGTAATGATGGTCTAAACTATTTTAATATTTTGATCCCCCACCCACTATACATACCATTCACAATAACTTGGCACTGAATTATATAAAACATGAAAAAGAACAAGTGATTTTTCAATTTATCATTTTAAATTAGTTCAATGGGGGACAGATTAGTTCAATGGAATGTTGATGCAAGTGGAGGTTGTGTTCTTTGCCAGGCTAAGAAGAGACAAGGAACCACCTTAATTTTCTTCTCTTGTCCCTATTCGTCTCAAGTTTGGACAGCTTTATCTCGTGGTCTCCTAGGCCTCAAGTTCACCACGAGCTGGGCGGCGTTCCACCCCTCGGCTCCATTTGTTTGTGTTGCGGCACGTCCTCCAGATCGCTATCCACAGTATTTGGAGGTAACGTAATGCTACACGTCATGGTGACACACTAACACCACACTCGAAGCTAATCGGTTTCAATGACAAGAACGACCGCAATCGTCTACTCACGTTGCCGAGCTCTACGGGAACCAAAGGTTGCCTCCAGTATTGGTTTCAAACCCATACCACATAGCCATATTGTTTAGGATATTTTTCAAACCTATCAACTTAAATGACACATTCTTTGTAAAACAATATTTTTTTTTGTGAATATAATTTTATCTTATCATACAAAAAAAAAGGTTAACTGAAACTATGTTAAGGTGTAGGTAACATGAAATGAAATTAGCTAATTTGTTTATTGTAATTTTTTTACATTTTGCTAGATTATTTGGTGTAGTCACATTCTTTGATCCTAAAAACGAGAACGTACCATTAAAATATTTTCTTGTGTTGAGCTATGACATATTTTTATGTTTTCCACATAATTTTAAAGTTTCGTCAGCACTTTCATTTATTTTTGTTCTTATAAATATACCTTCAACAGTTTTCTAATTATCTTTTATGAACATATCTATAAAATTGGAAAAATGTTTAAAGGAAAAATTTAAAAGATTCTAAAACAAAAGTAAAACAAAATTAAAACATAATAATAATTTTTTCAAAAATGGAATTATTTAGGGATTATAATTTTTTAAACATATGAATTTTTATTATTAATATATATAGCGATGTGGAAATACAAAATTATACATATCAACTTGTAGATGTTTACATGCAAGTTCTCTCTTCTATATTATGATATACCGGTTAAGTGATTGGTTCAATGTCGGTTTAGTTAAAGAGTTGGTTTACTTGTAAACATCAGAGTTATATAATCTGATTGAGGATCACATTTATGATTAACGATCTGTAACAAACTTTTATATTCAATGAAGCTTTTCTATCCTTCGATCTTTGGATCTTATTCATAGAGTATGTTGTTGAGGCTGTTCTATCTTTACGGTGTATCGGATTTATTATGGTATCAAAGCATTCAATTGAATATTTCTGTAACGTCCCGACCGCCACCTTTTAGTGGGTCCCATGTCCCATTCCAGTCCATGGGCCCTCTTTCTTTAATGGGCCTAACGTCCTCTCATTAGGCCCGTGAGCCCATCCATATCCGACGGTCGGTTTGCTACGTCCGGGAGGCTTTTAAAGAATTGTTACCGTCTCTACAAATCACCACATTATGTTTCCCTGTGTTTTGTCCTCACTCGCACAGTTCCGACAGTCACTTCCCAGAAGGTCACCCATCCTGAGACTACTCCAGCTCAAGCACGCTTAACTTTGGAGTTCTCTCAGGAACCTTGACCGAAAAGATAAGTGCACTTTGGTGACATAGATGGCCAAATCAATTATTTTAAACATCTCCGCAAGTCTCTGAAACCGGGATGTCATAATTCACCCCCACTAACAGATCGCAACGTCCTCGTTGCACACCAAGACTGTCACCCCCTAACGGTGTGAGTCCACTCGATGCAACACTCGTCTGGGTTTGGCTCTGATACCACTTGTAACTCCCCGACCGCCACCTCTTTGTGGGCCCCATGTCCAATCCCAGTCCATGGGCCCCTTTTTCTTAATGGGCCTCACGTCCTCTCATTAGGCTCGTGAGCCCATCCATATCCGACGGTCGGTTTGCTACGTCTGGGAGGATTTAAAGACTTGTTACCATCCCTACAAATCACCACATGATCTTTCCCTGTGTTTTGTCCTCACTCGCACAGTTCCGACAGTCACTTTCTGGAAGGTCACCCATCCCGAGACTACTCCAGCTCAAGCACGCTTAACTCTAGAGTTCTCTCAGGACCCTTGACCGAAAAGATAAGTGCACTTTGGTGACATAAGTGGCCAAATCAATTCTTTTAAACCTCTCGGCAAGTCTCTGAAACTGGAGTGTCACAGTTCCGGTTACTCCTTTACATAAGTGATAGATTGAGAAATTGAATCTGCGAAGATGAGTTTACCAATTGCAAGAATCATTGTGATTGTGGTTTCTGATCTCATAACTCTGTTGTAGTTTGTTTTACACTTCTTTTTCTCTTTGTTTCTTTCAATTGACCTAGTTTTTGGGCAAATCTTTTTATTTTATTTCTTTAATTTCTTTAATCGAGGATGGGATCTTCTGTACCTCTCTCGTCTAGAGTGAATCCGGCGAATCGTTTCTACTTCGGTGAATTCAGCGACGCGTTATCCAAGTTGGGAAGGATGCAAGTCAGCCTTTCTCAACCACTACTTCTACACAAAGTCAAGATCCAACTCTCTTGGAAACAAGCTGCAAAGTTTTCAACAAGGACCGGTCGAATCTTTTTATGAAGCATGGGAACGTTTAGAGGACTATGAACGTGACTGCCCCCATCATGGCTTTTCTCAAGGTAAACAATTAAGTACCTTCTATAGAGGACTACACCCTAAGTATCAACTTTCACTCGACACGGCTAGCAATGGAGATTTTACTACGAAGACCGTTCAAGAAGACGAGCTCTCATAGACAACCTTGCCGCAAGTAGTAGCAACACTTGCACCGATTTTGGTAGAACCATCCGTTCTAGTAATTCCGACGCTAAGTAGATTGCCGATCTTCAGAACATGATGAATCAACTTCTAAGGAACCAACAACGTTGTGTAAACGCTTGTGAGACTATTAATAATGGAAACATGGAGCCTTTCCAAGAAGATTCTTATGAACAAGAAGAAGAAGTCAAATATGTTGGTGCTCAAGGATACTACAAAAACCGAGGGTACAACAGCAACTTCAACAACAACTTTAGAAACACTTTTAACCTTTCCTATAGGAACCCGAATGTGGAGAATCCTCAATCATAACTATCCTCAGCAAGCTAACCGCTTTCAAAGCAACAACTTTGGTGTTAACAACAACAACTTTCAGCCGCGAGCTCAATTCAACAACAACAAACCGTCTTTCCAATCCGGACCAGCCCAAACGCCTACTTCTCAAGATAATGCCAAGATTGAGATGAAGATGGAAGAAGTCCTTGCTGATTTTTAAAAGCAATCAAGAGATATCAACACAAGGATGGAGAAAATCTATACTGAACTGAATGGGAAGTGTGAAAGCATTTTTATCCATGTTAAGAAGCTTGAAACTCAAGTTACTCAAACCGCTAATGCCGTTCCACGCTAAGTTAGTGTACTTCCAGGAAAACCCGAAGAGAATCCTAAAGGATATTGCAATGCTATCTCAGCCGTACCAGCCCTCACCTACCGTGAAGCCAAGACTATGGTACCACTCTTTGACTCTCATGAAGATATTATTCGTATGACATGTCCATTTGATGAAGAAACCGCGAGGCACTACCCCCTACGGAGACTACCTAAAGCCGATGGACCCTAACATTGACAAGCTGAAGCAATTCAACCAAGAAGCATCCACAAGTATCAACAACCTGCCACACAAGCAACCCAAAACGCCTAAACCACCACAAATTTCCAAGATCAAGATTATAGTTCCTCCTGAGCTAAGTAGCGAGAGAAAGGAACATATCCAAGAGATGATAAGGCATACTAAAGAAGTTCTTCGTCATGCAAAAGTTTTTGAAACTTCCGCAAAAGGACAACTTGTTATTGAAGCTGGAGCAGACTATCAAGATATCAAAGGAGCTGAAGGAGCATTGATTCCCGAAGCTAACTCTTCTCAAGCCTAACTTGGCCGATAATGTCGACCCAACGACGTTAAACAAACGCGCTACTTGGGAGGCAACCCAAGTCTAGTAAGTTTTTATTTTTAGGTTTTATTTTCTTTTATTTTTAATATTTGTACATTTTAATTTCAGGTATTTATAAAAAATAAAAAAAACAAAAAAAAAGAAGAGAAAATAGAAAAGCACAAAAAAAAAGAGAAGAAGAAGAAGTCCCCATGGATTGGCAATGCACACTATGTCTAGTGGCAAGTACCACCTACTGACCGGCCATCTTCAACCTGACCGAAGCACGCCGAAGGCAACAGATCAATCACAACCCTCATGTGATCGATGCCGAGAGTCCCCACCAGCCATATAAACCGTAGCCAATGCCATGTTCACCATGTACCATGTACCATGCACCATGTACTATGTACCATGCACCATGTACCATGCACCATGTACCATGTACCATGTACCATGTACCATTTACCATGTACCACGTCCCATGTTCCATGTACCACGTCCAACGTACCATGTACCATGCCCACCGTACCAGCTGCTTATGTCCGCGACCGTTCATCCGTGTACCGCGAGACAGCTCCGAAACCACCACCATCCTACCACTAACCATCACCATTCTTTTACTTAGATATGTTTTTCTTATTTTTATTTTATCATTATTATTGATGGTTTTAGGTTTTTGTTTCAAGGATGATGCATTTGGAGATATATCAAATAGAATTCGAATGAACTTAGCCTAGTTCATATTCGATGTCAAGCAACCAAAGGAAGTACAAATGGTTAGTCACCACATCTTCATTCCATAGCCGACCTCTAAAAAATTTTTGGGCAACCAATAAATGTTCTAGAGTCGACAAAACATCATTCCATCAAGGTGACATGGTTCTTAAACCCTACACTTTTCCTTATAATTTTTAATCCTCAACTCTTTCTTTTTTCCTACCGAAGACGGTGTGATTTAAGTCTGGGGGGAAGGATGTTCCATCATATACTAATGCTACTTTCTATTTTGTTGACTTGAGACCTTTTTTCACTTTTTACATCAATAATTTTGACGTTTTTATTGAGTCACATTTTTTTTTATTGAGTCAAAACTAGTGGAGGATTATGATCTTATTCTAACGGTTTATTTGATTTGGATTAACTCTCTTATGACTCTTGATTATGCTTGACAGCAGAACCAAAGTTTAGAAAGACTGTGAGCCGACTCAACATTCCCCAAAGTCCCTATTCAATGGATATTCAGATGATCTAACGTTGTCTCTAAATTTTATAGGACCTAAACCGGACTTAATTATCAAGCCCTGAGATTTGGTATACATTGGACTAGATCTCTACATTCAAGCCACACAAGACATTTCACTTATTCAAAAGTACGTTTCCCTCTCTCTTCCCTTTGAAACTCTAAAAAAAATAATAGAAAAAAAGAGAGAAAAAGAGAAAGAAAAAAAAAGAAAGAATAAGGATATAGGTAGCAAAGAAGTGAGCCAAGGGATGTCGCATAAACCCGTGCATACTTTGGATTTCATGGTAATCTGTCCAAGAAAAAAAAAAAGAGCAAGGGATCTATAAAAAAAAATGATACCCTAGAAAATTAGGGAGAAATAGATTCCTTGGAAGTGAGAAAAGGGAGAGGAAATGAATCATATGAAGAAATTATTGGCTTGAAGAGAGTCGAGGCGTTTGATCGATTTTCCCTTGGTAAGATTTCACTTTTTATTATTGCTTAATTTATGTAAAGAGATGACAATGGAGATTCCGCAAACTCCGAAGAATTGTGGGATTAAGGAGCGTTGATGGTTCTCATGGGCGATTACAAATGTAAGTTCCTAATGTCAAGGCGAAGAAGAGTGCAAAGACGATATCCCCAAAGATAAGTGAATTCCCGTGATTTTCAAAACCTCTTTTCCATGTCTTTATTTTGATTATTTGCTTGAGGACAAGCAAAATTTAAGTCTGGAGGAGTTGATAAAATCGTCATTTTACCCATATTAGCTATAGTTTTCATATGTGTTTAGGAAGAGTTTAATGAGATTTTAAGTATAAAAGGTCTATTATCAAGTATTTTAGGTTTCAAGAAGGTTTTACAGGTTTTATAGCAAATTGGACCAAAAGACAAGGACACATGTTTCAGGATAGATTTAGAGCTTTACAGTACGGGCCACTTTTGAAGATCTTCCAGAACTTAAATTATATCATGTTTGATGTCTATGGAAAGCTGAGAGAGTCATTTTTCTCCTCGAAGTGGAATCAAGTCAATCCATTCATCCATCCGGAGATATGCCCGATTTACCGAGACGTGTTATAAACCGACGTGAAGAGCCTGACCAGCCAATGGAATTTTATTTAAGGCCTGAGCAGCAACCATCACGGCGGCCCAGTCCAAGCCTTCACCACGGTCCATAAGCCTCTGTCGCCGTCCCTTTTCCTGCACTCAAGAAGAAAATACGTTTCTACCCTTACAAACCCTAATCCAAGACAAAACCCTATAAGACCTAGGGTTTCAGTGTGTGCTCTTCATTGCCTCTAAACCGCCTCTGCCGTGCAACCCTAGACGACCAGAGAAGCTCTCTTGCTCGCCGTTCCATTGAAGCTTGAAGATCCACCATCTCTCTTTCTACTCTTTCTAGTTCTTTCATACTTTCATTGCTTATTGGGAGACAAGTTACTTTTGTGACAAATAGAAAAGTTTCCTTTGAACCCCTTTTGTTATTTGATTCGTTTTTGATGCTCTAATTTATAATATCAATATCGTTTCTTTGCATCATGAGCGACTAGTTTACTTTTTTGGGTTTTATGGGGTGATTCAAGGAGAATTCATGGTTCGCTTCAATTAGGTTGTTAGATCTTATTTTTGGTTCTATATTAGAGTTCTATTGGGACATCTTTATCTTAGTGCATGTGCTTGGATTGATCACCAAGTGCTGATCTAGAAAACGGGAGCGTTACCGCGTTATCCTACTTCTCCGAACTAGTGTTATACCGAAATCTCGCGTTGTAACCTATGTAAGTTGAGTTGCGGAGTTTGGTGAATGTATCGAACTTGTTTTACTAGCTGGTTGACATGCGTCGTTGCCTGCATAAGTTGAGTAACGGAGTATGAAGACTTTAGACTTTCATTCTATGAAAATAGCTTGTTAGTTCATTAGTGTTTTGTAGTTGAGAACCTAGACCGAAATTAGTATTTACTTGTTAGATCTTGACACTTAATATTGCTTAGAACCATGAAAACCCTAAGATGATTCCCAAACGCTCAACGCCTTAGTCTTATAGTTTTAAACCACTTTTATTTACTTGCAATAGATATTAGGAAAACCAAAACCCCAATCTTTTATTTAGTCTTAGCCATATTTCTTTCTCTTTTAATTCAATTCGTGTTAGCTATTACTCTCTGTGGGATCGATCCTAAAATACTACATTGATTAACTGTGCACTTTCAGTAGTTGTGTGGTCTTTTCAGGTAAAAGATTTGGAGTGAAATTCCACACACATCAGTCACTCATCATGAAACTACTACTGCTCAAGCACGCTCAACTCTGAATTTTTCTTAGGATCATTGACCGAAAAGATAAGTGCACTTTGGTTATATATTTGGTCAAATCAATTTTTTTAAACCTCTCCGCAAACCGGGGTGTCACACGAATTAAGCTTAAGTGATAACTAATATAAAAAGAAATTAAAAAATATATTACCATGTCCTATATCTATATATTCACATTAATTCTAAAATACTAATCATTATTTAACTTTAATTTCTCACTATAAATATTTCTTTTATTCACTATAAGTTATATTTGTTTAATAATTATTTATGGTGTTCACTATTAATAATGTTCAAAGTATACCTTTTTAAATACATTACATGTATTTTGTAATTTTTGGTGAGTAAAATACTCTTTTACTCGTTTTGCTGTTACCCGAAGTAGATTGTTCTGAGCGTTGTTACCCGAACAGAAAACTCTTCGAAGTAGATTGTTACCCGAAGTATACCTTCATAGTTTTAATCGTCATTTTCTCCGTAGAAAACTTTTCAATTCAGAATTTTGGGTTGTGATGTTTGGAAGAAAAATGTTGAAAACATTTTTTTGGATTTTTTGAATTTGGAGAGAGACAATTAATGGAAGAATAAAGCGTTGAGAAAGGTGGAAAAAGAAAAGGATATTTTTAGTTTGGTCTGACAAAAGTGGAGAAGACTTGGCAAAAAAATAACAAAATTTATTTATTTATTTATATTTTTTTTGTTCACCAAAGATTTTATTCACTAACTAAATGTTGACAGCATACAGACTTAGGCATCATTTGGCAAGAGTATCAGCTAAAACATTTGCTGCTCTCGGAATATAATTACAAGAGAAAGTGGTAAACGTTGCCACACCAATAAAGATATCAGACAAGATACCATATAGTTCCAAAAGAATCGATCGAGAGTTGATTACTCCAACCAGTTGTAGACAATCCAATTCCAAGTAGAAGTGCTCCACTCCGATTCTGATTGCATCCTGAATTGCAGCTCTACAGGCCAGGCCTTCCGCCATTAGAGCTGATGAAACATTTTCGCAGATAGCCGAATGCTGAGTAAGTATCCCCGACAAAGAGACAGAACAAGTCCAACCAAGTCCCGCGACCCGTAGATCCGCACGCCAAGCAGCATCCGTTGTACAAGACATCATCTTCCCAACGACTCAAGCTACTCTATCCCCACTCTCTAAATTTTGGAGAGGTGGGGCATAGGAAGGTGCACTTTGTGCTGCCACCCATTCTTTCGCATCCATTATTGCTTTCAGCATAGTATCCCGTGCACTAAAATTGCAGTCGTCATATAACCCTTTGTTTCTTGCTTTCCAGAGGCTCCAGCAGACCCAGGGACCAAGTGGACTTGTAGTTAGGCCAGTAGGTGGGAGACAAAGTAAATTGTTGACCATGATTAAGCCCTCCTCTCTTACCTGTCCCACTAGATTACAGGGAAGTACCTGTTTAAAGGGAGCATAACTCCAGACCTCCTTTGCATACGGGCATAGGAACAGCAAGTGAATGATCAACTCCGCTGCCCCACACCTGTTACAAGCAACATCGACATCTAAATGTCTTTCAGCAAGGCGTTGTTTGACTGCCAAAGCACCATGAAACACTCTCTAGAGGAAATGTTTATTTTTAGGGGTTGTACGCACTGACCACACCTTTGTAATCCAGTCAATTGAATGCAGGTGATTTCCCAGCATTGTCCCTTCCGCTTCCCTTGCCACAAAATAACCAGATTTGGTTGAATAGCGACCTGAAGGGGTCCTCAACCTAACTTGTTTATCCCTTTGCTCCTAATCGACTCGGTTTGATACATAGGATCTGCTCTTTCCAAGAAGGGAGAAGTATCCCACTTTTTTAGCTATTCCACTCACAGGAATCATGATCAAACAAATCCTTGACCAATAAATCCTTTGAATCCAGTGTTGCAGGTCCAATAATCCCGGTGGGTCGTGAAATCGACCATCACAAACTACCCATCCCAGTTTTATTGGACCTGCAACACTGGATTCAAAGGATTTATTGGTCAAGGATTTGTTTGATCATGATTCCTGTGAGTGGAATAGCTAAAAAAGTGGGATACTTCTCCCTTCTTGGAAAGAGCAGATCCTATGTATCAAACCGAGTCGATTAGGAGCAAAGGGATAAACAAGTTAGGTTGAGGACCCCTTCAGGTCGCTATTCAACCAAATCTGGTTATTTTGTGGCAAGGGAAGCGGAAGGGACAATGCTGGGAAATCACCTGCATTCAATTGACTGGATTACAAAGGTGTGGTCAGTGCGTACAACCCCTAAAAATAAACATTTCCTCTAGAGAGTGTTTCATGGTGCTTTGGCAGTCAAACAACGCCTTGCTGAAAGACATTTAGATGTCGATGTTGCTTGTAACAGGTGTGGGGCAGCGGAGTTGATCATTCACTTGCTGTTCCTATGCCCGTATGCAAAGGAGGTCTGGAGTTATGCTCCCTTTAAACAGGTACTTCCCTGTAATCTAGTGGGACAGGTAAGAGAGGAGGGCTTAATCATGGTCAACAATTTACTTTGTCTCCCACCTACTGGCCTAACTACAAGTCCACTTGGTCCCTGGGTCTGCTGGAGCCTCTGGAAAGCAAGAAACAAAGGGTTATATGACGACTGCAATTTTAGTGCACGGGATACTATGCTGAAAGCAATAATGGATGCGAAAGAATGGGTGGCAGCACAAAGTGCACCTTCCTATGCCCCACCTCTCCAAAATTTAGAGAGTGGGGATAGAGTAGCTTGAGTCGTTGGGAAGATGATGTCTTGTACAACGGATGCTGCTTGGCGTGCGGATCTACGGGTCGCGGGACTTGGTTGGACTTGTTCTGTCTCTTTGTCGGGGATACTTACTCAGCATTCGGCTATCTGCGAAAATGTTTCATCAGCTCTAATGGCGGAAGGCCTGGCCTGTAGAGCTGCAATTCAGGATGCAATCAGAATCGGAGTGGAGCACTTCTACTTGGAATTGGATTGTCTACAACTGGTTGGAGTAATCAACTCTCGATCGATTCTTTTGGAACTATATGGTATCTTGTCTGATATCTTTATTGGTGTGGCAACGTTTACCACTTTCTCTTGTAATTATATTCCGAGAGCAGCAAATGTTTTAGCTGATACTCTCGCCAAGGCTCATCCCATACTCTAATCAAAGCACCATCACAAACTACCCATCCCAGGTTTTTCTTCAGGATATCTCTACCCACCAGCACACTCCTCCAACCATGCGAGGCTGATGATTGGCATGTGACATCTAAGAAGTTTTGATCAAGGCAATACTTACCGAGCAAAGTTCTGGCCAAAAGACTTGAGGGATTCTCGAAGATCCGCCAACTCAGTTTGCCCAAGAGGGCTGCATTGAAGCTCTGAATATCACGAAACCCCAGACCACCCTCTTTCTTATTGCAGGTCATCCTCTCCCATGCTATCCACGACATCTCTTTCTTCTCAGCTTTACTACCCCACCAGAACCGTGTCAAAACTGACTGAATTCGATTGCACAGGGCCACCGGGAGTTGGAAACAGGACATTGAGTATGTTGGCATCGCCATTAACACACTCTTTAGTAATGTAAGCTTCCCAGCTTGAGAGAGCAGTTTTGACGACCAAGAGATAGCCCATTGCTGAATTCTATCCACAATTGAGGAGAAAATATCTTTTTTTTTCCTTCCAAAATGCTCAGGTAGTCCCAGATACTTACCGACACCCCCTTCTTTTGTTATCCCCAAAATACTCATCGCCTTTTGTTTTGCTCCTCAGAGTTTCTTTTGGAGAACGAGATAGAAGAATTGGCTTCATTAATCTTCTGACCAGAGGCAGTTTCATACTTCTTGGATAACCTCTTCAAGTTATTGCAGGATTTCTCACTAGCCTTGCAGAAAAACATGGTGTTGTCCGCGAAAAGGAGATGAATAATTCTGGGACATCCTCTAGCAACACAGATTCCCTTCATCTGACCATTCGATTGAGCTTTGCTACATAACCCTGACAACACTTCACTGCAAAATATGAAAATGTACGGTGATAAAGGATCGCCTTGTCTAATCCCTCTGACTGGAATTACACAGCCTTTGGGAGACTCATTAATAAGAAAAGAGTAGGACACAATGGAAATACATTGCATAATCCAACCCACCCATTTTGGATGGAACCCCAATCTCCGGAAAACCGCTTCTACGAAGCTCCACTCAACCCTATCGTACGCCTTACTTAAATCAGTCTTCACCACCATAGAAACATACTTCCTTGCCTCCGAGTTCTTTAGAAAGTGGAGGATCTCATGAGTTATTAAGACATTATCAGAGATCGCTCTTCCTGGGACAAAAGCAGACTGGTTCTCAGAGATGAGACTCTCCAGCAGGGGTTGTAATCGCTTTGCCAGTACTTTAGAGATCACCTTATAATACACATTACACAATGCGATTGGTCTGTAATCTGCAACAGTTCTTGGACCTTGTCCTTTTGGAATGAGCCTGATATGAGTTTCGTTTAAGCTTCTTGGCATAACCACTGATCGAAAGAAACATTGAATCTCCTTGACAATTGCAGGACCTATAGCTTGCCAATTTGACTGGAAAAAGCAAGCCGAGAACCCATCAGGGCCTGGGGCTTTATCCGGATGTATGTCAAAAACTGCTGCCTTTATTTCCATCGGTGTTGGCTCTGCAATCAGTTTTTGATTTACATCCTTAGAGATACCGGGAGATAAGGCTTCATCAACAATCTCCTTCATCCCTAACCTATCCTCTCCCAAAGTCCCAAACAGCTTGTTAAAGTAGGAGGAGATAACATCCACGATCTGTTCTACCTCAAAGAAGACTTCTCCTGCGTCGTTTTCGATGACCGAGAACTTGTTAATAGCTTTCCTCCCTTTTGTTACTGCATGAAAGTACCATGAGTTGCGATCGCCAAGGCAGGGCCAAAGCTGTCTACTACACTGCTTCCAGAAACTCTCCTCCGCCCTATATGCTTCCTCCAAATCAGCGTTGATCTTTGCTAAGCGAACTGCATCATTAACAGGACTTACCATAGCCTGCTCGAGGTCCTTTTGAAACTGCTCGATAGCCAGTTGACTATTCCGAAAGTTCTCTTTGTTCCATCGAACCAGGGCATGTCTAACTTTTGAGATCCTGGTCTGGACCGAACAAACTTCATCTTCTAGCCAGACCTTTTCAATCAGAGTCTTGACCTCCTCATTAGTCTTCAACCTCTTGTCGTATCGGAACCAGCCAAAGTTTCTCCTCTTTTCCAACTCAAAGTAAATGACCAGTGGTCTATGATCAGACACTTCAAAAGGCAAGTATTTGCAACTGCCTTTTGGGAAACATTCAGCCCATTCACTATTCCCCAGCGCTCTATCCAAACGACATCTTACCACATGGTCTCCTCTTACACCTCTCCAAGAGAGAGGATCACCAAAATGGCGAATATCATACATGTCACATTCCGATAGAAAGGACATAAATTCCATGAAAGACCATTCGGACCTAGGTGGCCCACTGATGTGTCTACATTTTATAGGGTTTTAACTATAGTTTTTGGTCTTTTGTGAGTCTTTACATGTCCTAGGTGACTTTGGAAGGAATCTGAGCGTTTTGGGGGTGAAAATATGCATCTGGAACTAAATTGGTTGAAGACTGATCGAGCTAGCAAGCAGATGGAGAAAACACAGAAAAGCATTCGAGATCGGCTGATCCACATTCAGGATCGACCAGTCCCGAACCCGATGCAACTTTTCCTTTTATGTTTTAAACCGACTTTTAGGGTTTTATTTTATTATTTAAGCAAGAGGCTCGACCTCTAGAAAGACAAGTTTTATTTCTACGCAGCCTTTGAGCACTTGTAAGCTTGGGAGAAGATCTCTTACTCTTTCTAACCTTTGGAGAAGAATTCTGAACCCTCTTATTTCTCTTTGCAATTCAAACATGTTTTCTTCATATTTGATTTGTGATTGCTGTTGTTCGATGTCTGAGTAGTTTCTCTGTTGGGTTTCGGGCTTCAAAAGAGGTTTTATGATTCTCTAACTTAGGTTGCTAGATTTGGGATTGATCTATTGAGTTCTTCATCTATTGTTGTTCTTATTGCTTAAACTAGATTAGCTAACTAGTTTATGATCTTAGGCTAAATTCATCTAGGCATCAAAAGTGTTGTTGAATTGCTTGAAAAGAACATAGGTGAGCAAGGTGATCCTTAACAGTTGAAGTTGAGGCACCTTGTGAACATAATCAAACTTGAACTTATTGCCTGCTAGGATTGTTTAGATTCAAACGATGGTTTAGAGTTTTATCCATTCCTTGCATAGATAACTAATGCTGCGACAGTAGGTTAGTTTTACATCCGAGATTTGAGTTCAAGAACGGTTATTTAATGCTTTCCCAATCTATCATCTAATTTCGTGATCATAGCTCTTAATTGATTCCCTGCACCCAATACTTTCTCTTATTTTACAAACTCTTATTTATTTTCTGTTTTGCTCAGTTACTTGAAACACAATCTTCCTTATTGCTTAGCTATACTTGATCTTATTAGTTTCATAGTGCATCGATTGTTCTCTGTGGATTCGACCCTGAAGTGCTACGACAACGCCACTTGATCGTGGTTGCGTGTGCTTTGGGTTATTAATTGACCTTTGATCAATTTGGCGCCGTTGCCGGGGACCAAAACAATTGCCTTTGAGATTCTAGATTTAAATTTAGTCTAAGATTTATTCGTTTTATTTACTAATTAGTTCTTGTGTTCTTTCTCTTGTATTTTAGGTGCATGCAAACAAGAAGCCACAAGCATACTGATTTGCGTAATCTGCGAAACGAAGAGTTTGCCCTACTTGAACGAGAAAACAGAAAAAGCGAAAGCTAAAGCTGATAAGATGGAGGATGGACAGAATCTAGATGGTCGTCAACCTAACCCTCAAGAGGTTATTGTTCTGCCACCTCCCCCTGTTCCACAATGTCAGGCTCCACAAGAGCAGAATGCGGCTGAGCTGAACCCACCAGCAAGGCGAGCCACCTTGAGGGACGAAGATGCTCACAACAGGCTATTTGCGAATCGGTCTGCGATTCAACCTCCTGCTCCTGCGAGACAAAACTATGAGATTAAGCACAGTCTGATCAATTTGGTCCAGAATCGTGTGTTTAATGGATTAGCCTCAGAGAGCCATCTGGACCATATTCAAGCCTTTTGGAGATTGGCTAGTACAACAAGGTCTAATGGAGTTCCATATGATTACCTCATGCTGACTTTGTTCCAATTCTCTTTAGGAGATAAAGCATTGAGATGGCTAAATCTCTTGGACCGAGGATCACTTACCACTTGGGAGCAGTGTAGAGCAGCGTTTTTAAACCACTTCTACACTAAGTCACGATCAACTATGTTAAGGAGCAAGATCACTACCTTCTCACAAGGTGGTACATAGTCTTTTTGTGAAGCGTGGGAGAGATTCAAGGAGTATATGAGGGACTGTCCTCATCATGGCTTTTCACAAGAGAATCTTATGAACATCTTCTATGGAGGAATTGACCAGAAGTACCAGATGGCACCCGATACTGCCAGCAGAGGAGATTTTTCTACTAACACTGCCGCTGAAGCAAACCTCCTGATCGAAAACCTTGCAGCGAGTAACAGCAATTATAGCCATGAGTATGATCGTTCTGTGCGTGTTGTTAGCTCCGTGAATACAGATGTTATTAAGAGTCTCACTGCAAAGGTAGATCTTCTTTTGAAGAGAGATGAGCAAGCTGTCAACATGTGCGACGGGCAGACGGGTGCGTATCAGCAAGTTGGAGTAAATTCAGGTTTTGAGGGGACAGAGGAGCTGAACTATGTAGGAGGACAAGGGAACTATCAGAGTCATGGGTTTAATCATTATAGAAATCATCCTTATCTCTCCTACAGAAGCACTAATGTCGAGAATCCTCAAGATCAAGAGTATCCTCCACATAATCAACAAGGTAACTTCTCGCAAGGATTTCAGAACAAAGGTGTTGGATTTAATAGCTCAAATACCCAAGGATACCACGCTCCATCTGCAGCTCCACAAGATAACAAACTCGAATTGATGATGCAAGCACTCTTGGAGGGCCATAAGAAAAGTTCTGTTGAGATTAATGTCAAGATTGATAGCATGTACAATGATTTGAATGGAAAATTTGAGAGGTTGAGTTCACGTGTTGATTCCATTGACAAGAGAGTCTCTGCTATTTCTTCTAGCTCTAAGAATAAAGAGTCATGCAATGCTATCACACTCCATAGTGGGATCGAAGATGGGCAGAGTTGTGCTGTGATCAACTCATGTTTAGCTTCCGTAGAGACAGGATCGATCAGTCTCGAGCCTAGATCAGCCGGTCCCATCCATTCTGATAATTCGAGTTTGATCCCCAGAGATGTTGGATCGACCGATCCCCCTTATAGATCGATCGATCCCGTCAATGATGCAGAACCAGCTTCAAAAAGTCCCATATCGACCGCTCCACGTCTAGACCAGTCGGTCCCTGTTGTAGGTATGAGAAAACCCAGCTCAGTTGTTCCTGATGCAGATTCCAAGGAATCACTTCTTGTGGAACCAAAGCCCTATAAGCCCTATGTGAAGAAACCTCTGGATGAAAAGAAGTATGGTTGGTACAAAGAAGCTATAAGTGAGTTCATCGCTGACATTCCCTTTACAGAGGCAGTAAAGCATATCTCTTTATTGAAGAAGGTTTACAATGATGTTGTGGTTGAAGAAAAGGATTTGGTGGAGGTTAAGGCGTTTTTGGCTAGAGAGAAGAACATTCATGCTCCATCTTTGAAAAGACTACCCAAGTTAAAAGATCCAGGAAAATTTGTTCTTCCATGCTCAATCTTAGGAGTGAACTTTGAGGACTCCCTTTGTGACACTGGATCTAGTTTGAACGTAATGTCTAAAGCTAGTGCAGAGAGATTGGGGATTGATGATATGATGGCTTCTAAGGTCTCTCTTAAGTTTGCAAATGCTGTCACCACGACTCCACAAGGCTTCATTAATAATTTAGATGTTCAAGTTGGGAGTTGCTTGGTTGCTACAGATTTTCATGTTGTGGAAATGAGCAAGGGTTTTGAAATGCCTTTGATTCTTGGGAGACCTTTCCTAGCAACAGTGGGAGCAGTTGTTGACTTGCCAAATACGAGGATCAATTTCTCTAACATTGATGATAAAGTCTTCTACAACGCAATCACTGCAAATGAAGTTATAAGACATGGCTCTTGTCTAGTTGTAGAACATGAGAAGAAGGTGGATGTCATGACAATGGGAGAGAATGGTGATAAGAATGAGGTCAATGAAGTCCTGGATGGAGACACTCATTCTTCTAAGAAGAGTTCTAAGAAGGTTAAGAAGAGAGACAAGCCGAAGATAGAGAGAGTAATACAAGATCTTCACATAACCTTGGTACCCCAAAAATATGTTAGAGATACCATTGAGTACAAGGTGAAGTGTAAAGGAATATCTCGGCCTTTCTCTTAAGTTAAAGCCATCCTCACTCCGGAGTTTAAAGAGAAAGGCCAAGAAGCAATGGATGATATGCTGAAAAAAATTCTAGAGCTTAAGCTGACGAATTTGAGAGCTTGTTCTGATATGAGTTCTCATCCTCCCATCACTTGACACCTGAAACCACGGTCAAGCTATAGACTTTAAACAAGCACTTATGGGAGGCAACCCATGGGGTTTGTGCTGGCTTACCCTTTTAATTTTTTTTTTTTTTTTTTTTTTTTTTGTCTTAGGATTTTGTTTTTGTTTTTAGGATTTATTACGGTGAAATCACGTCCGGTGTTAAGTGTTTTCAGGAATAGGTTCCAAACGCAGAAGATGCGAAATTTTTTGTTCCAGGAGCTTCGGATCGATCGATCCTCCTTAAAGATCGACCGATCCCGGTGGTTTTCTGCGGGTGTCTCTAAGTTCAATAATGTTGCAGATTGGTCAATCCCACCCTGAGACCGATCGGTCCCCACCCTTGCCAACACCACTCCAACACCAGATGCGAGATCACCGGTTTTTGTTTCTTGTCCTTAATTTTTCTTTTTCATTTTTTCTTATTTTCTTTGTGGGATTCGTCCTTTTCTTGGTTTTGCTTTCACACCGGGACGGTGTGAAGTAAGTCTGGGGGAGGGATGTCTCCAAGTTACTGATGTTGTTTTCTTTGGTTGTTTTCTTTGAATTTTTCTTTTATTTGAGTCATTTTCTTATTTTTATTGAGTCAAAAATGATGGGAAACTATGATCAATTTTAGGAATTTCTGCTTTGAACTAACACTCTTATGATTACTTTTGTACCTCTGATTTGGAATGAAGCTTGGAATGAACATGAGCAGTCTCAACACGCCCCAAAAGACACTCGCCAAGGAGAACACTAAGTTGAACCAGAAGTTGTCTCTAGCTTTGACAAGACTTAACCGGATTTAATTTCTTACCTTGGGGCTTGGTATACATCAGACAAGACTCCTCCCTTTAAGCCTCACAAGACATGCATCTCCTCACAAAGTATGCTTCCCCTTTCTCTTCCCTTCAGTACTCAGTAAAAAAAAAAAGAGAGAAGAAAAGGAGAAAGAAAAAGAAGAGAATATAATAAAGAAGTGAACCGAGGGTTGTGCGTAAACCCGTGCATCCTTTGGAACTCATGGAAACCTGTCCGCAAGAAAAGAGCAAAGGATTGATAAAAGAATAAAATGATACCCTAGAAAATTAGGGAGAAATCAGTCCTTTGGAAGTGAGAAAAGAGAGAGGAAAGGAAGCATGAGAAGGAGGTCTTGGGCGATAAGAGGTAGAAGGATTCAAAAAGTTCAATGATCGATACTCCCATGGTAAGACCACACCTTTTTACTAATCTGATGTAGAGAGACAACGATGGGGAGACCGAAGGTTCTCTGAGGCTGTGGAGGTCAGAGTAGGGAGTGTTGATCCTAATCATGGGCAGAGTACAGAAAGTAGTTCTCGAATTGATGTGATGAAGAGTGCAAAGAAGAGGTTCCAAAGAATATGTGAGTTTCCACTTTCAAACCTTTTCTCCGTTCTTGAGTTTTTGTCTGTTCTTGCTTGAGGACAAGCAAAGATTCAAGTCCGGGGGAATTGATGTGTCTGCATTTTATAGGGTTTTAACTATAGTTTTTAGGTTTTTTTTGAGTCTTTTCCTAGGTCTAAGTGTGCTTTTAGACCTTTTGGTCTTTTGTGAGTCTTTACAGGTCCTAGATGACTTTGGAAGGAATCTGAGCGTTTTGGGGTTAAAATATGCATATGGAGCTAAATTGGTTGAAAACTGGTCGAGCTAGCAAGCAGATGGCGAAAACACAGAAAAGCATCCGAGATCGGCTGATCCACATTCAGGATCGACCAGTCCCGAACCCGACGCAACTTTTTCTTTTATGTTTTAAACCGACTTTTAGGATTTTATTTTATTATTTAAGCAGGAGGCTCGACCTCTAGAAAGACAAGTTTTATTTCTACGCAGCCTTTGAGCACTTGTAAGCTTGGGAGAAGATCTCTTACTCTTTCTAACCTCTGGAGAACAATTCTGAACCCTCTTATTTCTCTTTGCAATTCAAACATGTTTTCTTCATATTTGATTTGTGATTGCTGTTGTTCGATGTCTGAGTAGTCTCTCTGTTGGGTTTCCGGTTTCAAAAGGGGTTTTATGATTCTCTAACTTAGGTTGCTAGATTTGGGATTGATCTATTGAGTTCTTCATCTATTGTTGTTCTTATTGCTTAAACTAGATTAGCTACCTAGTTTATGATCTTAGGCTAAATTCATCTAGGCATCAAAAGTGTTGTTGAATTGCTTGAAAAGAACATAGGTGAGCAAGGTGATCCTTAGCCAACGACAGTTGAAGTTGAGGCACCTTGTGAACATAATCAAACTTGAACTTATTGCTTGCTAGGATGTTTAGATTCAAACGACGGTTTAGAGTTTTATCCATTCCTTGCATAGATAACTAATGCTGCGACAGTAGGTTAGTTTTACATCCGAGATTTGAGTTCAAGAACGGTTA